>NC_086446.1:64419302-64748302 GCF_028390025.1 Pseudophryne corroboree | reverse complement strand
ATGATGCAAAAAAAGGCACTTCTGCGCATGCGTATACGGCGCAATGCGCACGCGTGGCGTACTTCCACAACGGCCGATGTAGTTTAACACAAGGTCTAGCAAAGCTTCAGTCGCACTGCTGGCCACAGAGTGACTGACATGAAGTGGCTGTTTCTGGGTGTCAACTGACCGTTTTCAGGGAGTGTTCAGAAAACCGCAGGTGTGCCAGAAAAAAACGCAGGCGTGGCTGGGTGCACGCAGGGCGTGTTTGTGACGTCAAAACAGGAACTGAACAGTCTGCAGTCATAGCAAGCACTGAGTAGGTCTGGAGCTACTCTGAAATTGCACAAAATTATTTGCCGCCGCTCTGCGATCCTTTTGTTCGCACTTCTGCTAAGCTAAAATACACTCCCAATGGGAGGTGGCATAGCGTTTGCACAACTGCTAAAAACTGCTAGCGAGCGATCAACTTGGACTGAACCCCTATGCTGTATAAGGCCCTCAAAGCCACTTGATCCAGCCCGCCAGGCACACCTAAACGAGAGGAGATGCCGAGCGCCCGCTGATATTTTACCACAAGTGGGTGCCCGGCTCAGCAGCAGCCGGAGGCAGGAGCTCACTTCTGAGCTCCAGCTTCTGGCTCAGGCAGTGTACATGTGTGACTGTGCGGCACTATGGGAGAGACGTCATGACATCTCTCCCATAGTTCCGAGGAGAGGGAGGCCAGCGGTCCGGAACCAGGAGCAGGGCTGGTGAGCATTGTGATTTTTTTTCCCTTTTAATGTGTGTGTAAGCGGCGCTACTAGGGGGCATATCTAATGGGGCATAACTACAGGGGGCATATCTAATGGGGCATAACTACAGGGGGCATATCTAATGGGGCATAACAACTGACTGGGGGCAAATCTAATCAGGCATAACAAAAGACTGGGGGCAGGCTAATTTTTAAGTTGATAATTTTTGTATGGCCCCGAAGGATTTTATAAATATGCAAATGGCCCTTGGTAGAAAAAAGGTTCCCCACCCCTGCTTTAGAGAATAACTACTTATTTGGGACAACAATTATTTTTAATGAAGCTATTTTATGGGTATGGGTCGACACAGCTTAGGCCGACAGTCATTAGGTCGACCACTATAGGTCAACATGCATTAGGTTGACAGGGTCACTAGGTCAACAGGTCAAAAGGTCAACAGGAGGTTTTTTTTACTTTTTTTGGTGTATTTTTCTTCATAAAGTGACAGGGAACCCCAACTAGTACACCGTGTCCCCTCGCTTCGCTCGCCATGCTTCGGGCAAGGTGCCTCGCTCCGCTACCGCCGCACCCGGCACAGGTTACCGTTCCCAGTTGTAGTCCACGTGGATCGTAAAGTATGAAAAAGTCCAAAAATTTAAAAACACCCCAAATGACAGCGCATTAGCCCCCAGTGTCGTATATAGCATCCACCAGTGTCTAGAGCATTGTCCATCTGGTATATAATAAGCATACTGTATATTGCATTTAAGTTCTAACCTATCATCTTGTGAGCTGAATATTTTGTGTAACACGTGTGAAAAGATGACAGTCTCCGCTCTTACACCCTCCTTCCTTCTGGTAAATGTAATTGTATTTATTTATCCTTTCCCCACATCAAATACAGCTACTGTTACTGCTTCATCCCATGGAAACAATGACTCCGAGGTGCACGCAGATTATGTGCCACTGCGATTTCTCACAGATTCTCAAGTGCCAAAATATGCAAATCCCAGTGTAAACATACCGCTTGTGCACCACCGTGCAACGGACTGAGCACACTGCCACGCCCACTTTGCATATCTGAGCAATGGTGAACTCACCAGACGATTCAATTTCTCCATCATCATTGATGCAAATCCTGCGACATGACGCACTCCATTAGGTACAAAATGCTCTGTTCCTGGACTTCATTTCCAGTGGCGGTTCAAGAGGTGGGGCTGCAGCATAGTCCAAAATTCAGATAGGGGAGCCACACCAACTGACACCCAATCTGCCAAACATCGCCTGCCGCAGCTTATTGGCTGTTGGTGTCGTCCTTCCTATGTACTGTTTCCCACAGCTGCATTCTATCATATACAGTAAGTGACGAATGTGGACTTACAGTTCAAATAATCTTTTATCTTAAATGTTTCGCTATTCGTATAAGAAGTAAATTCTGTAGTGTTCTTATGGGGCATGTGTACATGTTTTACACGTCTGTATCCCACATACATGCAATCCTTCCGGTTTCTTGGGGATCCATGTACATTTAGTCATCCTCTTGTTGAAAATGACTTTCATTAATTTCTCTTTTATACCTACAGTAAATCGTGGGTCACAGCCAGGAGCCTGACACGGAAGCTACCCAGCTGCGAACCGCGTCAGCTCACTTTTCCACCGAAGTCACCAGCCCGACATATTGCCAGGTTGGTGACATTGATGGTGACGCGACAGGGGCAGTGCTTGGAGATCACATGATCTCCAAGCGCCGCCCATCCATTCATTGTAAACGGGAAGTCGGGTCGTGCGATTCGGCTCCTGTTTTCACTGCACAGTTTGCCGGGTTGAACCCGTGTTCAACCCCACAAACTACCCGAGTTGGAATACCCGGATTATTCCAACTCTGCCCTTTTACACTGAGCAGCAACACGGGTTATGCTCATGTGAAATAACCAGCGTTATGATAATGCCGATTTATTACCTTAAAACATTCACTATATGTGGGTAAGAGACTCAGTACGCAATTGACGTATGGGGTACCGTAAGGGTACGCACTTAGCGTAGCAGATGCTTAGTCGTGGTCGAGACGCACATGCGGCACGCTCGCTCACAGCTTAACGATTGCTGTCGAGCACGCTATAGGCGGCCGACTACAGTAATGCTACGCTACTAGCGTAGTGGACGCTGTGACCGTGAGGGGAACACGAGCGGCGCAGATGCTCACGGGATGACACTCAGTAAACCTTGTATGCAACACACTGAAAGATTGAGTTTATACTGTAAACCTTACTACTGAAATACTGTAGCGATATAACGCTGCTTAACCTTGTTAATGCAAAAGCTGCTTGAGCGATTGAGACGCTTCGATTACCCTCAGCAATGTAATAAACACACAATACCTTGCTAAGGCTCCAAAACCTTTACTAACAAGATTTAGTTATATCAAAAGGGGAAATACAGATAACAGCTTATACACTACAGGCTAACATCAATATCTAAACAGTATAACTACACATAAATATACAATAGCGGCACAATCGCAAACAATAACATACAATGAGAGAGAGAGAGAGAACGTGGCAAAATACAGTCAGAGATTTAGAATGGTCACAGAGAGAACTTACACACTGGGGAATGATTCGCTGCGCAGTACTGGTTACCAGCTCCTGGTTAGTCAATGATGAAAACCGTTGTAGGGAGAAAACTGAGCTGGGCCAGGCTGGCTGTTCTTATATACCCTGTATACAGTATACTACAAAGGGACCTATAATCTCATTGTTCATTGGACACAGGAATGTCTCCCCGCATCATAACAAAAGGTCATAGGTTTGTTTGAACAGGTGGGCTGTGACTATATCGAACTGCTCAGGTGGGAGGGAATCTCAAGATTCCCGCCGCATGGATAATGAACCGCAAATATAGTAAATGTCCAGAAACTACTAATAGACATAACTATACGCAGGAGCGATTAATCTTTACCTAACCAGCACCGGATTGTTCCTAATAAAATGTTCTTTAGTTAGGTACCAAAACCCACCGCTCAGACCCTATCTGACCCTTCATATCATGCAAAGAGGAATTCCTCTGTCCAGGGACCAGTTACAAAGTTACAATAAACAAACTTACAGTTATTATTAAGGGGAACATTACCTATAAAACATACTCTTTGGATTTACTATGTAACGACTGAGTCGCCCGCTAGACGCACACAAACTCTACCGTAAATGCACATACCACGCGCTCGAGCGCATGGCCGAGGAGGCGCCGTCACGCAACTGCGAATATGCGCACGCACGGGAGAGAATGTGCATGTGCAGCGGGCAAGCGCATGGGGTGAATATATGGCAACGTGTAGTATGATATTTTTCCAACTTTGACAGTCCACCCTTTGGCAGTCATCAATAACTGCCACTTCCTAAAACAGTTCAAAAAAAGAAAAATATATGTCATCATGTAAATACCTTTTTTATGATTGGGTAAAGGGAGGAGAGGAGAAGGTGGGAAAAAAGGTATGACCTAGTGAGATAGTAGAAGCATGTGTGTATGAATCCATGTTTGAGGGGTCATGTATCATCGTGCCGTACGTGTTTTAAATCAAGCTTTGAGGTATTGCGAAGTATACATTTGAATTCCTTCTTATCCCGTATTAAGGGTCTGTGGATGGGCTGTCAAACTTTACCGAGCTCTTTTCGGCTTTTGGTTGCAACAAATGGGGGAGCACATTTAGTTGATGATACATGAATGGGGGGGTATGTGAGTGCTGATATCTGTGTCTATATTCCCTATCAACTATGTGTGTTGTTACCTGAAGGTTGTAGAGGTGAAGATAAGAAGCAATTATTATAAATGCAGTCATAAACTATGTGAGTTTAATATGCATTCGCCGATTGAGGTCTTGTCTTGTGTCTTGTCTTGATGTACATGTTGTCTGATGTCTCTCGATGCTTTTGTTATAAATGGCGACAAAAGCTTTTCCATTGTCCAGAAAATTACAGTCACTAAAGTATTTGGGCTTTCGTAAAAATTTTAAGTCACTAGGGATATTGGGGGTCTGTGGTATGGTCCATCAATGGTCTGTATAAAAGAGGTTGTCAAATTCTTCTTCCAAGCGGGTGTCTTTGTACCTTGGAGGAAAACAAAGGAGAAACGGGTGAAAGAAACGGACCGTGGAATCACATTTTTATCACAACATTGTCTCTATCGTTGGGTCATAAATCAAATTTGTTGCTGTTATTATAGTGTCTTCGCTCCTCAGACTCATCACTCTGGTATTACCTTTACACTTCGTTAAAATCCGAATGCATCTAAATATCAGGCCAACAAATATGACGACTCCCAGAATACACAAGAGAAATTTCCCTACATCCATGATAATGCCTTGGGCCCATTCTCCTAAGCCCGAGAACCAATTTCGTGGGTTCAACCATGGCACCCAACCGGTCAGCTCATTGCCCACAGCGGCGAGAGTGAGATTATGTCTCCTTCGGAACTCCCACTTCAATTGCAAAATGTCATCCATCTTTTGGTCTATGACCTCGACCGGGTCCTCTGTGCTGTTTGTAATGTACGTGCAGCACTTTATTCCATATTGAGTTGCTAGGGTAACACAATATCCGCCTGTCACAGCTGTGAGGTAATTGAGAATCATCCTATGCTGAACCAGCTCTGTTTTGTAGGCTTGTAACTCTCTCCCAGTATACCTGAATGTGTCGTCATACATTTCGGTGATATTGTCTAATAAATTTGCAAGCGCAGATATATATCTATAATTTAACACTCCTCTGGCGGTACGAGTGACATCTAACGCGAGTAGGACTTAAATCCCGGTGGATTCATGGATCAGGTCAGAGGCCGGATGCTCTGTTCTTTCTATCAGGTGCCGTTTAACGATGTGCTCGTAATGAGTGTGAGTATATGGAGCTTGGGCACCACGGGGAATATCTTTCATTTTGTTATGGGATACAGTCATTACTTCAGGCAGTACTTTTCCAATATAACATAATCCTTCTGAGTTAGGGGCAAGCCACTTATACGCCTTCCTCCCGCATATGAAATATGCATCATCGGGGAGAACATATGGGACGGAGTATGCCATTACCATGTTACAAATTTTCCATGTGAAATCTCCTAATCCTAATTCTCCCATCTGTTTAGTACACGTATCTGTTTGTACGATATGTGCACAGTATCCTGGTGATACTTCTCCAACTCGCATGGTCCTACTTCCTAGAGTGTACCTATACCGGAAAAAAATTTCTATTCTCTACTATCTGGCGTATAAGTTCTGTGTCTATGGGCATTCTGTCGGCTCTATGTGAAAATGTCATGGTTTGATTACTCCATGACACTTCCCAATTTCCCGGCTTTCGGGGATTGGAAATGTTAAAGCACACTAAGGACCTATCCACATGATATTGGTGGAGCTTCAAACTAGGAGGACTAGAGGTATTAAACCTCTTGTCCACCGGCCTCCCACCACTTAACTCAAGTACCTCTCCTATAGTTAAAGGGAATGGAACTAGTCCTGATTTGCTATGACCTTGAGGTACTTGAGAGCATACCCAACAGTCTGTCTGATTTAACACTTTACCCACTAATGAGTGATAGTCACCCAATGGATGCCGGTCCATGTTGATATTAAAACTGGACTGACATTTCTTGATGCACCCATCCTCAACTATATTGTCGCAATGCCTACAGATGCAGTTTTCTTCAGCTAACAAGCCTTCACAATTCCTTCTATTGTCAATGCTATCAGATCGTTTTCTGATACTCGCCTTTACTCTGTGATTATGTTGTTCTTGGAAATTTACGCCTCCGTCTCAGTCATCAGAAACCCATTCCGGATCCTTTCTCGACCTCAATGGAACTCTCACCGAAACAGACTGCTCTGGTCAACATCATGGTCAACAGGAAAACACGGACTGCAGTCTCTTGGGGCGAGTCCATCTTACAGGAGGAGAAAGAGAAATTTGTAATGGGGGTACAAAAAATACTTTGAGGGGAAAGAAAAATGTTACGATGTCTTATGTCCTCTAGTCTTGTTGTTCTTCTTGCTCTGCTGTCATCTCAAAGGTGCTGTCTCTCAGTCTTTCAAACGAACATTCTGGTGATACAATATTCCTTCCAAATCAGCGATCTTTCTGTAAGTAGCAAAAATCTTGCATTACCATTTGTCTAACTGATGTGTGACATACCGTCTTTAAAGCATGAGAACATGAGAGAGAAGGAAAAAAAAAACGAGGGAGAGAACAATTCATATATATGTTACATAAAACAACAAACAAAAAAAAAACATTGTCAGATCTTCTGTTCACCATCAGGCTGTCACGCCAACACATCCATTGGTATCTTTGCGCAGTCTCCCTCACCAGTATTTCCACACTGCACCCTTTTGTGCCTGGCCAGGACACACCGATGTCGGTAGGTCACACTGGGGTTAGGTAGACTTCTGCAAAGACCAAGTAGCTATGTGATGTTTGAGTTCTGCCGATGAACGTCAGAGATGGGGAAAAAGAAACATTTACAGATAAATTTACAACGTTTACCCGGCCGTTCCTGTGTCTACAAGGAACTGACCTCCCAATTTCATTAACTGTAACCTCAGGCTTACTGTCAGTCCTATTGATCACCTTTCCTGACTACATATTACTGGTGCGGCCTAAACTTCTTCCTATATGATCCCTGATTACAATTTCGTGTGTCATAACTCTGCTCGTGTTCTTGTCTAGGGGGTCTGACTTTATGTGGGCTATTACAGTTGCTGGCATAATGCCCTTCTCTTTTACAAAGATAACAAACCCTTGGCTTCCTCCATGTGCCAGTGGCCTGGGGTTTCGGTCGATTTGATGCCTCCTCTAGTGCTTGGATGCTCATCACCATCAACCGCTCTCCCTGTGCTTCCCTGGTTCTTTGGATATTACGGTCATGCTCGATAGCGGACTCTCTTAATGCAGCCACCGAGATACCTCTCCAGTGAGGTAGAGAGGTTTGTACCCTGATTCTTAGTGTGTCTTTTAAGCCGTCCATTAATACGGACACAGCTACTTCTCTATGATTCACATTTGTTTTAATGTCTTCTATCCCTGTATACTTAGCCATTTCCTGTAGTGCCCGATGGAAATAATCAGCCGCTACTTCTCCCTCCTTTTGTTTTATGGATAAAATTTTGTTCCACTTGACAACAGTTGGAAAATACACTCCTAACTGCAGATTGATTCTTTTTACATTATCTTGGTTGTACTCATCCGTAAGGGGTACCTCTTCGTCTAATTTACAGTCAGCGATAAATTTCACTGAGTCAACATTGGGGGGTAAACATGCCCTCAGCAATGTCCGCCAATCTTTGTTAGTGGGCTCTGCAGAGTTACCTAGCTCTCTAATGTATCTCTGGCTTGCAACTAGATCTTTCCTAGGATCAGGGAATTCAGACATCATTGATCTTAATTCTGTTCGGGAAAAGGGGCAGTACATGGCGATATTCCTGACAGGAGTGACTCCTGAAGTGTCAGTTTTCCCATTTGGTACTGCAATTACCCTGACAGGATTAAGTCCAATAACGTCATTCTGAGTTGGTTCTACAATATGAGGTACATTTGTTTGTGCGTGATATATAACACCATACGTACCTGTGGACACTACCTCACCTGACCCTCCGTTAGGGGGTTTGATTACTGCCTTTACCGATTTGGTCGCGTCCACCTGGATGTCTTGTATGATGGCTGCTGGGAAAGGTGCCGACATCGTGCTGGGCTCACTTTCTTGTTTGTAATCCTGAGGGAAGTTTAACATGGGGTGCAACTTGTACGGGTTAACAGTTGTACATTTAACAGTTTTACTTTTATCATTGTTACATTTGTTACAATTATTCTTATCATCTATAATACAGTTGCTAAGTGCATGTTTATCATACACCAGTGTGCCATTCTCTGTAACCACCTTCTCTCTTGTTGCCATATTTTTCTTGCCACAGTGAGAGTCAGCTGTGTAAGCTAATCCTCTTTGTATTTCACCTTCCTGTTGCCATAACTGTAAACAATCATAATGTCTAATCCGTTGCTTCCCGGATTTTATGAGACAGATCCTTCGCCTTAAATTATGCAACACCTCTGAGTCAAAACTACCTATCCCAGGAAATGGTGTTTTATCCCCCACAGTCATTCGTGTCCATTCATCACAAAAGGTCTCAGTGTGGGGACCATACTTCCCCAACATTACTAACCGAGCAGACCCTCGGGGTCTGCAAGCCTCTGCAGTCTGAACCCTGACTGCTAAACGTCCCTGTGTTGTGCACTTGGCTTCCATTGTGGACCTTTTTAACACAGAAAAACTTCCTAAAATGCACCAAACACAGAAGTCTACGGTGGAAGTTTTCCAAGCTCTTCCACCAGCTTCTTCTGCTCCGAGTATCACGGTTCCGCCTCTTTTAGCAGACACGAATAGTCGTTGCAGGCCCTACCTCTAGAGATTTTACCAGCGAAAATTCCCTAACACAAATCACGCTTGCATGTGCTTCACATAACGCTTATAATGACGAGATTTACGCACAAATATGCAAAACTTCGTATCACGTAGCGCCATGGGTTTACACCTACAACCGTGCGGTCCAATCGTACCACTTATAGACACTTGTTGCCTATAAATGGTAGGATCATTGGAGTCTCCCTACTGTGCTCCAAAACAGCCAGAGCGTAATAACACGAAAACTTTATCACACTCCGTCGCACGTTTTCACCAAGACCGTGCTCGCACGTTTTCACCTAGACCGTGCTCATCACGTATTCACCTAGATCGTGATTCACCAAGTTTCACCAAGATTTCACCAAGACTTACTTCACCAAGATTGACTTCACCAAGATTGACTTCACCAAGATTGACTTCACCAAGAGGAGTTCAATATACTCATATCGTTTTCAACCCACACTATCATTCTATAATTTTCTGATCAGAAAAATAATTTCCCGTAATCTGATAGCTCTCCCCAGAGGCATTACAGTAAAGTAAGGTATTTAAACTAAATCTTGGAACTGAAATCAATTTGTGCTATTATCGCCTACTAAAACAATACTATCGTGTGATTTGTATTACGTGGGCGTACCCAGACGCTCCGTTGCGTAATATACGCTTCGTGCGTCGGCCCTTGCGTCGCATACGCTAGTCTCGCCCTTTGTTAGGGATACGTGTACGCAAGACAGATATATCCACAGTAATACAACTAACACGTTTATATCAATGTAAATGATCTTTAACTGTAATCATCTACCGAGCACCACACAGATCTTTCCTTGTATCTTTAGGCAAAGCCGTGTGCGTGTTTTACAAATTACCCCTTAATGTATTATTTTTACTTTTAACTACTAATAACAACAAATCTTTCTCAGCGCGTTATCAATTATGAAATGGCAACCAGGAGAGTGAGATGTGAAAATACACAAATGAAAATAAATGCAGGTGTGTGCGTGCTTGTGTGCGTACGCAAAACAGAAATAAACAGTTTTAAAAGACAATACCGTTTTGTTCTTACCTTCCACCTTCCGGATTCCACCAGCACTCCTACAGCGTAGCGTAACAGACGCTTATCTAGTCAGCACCACTGTATCCCTCACCACCAATACGGATACGAAGGGATACTGCTTTCCCGCCCTTTGCTGACAGATAAAGTCTGTGTTCGCCAGTGAGGATATGTGGAGGACGGACGAGGCCCCAATTGATAATGCCGATTTATTACCTTATAACATTCACTATATGTGGGTAAGAGACTCAGTACGCAATTGGCGTATGGAGTACCGTAAGGGTACGCACCTAGCGTAGCAGACGCTTAGTCGTGGTCGAGACGCACATGCGGCACGCTCGCTCACAGCTTAACGCTTGGTGTTGAGCACGCTATAGGCGGCCGACTACAGCAATGCTACACTACTAGCGTAGTGGACGCTGTGACCGTGAGGGGAACACGAGCGGCGCAGACGCTCACGGGATGACACTCAGTAAACCTTGTATGCAACACACTGAAAGATTGAGTTTATACTGTAAACCTTACTACTGAAATACTGTAGCGATATAACGCTGCTTAACCTTGTTAATGCAAAAGCTGCTTGAGCGATTGAGATGCTTCGATTACCCTCAGCAATGTAATAAACACACAATACCTTGCTAAGGCTCCAAAACCTTTACTAACGAGATTTAGTTATATCAAAAGGGGAAATACAGATAACAGCTTATACACTACAGGCTAACATCAATATCTAAACAGTATAACTACACATAAATATACAATAGCGGCACAATCGCAAACAATAACATACAATGAGAGAGAGAGAGAACGTGGCAAAATACAGTCAGAGATTTAGAATGGTCATAGAGAGAATTTACACACTGGGGAATGATTCGCTGCGCAGTCCTGGTTACCAGCTCCTAGTTAGTCAATGATGAAAACCGTTGTAGGGAGAAAACTGAGCTGGGCCAGGCTGGCTGTTCTTATATACCCTGTATACAGTATACTACAAAGGGACCTATAATCTCATTGTTCATTGGACACAGGAATGTCTCCCCGCATCATAACAAAAGGTCACAGGTTGGTTTGAACAGGTGGGCTGTGACTATATCGAACTGCTCAGGTGGGAGGGAATCTCAAGATTCCCGCCGCATGGATAATGAACCGCAAATATAGTAAATGTCCAGAAACTACTAATAGACATAACTATACGCAGGAGCGATTAATCTTTACCTAACCAGCACCGGATTGTTCCTAATAAAATGTTCTTTAGTTAGGTACCAAACACCACCGCTCAGACCCTATCTGACCCTTCATATCATGCAAAGAGGAATTCCTCTGTCCAGGGACCAGTTACAATAAACAAACTTACAGTTATTATTAAGGGGAACATTACCTATAAAACATACTATTTGGATTTACTATGTAACGATTGAGTCGCCCGCTAGACGCACACAAACTCTACTGTAAATGCACATACCACGCGCTCGAGCGCATGGCCAAGAAGGCGCCGTCACGCAACTGCGAATATGCGCACGCACGGGAGAGAATGTGCATGTGCAGCGGGCAAGCGCATGGGGTGAATATATGGCAACGTGTAGCATGATATTTTTCCAACTTTGACAGTTATATGCTGGCGGTGTAAAAGGGGTATTAGTGTGACTGTACATGATTAGGTTTCCTAGAGATATCCGTAACATTAAGGTCCACATTTTCCCTAAGAACGTTATCTAATCTCAATAATGAGGAATTTTTCTTAATAATAGATTTCATTTTATATGCACAACTATTGTACTTTGTGGGAAATAATGCAGATTTGGGTGATTGGTAACACTTTAGCCCCTTTGATCATACTGCATTCTGTTTGAGCAGTTGTTTGTAACATTGTCCATATCATCTACTTCTTTAAGGTCCTTTTGGAGTAACTCCATAAGATACCCGTGTTCCAAAAAGGACTTATATAATTAATTATATATATAAGTGGGAATAAAAGGCATTTGACGGCATCCCGGCTGGTGGCATTTCACCGGCTGTCACGGTTCTGGCGTCAGTTTCCTGTCCCAACAGCCGGTATATTAACTGCATCCCGAGAGTGTGCATTGTGATTGTGCGATGTGGCTGAGAGTGTGTATTGTTACTGGAGCTGTGATAGTGTCATGTGACTGTGCAGTGTGGCTGAGAGTGTGTATTGTTACTGGGGCTGTGATAGTCTCATGTGATTGTGCGATGTGGCTGAGAGTGTGTATCGTTACTGGGGCTGTGATAGTGTCATGTGACTGTGCAGTGTGGCTGAGAGTGTGTATTGTTACTGGGGCTGTGATAGTCTCATGTGATTGTGCGATGTGGCTGAGAGTGTGTATCGTTACTGGGGCTGTGATAGTGTAATGTGACTGTGCAGTGTGGCTGAGAGTGTGTATTGTTACTGGGGCTGTGATAGTGTAATGTGACTGTGCAGTGTGGCTGAGAGTGTGTATTGTTACTGGGGCTGTGATAGTGTAATGTGACTGTGCAGTGTGGCTGAGAGTGTGTATTGTTACTGGGGCTGTGATAGTGTAATGTAACTGTGCAGTGTGGCTGGGGATGTGCAATCAGGGCCGGATTAACAATGGGGCGGATGAAGCTGCAGCTCCAGGCCCTCCATTGAAAATAGGCCCACAGCCTGCCACAGTGAAGGGGCACATAAACGCTGGCATTACAATGAGTCACACTGACTCATTATATACCGCTGCCAGCACTACAATCACGGCGACACAGTGTCCTTGCCCCAGGCCAGTCCGTGCATTCAAGTCCCGGCCGGTCGGATGAGGAGGGTTTACTTTCCACTCTCCTCTCGGGCACCTCCTCCCCCCTCTCTCTCCCCCCTCCCCCTCCCGGACTACTAATGGTGCTGATGTGCTGAGTGACATGCAGGGGGTGGTACGGCGCCGCGGTCTTCGTACTTACCTCTCCGGGCACGCTGGGTCTCCGTGCGGCCGTCCTCGTTGGCGGGTCCCGGCGTCTGGCATGTAGCCCTGCTGTGTAACGTAGGTGTGATGTCGGCGTGTAGCCCTGCTGTGTAATGTAGGTGTGATGTCGGCGTGTAGCCCTGCTGTGTAACGTAGGTGTGATGTCGGCGTGTAGCCCTGCTGTGTAACGTAGGTGTGATGTCAGCGTGTAGCCCTGCTGTGTAACGTAGGTGTGATGTCAGCGTGTAGCCCTGCTGTGTAACGTAGGTGTGATGTCAGCGTGTAGCCCTGCTGTGTAACGTAGGAGTGAGGTCGGCGTGTAGCCCTGCTGTGTAATGTAGGTGTGATGTCAGCGTGTAGCCCTGCTGTGTAATGTAGGTGTGATGTCAGCGTGTAGCCCTGCTGTGTAATGTAGGTGTGATGTCAGCGTGTAGCCCTGCTGTGTAACGTAGGTGTGAGGTTGGCGTGTAGCCCTGCTGTGTAATGTAGGTGTGATGTCAGCTTGTAGCCCTGCTGTGTAATGTAGGTGTGATGTCAGCGTGTAGCCCTGCTGTGTAATGTAGGTGTGATGTCAGCGTGTAGCCCTGCTGTGTAATGTAGGTGTGAGATCGGCGTGTAGCCCTGCTGTGTAACGTAGGTGTGAGGTCGGCGTGTAGCCCTGCTGTGTAACGTAGGTGTGATGTCAGCGTGTAGCCCTGCTGTGTAACGTAGGTGTGAGGTTGGCGTGTAGCCCTGCTGTGTAACGTAGGTGTGATGTCAGCGTGTAGCCCTGCTGTGTAACGTAGGTGTGATGTCAGCGTGTAGCCCTGCTGTGTAACGTAGGTGTGATGTCAGCGTGTAGCCCTGCTGTGTAATGTAGGTGTGATGTCAGCGTGTAGCCCTGCTGTGTAATGTAGGTGTGATGTCAGCGTGTAGCCCTGCTGTGTAATGTAGGTGTGATGTCAGCGTGTAGCCCTGCTGTGTAATGTAGGTGTGATGTCAGCGTGTAGCCCTGCTGTGTAACGTAGGTGTGAGGTTGGCGTGTAGCCCTGCTGTGTAACGTAGGTGTGATGTCAGCGTGTAGCCCTGCTGTGTAATGTAGGTGTGATGTCAGCGTGTAGCCCTGCTGTGTAACCTAGGTGTGAGATCGGCGTGTAGCCCTGCTGGGTAACGTAGGTGTGAGGTCGGCGTGTAGCCCTGCTGTGTAACGTAGGTGTGATGTCAGCGTGTAGCCCTGCTGTGTAACGTAGGTGTGAGGTTGGCGTGTAGCCCTGCTGTGTAACATAGGTGTGATGTCAGCGTGTAGCCCTGCTGTGTAACGTAGGTGTGATGTCAGCGTGTAGTCAGGGCCGTCTTTTCATATGGGCTCAATGGGCTCTTGCCCAAGGGCCCCAGGAGTAAAAGGGCCCTAACCTGATAGCTGAGGGTCCCCTCTTTCCAGGGGTACCAGATTTTTGAAAATCGGCCCTAGGGAACCAGAGATATCTGACTTCAAAGCAGTGGTCCCCATCCAAGCCTGTTAATTGCTCTTCCCAGCCAGATATCTCTAGCTCTGTATGACTTAGAGTTTTTCCGAGGGTACATTTCAAAAGCTGGGGCTCTCCACTTCTGGTGGACACTAGCAGCTTGTCTCTACTATGCCCAGAAGCAGAGATATCAGCCTTCAAGCAGCTGGTCCCTGCTCAAGCTCTACACGCCTAATATGCAGTTTTATATATTTGTTGGTGGATTGCTCTGGCTCCTGAACTCTGATACCAAAGTCCCCATTTCCTCCTAACAGGTATCCCCAGTACCTCCTGAAAGGTGGGAGACTCTAATTTTTATCCCATTCAAAGCTAAGAAATCTTTTTCCAGGAACTTGAGATATCTTCAGTCAAGCAAGCTGCACCCCACCAGAAAAAGATGTAAATTAAGCCCACTCCACTATCGACCTCTCCCTTATGTATTAAACACCCCATACCACCCTGGAAGTCATGTATCGGGGCCCCTTCATTCAGCCCAACTCCCCTTCTACAGATTAGTGATCTCCCTCCCGCTCCCACCCCATCTGTGCAGTAAAGGAGTAATTAGCAGAAATTACTGCTCCAGGTCCTACATGCTGAGCGGAAGATAGTACACCCCCTACCGCCCACGGGACATCAAAGCTGCCGCTAATAGCACCCACACCCATGGAGGATGGGTAGGGGCCTCAGTGTATTGCTGTGCCCAGGGGCCCACACTGCTGTTAAGACGGCCCTGCGTGTAGTCCTGCTGTGTAACGTAGGTGTGATGTCAGCGTGTAGTCCTGCTGTTAAACGTAGGTGTGATGTCAGCATGTAGCCCTGCTGTGTAACGTAGGTGTGAGGTTGGCATGTAGCCCTGCTGTGTAACGTAGGTGTGATGTTGGCGTGTAGCCCTGCTGTGTAATGTAGGTGTGAGGTCGGCATGTAGCCCTGCTGTGTAACGTAGGTGTGAGGTCGGCATGTAGCCCTGCTGTGTAATGTAGGTGTGATGTCGGGTGTAGCCCTGCTGTGTAACGTAAGTGTGATGTCGGCGTGTAGCCCTGCTGTGTAACGTAAGTGTGATGTCGGCGTGTAGCCCTGCTGTGTAATGTAGGTGTGAGGTCGGCATGTAGCCCTGCTGTGTAACGTAGGTGTGAGGTTGGCGTGTAGCCCTGCTGTGTAACGTAGGTGTGATGTCAGCGTGTAGCCCTGCTGTGTAACGTAGGTGTGATGTCGGCGTGTAGCCCTGCTGTTTAACGTAGGTGTGATGTCAGCGTGTAGCCCTGCTGTGTAACGTAGGTGTGATGTCAGCGTTTAGCCCTGCTGTGTAACGTAGGTGTGATGTCAGCGTGTAGCCCTGCTGTGTAATGTAGGTGTGATGTCAGCGTGTAGCCCTTCTGTGTAACGTAGGAGTGAGGTCGGCGTGTAGCCCTGCTGTGTAACGTAGGTGTGATGTCGGCGTGTAGCCCTGCTGTGTAATGTAGGTGTGATGTCAGCGTGTAGCCCTGCTGTGTAACGTAGGTGTGAGGTTGGCGTGTAGCCCTGCTGTGTAATGTAGGTGTGATGTCAGCGTGTAGCCCTGCTGTGTAATGTAGGTGTGATGTCAGCGTGTAGCCCTGCTGTGTAATGTAGGTGTGATGTCAGCGTGTAGCCCTGCTGTGTAACGTAGGTGTGAGGTTGGCGTGTAGCCCTGCTGTGTAACGTAGGTGTGATGTCAGCGTGTAGCCCTGCTGTGTAATGTAGGTGTGATGTCAGCGTGTAGCCCTGCTGTGTAACGTAGGTGTGAGATCGGCGTGTAGCCCTGCTGTGTAACATAGGTGTGAGGTCGGCGTGTAGCCCTGCTGTGTAACGTAGGTGTGATGTCAGCGTGTAGCCCTGCTGTGTAACGTAGGTGTGAGGTTGGCGTGTAGCCCTGCTGTGTAACGTAGGTGTGATGTCGGCGTGTAGCCCTGCTGTGTAACGTAGGTGTGATGTCAGCGTGTAGCCCTGCTGTGTAACGTAGGTGTGAGGTTGGCGTGTAGCCCTGCTGTGTAACATAGGTGTGAGGTCGGCGTGTAGCCCTGCTGTGTAACATAGGTGTGATGTCAGCGTGTAGCCCTGCTGTGTAACGTAGGTGTGAGGTTGGCGTGTAGCCCTGCTGTGTAACGTAGGTGTGATGTCAGCGTGTAGCCCTGCTGTGTAACGTAGGTGTGATGTCAGCGTGTAGTCCTGCTGTGTAACGTAGGTGTGATGTCAGCGTGTAGTCCTGCTGTTAAACGTAGGTGTGATGTCAGCATGTAGCCCTGCTGTGTAATGTAGGTG
Organism: Pseudophryne corroboree; assembly: GCF_028390025.1. Taxonomy (NCBI): domain Eukaryota; kingdom Metazoa; phylum Chordata; class Amphibia; order Anura; family Myobatrachidae; genus Pseudophryne; species Pseudophryne corroboree. The sequence goes on along the minus strand of NC_086446.1, from coordinate 64,731,414 downwards.
TGAGGTTGGCATGTAGCCCTGCTGTGTAACGTAGGTGTGATGTCGGTGTGTAGCCCTGCTGTGTAATGTAGGTGTGAGGTCGGCATGTAGCCCTGCTGTGTAATGTAAGTGTGATGTCGGCGTGTAGCCCTGCTGTGTAATGTAGGTGTGAGGTCGGCATGTAGCCCTGCTGTGTAATGTAGGTGTGATGTCGGCGTGTAGCCCTGCTGTTAAACGTAGGTGTGAGGTCGGCGTGTAGCCCTGCTGTGTAATGTAGGTGTGAGGTCGGCGTGTAGCCCTGCTGTGCAACGTAGGTGTGATGTCGGCGTGTAGCCCTGCTGTGTAATGTAGGTGTGAGGTCGGCATGTAGCCATGCTGTGTAATGTAGGTGTGATGTCGGCGTCTAGCCCTGCTGTGTAATGTAGGTGTGAGGTCTGGGTGTAGCCCTGCTGTGTAATGTACATGTGTTGTCAGTTTGTAGACCTGCTGTGTGATGTGTTACCCAAGTGGAGAATCCACCCGAAGGTTGTAACTCTCACCATCGGTATTTGAGCGTCGGTATCTTGAATGCTGGGATCCTGACTGGCGGTCAATTGACTGACTCCCCATAAACAAACTAGGAGGGGAGGGAAGGGGCACACTGACATATATACAGACAAGTAGGGGACACACTAATACAAAATATAGACTAGGAGGGGGGCACACTAATACATACACACAGTAAGAGGGGTTGGAGGGCACTGACAATGCTAAATTCCTTTGTCGTATAAACAACCCTTTATGAAGTCTAAGAACACTGTACGCTGTTTGCTTAAGAAGTACCGTAATGGTACGCTATTTGCGTAACGATCGCTCAGCCGTAGGCGAGACGCTCAAGCGTCACGTTCGCTCACGGCCCAGTGATCACAGGACACGTTATTGGCTATGACTGGAGTAATGATTCGCTATGGCGTAGCATACGCTCGAGACCACGAGGAGGTCACCAGCGGCGCAGACGCTCACAACGCTATACCTTTATGTTAAAACCTTATACCAATGAAATACACTGAATACCTTAATGTGAGTACAGGGTGTAAATGCAACCTTGTGTAACCTGACTAACTACAAAGCTGCTTGAGCGTCACCGACGCTCAAGTGAACACTTAACACTATAGAAAATGCACAGATACTGGTTTAGGTTCCAAAGCCTATTAACTGTATTATATCTAATATACTTGTAAAAGGGGATAACAGTACAAATGATACACTACAATATAACAGAGACTTCCTAACCACAGAACTAAACAATAAATACAAAAAAGACAATACTACTCTGACCTAAATGAAATACAATACAATACTATAATACTATGGGAGATATAAGAGAAAAGAGGAGAGAGAGAGAGAGAGAGAGAGAGAGAGAGAGATGGAGAGAAATTGGCTCACAGAAAGACAATGATTACGGAGAGAAACTTACGCACAAAGGGTATGATCGCCTGCGCCTCGATATCCAGCTCCCGGCTATCAGCAGATAACCGTTGATGAGAGAGTGAGAGCTGGATGTGGTCGGCCTGCCTATTTATGCCCCACACACAATGCAATCTCCTGGTCCTACAATCCCATTGTCCATTGGCCGAAGGAATTCGGCCCTGCATCATAACAAAAGGTCATAGGGTGATTCATACAGGTGGGCTGTGACGATTTCCAACAGCTCAGGTGGGTGGGAAACTGGGTTTCCCGCCGCATACCTGAGTATGAGTAAATAATAGAAATGGACATAAACTTCTTATGTCCATAACTATTCGCACGAGCGATTAATACGCTCCAAACCAACACCGGAATATTGCTAATTAAATACTCTTCCGATGGGTACCAAACACTGCTGTATGATTCCTGTTAGACCCTTCGTACGATATAAAGAGGGATTCCTCAGCTCTGGGACATTGTATTTTAACCAAACTTTCAGAATCTATCACAGGGACCATGATCTATAAACTACATTAATTGTGAAAATATGTAACGAATGAGTCGCACGCTACGACCACATAAACTCTACCGTAAATACGCATACCGCGCCTGCGAGTGCACGCTATTGCGGGTATGCGCCTCCACGGGAGAGCGTACGCACGCGCAGCGCGGACCAGTGTGCGATGCAAATATGGCAACGTGCATTGAGACATTTTTCTGACTTTGACAGTCCACCCTTTGGCAGTCAATAATAACTGCCACAAAACATTTAAGGAGAAAAATGTAAGTCCGGGGTTAATTGATTTCCATGGTGGGGTAAGGAAGAAGAGAGGAGTAGGTGTGAAAAGGGTATGACCTAGTGAGAAAGTAGAAGCATGTGTGTATGAGTCCATGTTTGGAGGGTCATGTATCATCGTGCCGTACGTGTGGTAAATCAAGCTTCGAGGTATTGCGAAGTATACATTTGAATTCCTTCTTATCCTGTGGTACAGGTCTGTGGATGGGCTGTCAAACTCTACCGAGCTCATTTCGGCTGTGGTTGTAACAAAATGGGGATGCACATTTTAGTTGATGATACATGAATGGGGGAGGTATGTGGTTGCTGCTATCTGTGCCTGTATTCCCTATCGTCTATGTGTGTCGTTACCTGGGGGTTGTAGAGATGAAGATAAAGAACACTTACGAAAAATGCAATGATATTCTATGTCAGGGAAATGTACATCTGTTGTTGAAGTTGTGTTCGGTATCTGTTGAGAGTCGTCTTCTTTGCGCTGTATTGCTCCTTGGGCATGAGCAAATAGCTTTGTCTGAGCCATCAGATTTACAAAAAATGTTGGGCTAGCGTGAGTTTAAAAATACTAGGGAAACTGGGGATCCATGGCAAAGTTCATCAAGTGTCCATATTTAAAGTTGTCAAATCTTCTTCTTTGGTGCTTGTCTGTTGTCTGTATAGCGTCTCGTCAACTTCCTCGTCCAAGGGGGTCTTTGTATCTTGGAGAAAAGCAGAAAAACAGGTGAAAGAAACGGACCGTATAATCGCATTTTCATCACATTCTGGTTTCTATCATTGGGTCATAAGTCAAATCCAGGTTAATTACAGTTTCCTCGCTCCTCAAGCTCATCACTTTTGTACTTTGTTTGCACCTCATTAAAGCCTGCCCGCATCTAAATATCAATCCAATCGATATAACAACACCCAAGATACATAGGAGAAACTTTCCAACATCCATTATGACTCCTTGAGCCCAGTCTCCTAAACCGGAGAACCAATTTCGCGGGTTCAACCATGACACCCAACCAGTCAGCTCATTACCTACAGCAGCAAGGGTGAGATTGTGTTTTCGACGAAATTCCCACTTTAATTGCAGAATATCGTCCATCTTTTGGTCTATGACCTCTACCGGGTCCTCGGTGCTATTTGTGATATACGTGCAACACTTTATGCCGTACTGTGTTGCCAATGTAACACAATATCCGCCTGTTACTGCTGTAAGATAATTAAGAACCATCCTATGCTGAACTAGTTCTGTTTTGTAAGCTTGAAGTTCTCTTCCAGTGTATCTAAACGTGTCATCATACATTTCAGTGATATTATCTAACAAATTGGCGAGTGCGGAAATGTATTTATAATTCATCACTCCCCGAGCGGTACGAGTGAAATCTAACGCTACCAGAACCTGAATCCCGGTGGATTCATGGATAAGATCAGAGGCCGGATGCTCTAACCTTTCTGACAGTTGTCTTTTAACTCGGTGCTCGTAATGAGTGTGAGTATAAGGAGCTTGGGCACCACGGTGTATGTCCTTCATTTTGTCATGTGTAACAGTCATCACTTCAGGCAATACTTTTCCAATATAACACAATCCTTCAGAGTTTGGGGCAAGCCACTTGTACGCCTTTCTCCCGCATATGAAATATGCATCATCGGGGAGAACATATGGGACGGAGAAGGACATGACCATGTTACAAACCTTCCAGGTGAAATCTCCTGACCCTAATTCTTCCATCTGCCTAATGCACGTATCGGTTTGTACGATATGTGCACAGTATCCTGGTGATACCTCTCCAACTCTAGTAATCCTATTTCCTAGGGTATATCGATATCGGAAAGATTTTCCTCTACTGGCTATGTGGCGTACGAGCTCTGTATCTGTAGGCATTCTATCTGCTCTGTGTGAGAAGGTCATGGTGTGGTTACTCCATGACACTTCCCAATTTCCCGGTTTTCTGGGATTGGAGATGTTAAAACATAAGAGGGACCTATCCACATGGTATTGGTGGAGCTTCAAACTAGGAGGGCTGGAGATGTTAAACCTCCGGTCCACCGGTCTCCCACCACTTAGCTCAAGTACCTCCCCTAACGTTAAAGGAAATGGTACTAGCCCTGATTTGCTGTGACCCTGAGGTACTTGAGAGCATACCCAACAATCTGTTTGGTTTAACACGTTACCCACTAGAGAGTGATAGTCACTCAATGGATGCCGGTCCATATGGATATTAAAACTAGATTGGCATTTCTTTATGCATCCATCTTCAACCAGATTATCACAGAGCCTACAGATACAATTTTCTTCAGCTAACAATCCATCACAATTTCTTCTATCGGATCGTTTTCTGATACTCGCCTTTGCTTGTTGGTTTGGTTGATCTTGGAAAACTACGCCTCCATCATCATAATCGGAACCCATTCCAGAACCTCTCTCGACCTCTATGGTACTCTCGCCGGAACAGACTGCTCTGGTCAACATCATGGTTAACATCAAAATCCGGATCACAGTCTCTTGGGGCAAGTCCATCTTTGAGGAGGAAATAGAGAAGAATGAGAAGGGGGAAAAAGAAATTTTTAAGGGAGAGGGGCTGGGAAGTGGAGAAAAACAATAAAAGGGAGAGGGGAGTCGACAACTGCTTCCGGTCTTCAAGGCTCAGGTGCCGCCTCAGTCCTCCTGGAACAGACACTCTAGTGATACAACCTCTACCGTCTGTTCCTTATCACGGGACTTCTCTGGATCAGCAACCTTTTTGCAGTGGGATGAATGGACCCAAGTCTCTCTCTCAGCAACCTTCAATGCTGTGGTGCTGGTCAATAAGACCTGGTATGGTCCTTCCCATCTATCAATAAGACAACCTGAGCGTAGAAAATTTCGTATCATTACATAATCCCCAGGTTCAATGTCATGACAATTACTATCTGGTAAATCAGGAATCACCAACTTCAGATTATCATTTTGATTCCTCAACTGCTTACTCATGTTAATCAAGTATTTTACAGTTACTTCATTGTTACATTTCAAATCATCCTGAGGGTTAATCATGACATGCGGTTGTCGACCAAACAGAATTTCAAAAGGAGACAGATTAAGAGGGGACCTGGGAGTGGTTCTGATGCTATACAAAACAATGGGTAAAGCTTCTGGCCACGTCAATCCTGTCTCTGCCATTACTTTACTCAATTTATTTTTAATAGTGCTGTTCACTCTTTCGACCTTCGCACTCGCCTGTGGACGGTACGGAGTGTGCAGCTTGCTATCAATTCCCATCAACTTACACATTCCTTGAAAGACATCACCTGTAAAATGGGTACCCCTATCACTTTCAATGATTCTAGGGATACCATATCTACATACAAATTCCTGCACAATTTTCTTAGCTGTAAACATAGCGGTATTTGTAGCTGCTGGAAAAGCTTCGACCCAATTCGAGAAAACATCTATACAGACAAGTACATATTTCAAATTTCTACATGGGGGTAATTGAATGAAGTCAATTTGTATTACTTGGAAAGGGCCGCCGGCAGGTGGGATATGGGATGGTTCTGTAGGTATTGCTTTTCCAATATTCTTTCTCAGACAGGTAAGGCATGACATTGCTCTCTTACTCGCATGAGAGGAGAATCCTGGGGCGCACCAGTATGCTCTTACCAATTTGCACATCCCCTCCTTGCCTAGATGAGTCAGCCCGTGAGCTGCTTCAGCCAGACATGGAAGGTATGCCCTGGGGGCCACTGGTTTACCATGTCCATCCGTCCAGAGCCCTGAGGACTCCTGGCCATATCCCTTTGCCTTCCAGACTGCTCTTTCCTGTGTGGAACACAAATTCTGCATCTCACACAACTTCTGTGTGTTGATGGTATTAAATACCATCAACTGTGTGGTGTCTGTCCGTGTGGGGGTAGCAGCTGCAAGCTTTGCGGCTTCGTCTGCTCGGCTGTTACCAAGGGATACTGGGTCTTGGCTATATGTATGTGCTTTACATTTGATAACAGCCACTCTGTCGGGTTCCTGTATCGCTGTTAGAAGCCTTTTTATATGAGCTGCATGCGCTATCGGTGTGCCAGCTGCCGTCATGAAATTTCTGAGCCGCCATAGGGCTCCGAAATCATGGACTACCCCGAAGGCGTATCTAGAATCGGTGTAGATATTGGCAGACTTACCCTTAGCCAATTCACATGCTCTGGTTAGGGCGACCAGTTCAGCAACCTGGGCTGAGTGAGGTGGGCCTAGCGGTTCCGCTTCTATGGTGTCTTGGTCATCTACGACTGCGTATCCAGTACACAAGTCTCCCGAGTCTGACTGTCTGTGACAACTACCGTCCGTGTAGAACGTGAGTTCTGCATCTTCTAGTGGATTGTCACTGATGTCAGGCCTTGCGGTAAAATTTTGGGTCAAATATTCCATACAATCATGTGTATCTTCCTTTGCATTAAATCCTCCTTCCCCATCACTCTCACCTTCCACCCTTTGTGTCTGACCAGGCACACCTGGGAGAAATGTTGCAGGATTTAATGCACTGCATCTCCTTATGGTGATGTTTACTGGGGCCATTAATGCCAATTCCCATCTTGTAAACCTTGCTGATGAGACGTGTCTGGTTAGGGCAGAATTCAATAAGGCAGATACCGCATGCGGTGTATGGATTGTGAGATTGTGGCCTAGCACGACATCTTCGCTTTTCGTCACTAGCAATGCTATCGCCGCAACGCTACGCAAGCATGTGGGGAGGGATCGCGCTACCGTGTCTAGCTGAGCGCTGTAGTATGCAATTGGCCTGCTGGCATCACCGTGTTTTTGTGTTAGTACACCTGCTGCGCACCCAGCACTTTCTGTTCCGTATAGTTCAAAGGGTTTCCCATAGTCTGGCATACCTAGTGCTGGTGCCTGCGTTAGACACTGTTTGAGTCTCTCAAATGCTGTTTCGGATTCGTCTGTATGCGAAATCCGATCAGGTTTGTTTGAGGAGACCATTTCCTGCAAAGGTAGCGCCAATATGGAAAACCCTGGGATCCAATTACGGCAATACCCACACATTCCTAAAAACGTCCTGATCTGTTGCTGGGTTTGTGGCAGTGTCATGTCTCTAATGGCTTGGATTCTATCAGCGGTAAGGTGTCTCAGTCCTTGTGTTAGACAGTGTCCCAAATATTTTACCTTAGCTTGGCATAATTGCAACTTGTCTTTGGAAACCTTGTGACCTGTGTCTGAAAGATGAAACAGGAGCTGTTTCGTATCCTTCAGGGATGCCTCCAATGAATCAGAACACAGTAGTAGATCATCCACGTACTGTATCAACACTGATCCACTCTCCGGTTGGAAAGACTGTAAACAATCATGCAAAGCCTGAGAAAATATACTTGGACTATCTATGAAACCTTGGGGTAACCGAGTCCACGTGTATTGGACTCCTCTATATGTGAATGCAAACAAATATTGGCTGTCAGGGTGCAGAGGTACCGAAAAGAATGCGGAGCAGAGGTCAATAACAGTGAAAAATTTGGCAGTGGGAGGAATTTGCATTAGGATGACAGCTGGATTAGGCACTACGGGGAACTGACTCTCAACTATTTTGTTAATCCCCCTTAGATCTTGCACTAGCCTGTAACCCCTCCCCCCACTCTTTTTAACAGGGAAGATGGGACTATTTGCTGTGCTGGACGTTCTTACTAGAATGCCCTGTTGTAGCAAGCGCTCTATTACGGGAAAAACTCCTAACTCCACCTCTGGCTTCAGAGGATACTGTGGGATTTTTGGAGCTATCCTACCATCTTTTACTTGTACAACTACTGGAGCTACATTTGCCATTAATCCAGTGTCCTGTCCATCTTTTGTCCAAAGTGACTCTGGTATCTGAGATGTCATCTCTTCTACTTGGGATGGATTCCTATTTGTCATAATGGAATGTGACATTAATTTTGATGGGGAGTCTAACATGTCTCGTACTTCCTGAGCGTGATTCTCAGGGATGTCCAAGAATACACCTTCAGGAGTACAATAAATGACGCAACCCATTTTACATAGTAAGTCTCTACCCAGGAGATTAGTTGGTGCCGATGCAGCCAGCAAAAAGGAATGCTTGGTATGCAAAGGCCCTATTGTAATCTCGGCTGGTTTGCTAACAGGGTAGTGCTGGACTACTCCTGTTACTCCCATGGCTGGAATTGTCCTACCAGTGGTTCTCATGCCCACTGTCGAATTTAACACTGACTTGGCCGCCCCTGTGTCTACAAGAAAGTTTAAAGTTTTACCAGCCACATTGATTGCAATCTCTGGTTCGCTTCCAAGACTGGCAATCAACTTAACTGGCTGCAGATTACAGGTATGGCCACACCCCTATTGGGTATGCTGACCTCCCTGAATCCCATTGGCAGCAACTACTTGTGGGGGAGTTAGCTGGGAACTACCAGAGGCATGCCAATCTCTGTTCGGGGGATATCTTTTTGTTTCCCCTGTATGTGGCTCAAAACTCCGCCTCTGTGGACCCTGCTCCCAATGTCGTGTGTTGTGTTGTTGTCTAGGGGGTTGAAAAGATCTTTGTACATTCTTTGTTCTACATTCTCGTGCATAGTGTCCCGGTCTGTTACAAGAAAAACATGTTATTACACTTGCCTTACCCACAGGATTCGGTGGTACATACGCAGGCTGCCTTGTGGTCAGCGCCTGTATACTTACGGACATCAACTTATCACTTTGCGACTCTCTGTGCCTAGTGATGTTTCTGTCGTGATCAATAGCAGCCTCTCTCAATGTGGACACTGACAGACCTCGCCAGCATGGTTGCGTGGTCTGTACCCTAGCTTTTAATGTTTCTTTCAAACCATCCATCAGTACAGATACTGCTACTTCTCGATGGTTTGGGTTGGTCTTAATGTCTTCTATACCAGTGTACTTTGCCATTTCTAATAGTGCCCGGTGAAAATATTCTGTTGCCGTTTCGGACTCCTTTTGCTTAATGGAAAATATTTTATTCCATTTAACAACGGCTGGGAAATACTCCTTTAGCTGTAAATTTATCCTTTTTACATTATCCTTGTTGTACACGTCTGTAAGCGGTACATCTTTATCCAATGCACAATCAGCTAAAAACTGAGTTGCATCAACATTGGAAGGTAAACAAGCTCTTAGCAGTATCTGCCAATCCTTGTTGTTGGGTTCTACAGTGTTACCTAAATCCCTGATGTATTTTTGGCTAGCAACTAAATCCTTCCTGGGGTCAGGAAATTCGGACACTATTGTTCTTAATTCCATTCGGGAAAATGGAGTGTACATGGCAATGTTCCTTATGGGAGTGGCTCCAGACACATCTGTTTTTCCATTGGGAACTGCTATTACCCTTACAGGAGCAATTCTAACAGCCTCTTCCTGTGTAGATTCTACAACTTGTGGTACAATGGTTTCAGTGTAGTGCATGGTGCCGTACTTACCCGTTGACACGACCTCACCTATCCCTCCGCTAGGGGCTTTCACTAATCTCGTGGGTGTTGCTGTGCCTACTGTGGTCTCTGCTATGGTGGCCGCAAGAGAGAGAGCTGAAATTGTTGCCGAATCTTCTTCTTGATCACACTCCTGAGGAAGGTTCAAAACAGGGTACAACTTGCACGGGTTAATACTTGCATGAGTTATTTGGTTAACATCATTAACATTTACAGTGTTACTAAGAGTTTGTGTTTTACAACCCAGTGCGTTTCTCTCCGCAATCAACTTCTCTCCTGCAATGTATGGTGGAGGAGGAGCTGTGGCAATCAACTTCCTGACTGCCCCAGATCCTGCCGCCAGAGCCAAACCTCTCTGTATCTCACCTTCCTGGTGCCATAACTGTAAACAATCATGATGCTGAATTCGTCTCTTTGATGATTTTACGAGACATATCCTCCTCCTTAAATTTTGTAACACTTCTGGACTAAAGCTACCTATTCTTGGGAATTTGTCCCTGTCTTGTACAGTCATTCTCTCCCATTCATCACATAAAACCTCTGTGTGACTACCGTATTTTTCACACATTACATATCGTGCCGACCCAACTGGTCGGTTCTCTGAATCAACCCGAACCGAGGTTGATCGCCCCCTACCTGAACAAATGGCCCCCATAATCTGCAGGCGTTGCTTATTCCTCCTTGGATCTTTATCTCAAGGTTTTCAGCGAACCCTTACAAACAAACCAAGATGTCCTTGGGCAGGCCGGCGATGGTGGTTTATCAAGTACCCCACTTACTTCTCGCCCACGTTGGCCTGTGCTGCAATCACTGTAACCAGAGCTGCGGTACCCAACCCAGGGCCCCTGTGAACCTTTATTTACTGGGGCGCGTTCCCCAGCAAGTATCAGTTGTTGGATAGTTCCTGAGTGACCAGCGAACTTCCCTTCCAAAAATAAAAAATTACACAAATCACGTCAGAATGTACAAATAGCGTTTGTGACCACTTTACTCTAATGGTATTAGGTCAGATTACTAACTACTGCACACAATTACGTGCGGTCCAATCGTTCAGTACACGAGCACTACTTGTCATGTACTGAAAGATCAATGGAATCGATGTTTCCGGCCGCGATTCCTTCAGCAAGAGCTTGTATGGCCTATATGGGTTCTGCACCAACACCCCAGGCGTTGTGCCACTGGACTTTTATAGCGGACCTCTTTGTCTATTTTACCTGTTACCTTATGACCTCCTGGTCTGTTACCTTATGACCTCCTGGTCTTGTTACCTTATGACCTCCTGGTCTTGTTACCTTATGGTCCGCTATACTCTAATGCTCAAATATTATTTAACCAGGGATGCCTCCCTAGCCACCGTATATGTCACTTACACGTATGTCCCTTGACGAGTACCCGGCTTTCCTTTTGGTTCCACCTTAAAGTTATATAAACTTTTGTATACAAAACACACTCACTCAACACATGTACACTTTGTTTCTATATCTATTTCTGCGCAGAAATTGTCTTTAGGCCAAAAGTGTTACCAATTAGGAGCAGGATCTGTTAAACTAAATTTCAGATTTTTCCAAAAATAGATTTGCGTTATTTACCGCGTCGCGTTATCTACCGCTGTGCGTTAATTATCGCCTTTGCGTTACTTCACTTTATCACAGCTTGAGCTACGTGGGCGTAACCGGACGCTACGTTGCGTAATGAACGCTGCGTGCGTCTGCCTTTTGGATTGCGTACGCTAGTCTTTGTTAGCGACACGTGTACGCAATGCAAAGATCCACCGTAACACAATATATATACTTTTATCAATGTAAATGATCCCTGATCATCTACCGCAATCCACACTGACTGCCTTATCTCCTAGACAAATCGTGTGTTGTTCTATACTTTAACTATTACCTTTACTATGAAATAACAGCAAATCTCTTTTTAGCACTTTCTATCAACTATAAAAATTGGCAAACAGGAATAGTGATATACGAAATTGAAAAAAAAGAAATGCAGATAAAATGTATGCGTGCGTGTATACGCAAGACAGAAGAGAAATAAAACAGTTTTGTTTTTTTTTGTTTTTTTTTTAAAAGACACAAGCGTTTTGTTCTTACTTCCGGTTACCGGATTCCTTCAGCACTCTTTATCTAAGCGAAGCAGACGCTTATCCCGTCAGCAACTGCGAGACAACCTCCCACCCTTTTGCTGGAGGGATAATGTCTGCTGATCTACCTAGTGCAGATATGAGAAGGATCGGACGAGTCCCCAATTGACAATGCTAAATTCCTTTGTCGTATAAACAACCCTTTATGAAGTCTAAGAACACTGTACGCTGTTTGCTTAAGAAGTACCGTAATGGTACGCTATTTGCGTAACGATCGCTCAGCCGTAGGCGAGACGCTCAAGCGTCACGTTCGCTCACGGCCCAGTGATCACAGGACACGTTATTGGCTATGACTGGAGTAATGATTCGCTATGGCGTAGCATACGCTCGAGACCACGAGGAGGTCACCAGCGGCGCAGACGCTCACAACGCTATACCTTTATGTTAAAACCTTATACCAATGAAATACACTGAATACCTTAATGTGAGTACAGGGTGTAAATGCAACCTTGTGTAACCTGACTAACTACAAAGCTGCTTGAGCGTCACCGACGCTCAAGTGAACACTTAACACTATAGAAAATGCACAGATACTGGTTTAGGTTCCAAAGCCTATTAACTGTATTATATCTAATATACTTGTAAAAGGGGATAACAGTACAAATGATACACTACAATATAACAGAGACTTCCTAACCACAGAACTAAACAATAAATACAAAAAAGACAATACTACTCTGACCTAAATGAAATACAATACAATACTATAATACTATGGGAGATATAAGAGAAAAGAGGAGAGAGAGAGAGAGAGAGAGAGAGAGAGAGAGAGATGGAGAGAAATTGGCTCACAGAAAGACAATGATTACGGAGAGAAACTTACGCACAAAGGGTATGATCGCCTGCGCCTCGATATCCAGCTCCCGGCTATCAGCAGATAACCGTTGATGAGAGAGTGAGAGCTGGATGTTGTCGGCCTGCCTATTTATGCCCCACACACAATGCAATCTCCTGGTCCTACAATCCCATTGTCCATTGGCCGAAGGAATTCGGCCCTGCATCATAACAAAAGGTCATAGGGTGATTCATACAGGTGGGCTGTGACGATTTCCAACAGCTCAGGTGGGTGGGAAACTGGGTTTCCCGCCGCATACCTGAGTATGAGTAAATAATAGAAATGGACATAAACTTCTTATGTCCATAACTATTCGCACGAGCGATTAATACGCTCCAAACCAACACCGGAATATTGCTAATTAAATACTCTTCCGATGGGTACCAAACACTGCTGTATGATTCCTGTTAGACCCTTCGTACGATATAAAGAGGGATTCCTCAGCTCTGGGACATTGTATTTTAACCAAACTTTCAGAATCTATCACAGGGACCATGATCTATAAACTACATTAATTGTGAAAATATGTAACGAATGAGTCGCACGCTACGACCACATAAACTCTACCGTAAATACGCATACCGCGCCTGCGAGTGCACGCTATTGCGGGTATGCGCCTCCACGGGAGAGCGTACGCACGCGCAGCGCGGACCAGTGTGCGGTGCAAATATGGCAACGTGCATTGAGACATTTTTCTGACTTTGACAGCACACTAATACATATACAGACTATGGTGGTCATTCCGAGTTGTTCGCTCGTTATATTTTTTTCGCAACGGAGCGATTAGTCGCTAATGCGCATGCGCAATGTCCGCAGTGCGACTGCGCCAAGTAAATTTGCTATGCAGTTAGGTATTTTACTCACGGCATTACAAGGTTTTTTCTTCGTTCTGGTGATCGTAGTTTGATTGACAGGAAGTGGGTGTTTCTGGGCGGAAACTGGCCGTTTTATGGGTGTGTGCGAAAAAACGCTGCCTTTTCTGGGAAAAAACGCGGGAGGGTCTGGAGAAACGGGGGAGTGTCTGGGCGAACGCTGGGTGTGTTTGTGACATCAAACCAGGAACGACAAGCACTGAACTGATCGCAGATGCCGAGTAAGTCTCGAGCTACTCAGAAACTGCTAAGAAGTGTCTATTCGCAATTCTGCTAATCTTTCGTTCGCAAATCTACTATGCTAAGATTCACTCCCAGTAGGCGGCGGCTTAGCGTGTGCAAAGCAGCTAAAAGCAGCTTGCGAGCGAACAACTTGGAATGAGGGCCTATGCGGGGAGGAAGGCACACTGATGCATGCAAACTGACACTTATACAGACTAGGACGTGAGGGGGAGCACTGACACACATACAGGCTAAGAGGGGAGGGGGGGAGGGCACACTAATAGGTAGCGCCTAGATCCCCTTTGCCGAGAGGACCTTTCCTATAATGCACTGGGTCATTGTCACTATCTATTGGGAACAGTAACCTGTGGCGAGCAAAGTGAGACTTCGGGCACGAAGTATGGCAAGCGAAGGAAGGCCGCGAGGGTACAATTAAGCCAAACAAGAACAGAAAATAACTTATAACAAATCCAGATTGGAAAAAATAAAAATGCTTTAATGGCATAAGGCAACCTCCGCCCTCATCTGATATCACATCCGGGTCCTTAAGGCGATGGGTATATTGATTCTACCCACACTAATACATATACAGGCAAGGAGAGGAGGGGACACAATGGCCCTCATTCCGAGTTGATCGGTCGCAAGGCGATTTTAGCAGAGTTACACACGCTAAGCCGCCGCCTACTGGGAGTGTATCTTAGCATCTTAAAATTGCGAACGATGTATTCGCAATATTGCGATAACAAACTACTTAGCAGTTTCAGAGTAGCTCCACACTTACTCTGCCTGTGCGATCAGTTCAGTGCTTGTCGTTCCTGGTTTGACGTCACAAACACACCCAGCGTTCGCTCAGACACTCCCCCGTTTCTCCGGCCACTCCTGCGTTTTTTCCGGAAACGGTAGTGTTTTTTCCCACACGCCCCTAAAACGCAGTGTTTCCGCCCAGTAACACCCATTTCCTGTCAATCACACTACGATCGCCGGAGCGATGAAAAAGCCGTGAGTAAAAAAACTATCTTCATTGTAAAATTACTTGGCGCAGTCGCAGTGCGAATATTGCGCATGCGTACTAAGCGGATTTTCACTGCGATGCGATGAAAAATACCGAGCGAACGACTCGGAATGAGGGCCAATGATGCTCATACAAAACAGGAGGTGAGGGGGCACACTAATGCATATACTTTTAAGGACACACATCTTTTCAGTGGCCATGCCCTCTTTTTTGGTGCACGCAACAGTACTCATGTTTCATTTCCCATACACGCACACTTCAAAATCCACACTTTAACGACAACTGTATGTATGTGTATGTATGGGTCAGTTGCTCGGTTGAAGGTAGGCACTAGTTATGACCTCCATGGAGATAGCCACACCCATGGCACAGGCCACATACCCTATTTAGACCACTCCCACCACAGCGCTTGTCACATCTTCTGCCAAGGTACACAATAGGCCCTTCATAAATTTCAGCTCCAGGCCCATGTGGACCTTAATCTGGCACTGTGTGCAATCGGTATAGACATGAGCAATGTAACTGTGGCCAGAAGCATAGAGATGGCAGAGCTTAGAAGGAACTTGACAGTTGCCAGGTCACATGATGAGCAGAGCCTGGGTGGGGCTTACAGACAGTATGACATCACGTGGAATAGCAGCATCTCCCCTCTCAGCTGTGCCATTCATTCACCAACCAGAGCCTGGTTCAGCTATCAATCAACCCTGCCAGCACAGGTGGGTCTATGAAGAGTATTGTAATGTCAGTAAGAAGCAATGTGGTTTATTGTGAATAAGCAACAAAACGGTGCGGTGTAATGTGAATAAGGAGTGATACGGTGTAGTGTAATGTAAATAAGGAGTGATACGGTGTAGTGTAATGTGAGTAAGTTGTGTTACGGTGCAGTGTAATGTGAATTAGGAGCAATATAGTGCAGTGTAATGTGAATAAGGAGTGATATGTTGTAGTGTAATGTGAATTAGGAGTGATATGGTGTAGTGTAATGTGAATAAGGAGTGATACGTTGTAGTGTTATGTGAATAAAAAGTGATACAGTGTAGTGTAATGTGAATAAGGAGCCATACGGTGTAGTGTAATGTGAATAAGGAGTGATACGGTGTAGTGTAATGTGAATAAGGGGGGTCATTCCGACCCGTTCGCATGCAGCAGTTCTTTGCTTCTGTGCGAACGGGTCTGGAATGCGTATGCACGGCGTGCACATTGCACATGCGCGACGTTGCCTGGTGACAGAGGTCGCCGGGCAACGACGCTTACAGAAAAGAAAGTGATCGGAGTGGCGACCGCAAAAAAATTGACAGCAGAGAGGCGTCCGGGGCGGATACTCATACATGGTGTAGTTTTTCTTATTCTGCCTTTTTCTGTTTTTCCAAAGGATCATTGTTTTCAATCCAAAATAGGCGCTGGACAGATATATATATATATATATATATATATATGGAAACTATAATTACGATCTCTTGGAGACGGTTGCCCCCTACAACCGGAAACAGAACACTGCCATTGAGAGAAGTCCACTCCTTGGCAATGTGACCCTGTCCGGAGATGACGTATCGGGACTTAGAAGGTAACCTGGCAAAAGTGCCCTGACCAGATGTGATGTATAAGGTAACCAATCAGGTGCACTGTACAGAGGATCAAGTAGCCATGATTGGTGCAGGGATGTGCCACACTGAGAGGAAGCCCTGTTTAGGCAGGTGTGTTGGTATAGCGAAATGACCTATACTGACAGATGATTGGTTAGATTTGGTATGTAATTCTGTGAAGGAGATGAGGATAGCACACTGGGCTAGATGCATCGTCGCTTGGAGAGTGATAAAATGGAGAGAGAAAAAGCAGCCAATCAGCAATCAGCTCCTAACTGCCATGTCACATGCTGTGTTTGAAAAAAATGACAGTTGGGAGCTGACTGGCTGCTACTTTCTCTCTCTCCATTGTATCACTCTCCATCACTCTCTATCACTCTTCACTATTACTGGCCTTGAAAAAGATCCCAGAATGTGACTGAAACGCGGTGACATTTGTGTGGACTATACAGGAGATGGTGAAGGATTCTGGAGCCATTGCCTGACTGCGAGCTATGCCGTGGTTGTGATCCGGGACACCTGCTGGTATTTCTTTATCTATCTATACAGAGAGCTCATTTACATTGGTTCTCATGCACAGTCGGCAATTGTACCTTTATTCACGCCATCTTGTGGAATGCTGATCTTTTATACGTGTTTTTTTATACCTTTATTCTTTTTAACAAAAAACTGCATGTTTATATTAAAATGTACTGCACTATGGACGCTATTCAGTATGGATCATCGTATATGAGATGTAATCGCATACGGGCGGTTTATGGGCCAGTGTGCATGCGTAGCACTTGTTCTGCGCATACGCAGCCCGGGAGATGCGGACAAATCTCAGTGATGTGAATGCCTCTGCCTGATTGACAGAGGCGGTTGCGGGTGGCAACGCAGCCTTGTGGGGGAGGGGGGCTGTGTGGCCTTGCCCTGTACTAATTTAGCAATACTGCAATTGAAGCTGAATAAGGTCCAAAATACGTTTTTGTCTCTCACCTATTTTATACCTCTGATATAATGTCTTGTGGGAGAGTGTGAAGAAGGAGAGAGTAACAGGCTCCATATGCTCTGAAAAACCCACAATCGCACTGTGGTCGGAGATGAGGAGGTGTCCTTATACTATTAGGGATGTATCACTCTATTATATATATGTTTATACATAAAACAAAAGGATGGAGACCGAAACTGGTGCCAGGGGGTCCCTTGTGGCCCCTACGTCTAGTGCCCAGTCTAACAAATAATATGCCGGAGCCTGAAACTTGTGCCAGGGGGTCACCTGCGAAGCCTATGTCTATTGCCCAGTCTAAGAAACAAAAGAATGGAGACCGAAACTGGTGCCAGGGGGTCCCTTGTGGCCCCTACATCTAGTGCCCAGTCTAACAAACAACAGGCCGGAGCCTGAAACTGGTTCTAAGGGGTCACCTGTTACCCCTGCGTCTAAAGCCCAGTCTAACAAACAAGAGGACGGAGCCTGAAACTGGTGCCAGGGGGTCACCTGTGACCCCTGTGTCTAGTGCCCAGTCTAAGAAACAACAGGTCGAGCCCAAAACTGGTGCCAGGGGGTCACCTGCGACCCCTGCGTCTAGAGCCCAGTCTAACAAACAACAGGCTGGAGCCTGAAACTGGTGCCAGGAGGTCCCTTGCGACCCCTGCGTCTAGAGCCCAGTCTAACAAACAACAGGCCGGAGCCTGAAACTGGTGCCAGGAGGTCCCTTTCGTCCCCTACGTCCAGTGCCCAGTCTAAGAAACAGCAGGCCGGGGTTTGGAACTGGTGCCAGGGGGTCACCTTAGGCCCCTACATCTAGTGCCCAGTCTAACAAACAACAGGCCTGAGCAGGAAATTGGTGCTAGGGGGTCACATGCGACCATGATCTCTAGTGCCCAATTTAACAAACAAAAGGCCGGAGCCTGAAACTGGTGCCAGGGGGTCCCTTTCGACCTCTACGTATAGTGCCCAGTCTAACTAACAACATGCCTGAGTACGAAACTGGTGCCAGGGGGTCACCTGCGACCCCTATGTCTAGTGCCCAGTCTAAAAAATAAAAGTCTGGAGACCGAAACTGGTGCCAGGGGGTCCCTTGTGGCCCCTACATCTAGTGCCCAGTCTAACAAATAATAGGCCGGAACCTGAAACTGGTGCCAGGGGGTCCCTTCTGGCCCCTAAGTCTAGTGCCCAGTCTAACAAATAATAGGCCGGAGCCTGAAACTGGTGCAAGGGGGTCACCTGTGACCCCTGTGTCTAGTGCCCAGTCTAAGAAACAACAGGCCGGAGCCTGAAACTGGTGCCAGGAGGTCCCTTGCGACCCCTACGTCAAGTGCCCAGTCTAAGAAACACCAGGCCGGTGTTTGTATCTATTGGCTGGGGGTCACCGTAGGCCCCTACACATAGTGCCCAGTCTAACAAACAACAGGCCTGAGCAGGAAATTGGTGCCAGGGGGTCACATGCGACCCTGGTCTCTAGTGCCTAATCTAACAAACAAAAGGCCGGAGCCTGAAACTGGTGCTAAGGGGTCCCTTTCGACCTCTACGTATAGTGCCCAGTCTAACTAACAACATGCCTGAGTACGAAACTGGTGCCAGGGGGTCACCTGCGACCCCTATGTCTAGTGCCCAGTCTAAAAAACAAAAGTCTGGAGACCGAAACTGGTGCCAGGGGGTCCCTTGTGGCCCCTACGTCTAGTGCCCAGTCTAACAAATAATAGGCCGGAGCCTGAAACTGGTGCAAGGGGGTCACCTGTGACCCCTGTGTCTTGTGCCTAGTCTAACAAACAACAGGCCGGAGCCTATAACTGGTGCCAGGGGGTCCTTTGTGGCCCTACGTCTAGTGGCCAGTCTAACAAATAATAGGCCGGAGCCTGAAACTGGTGCCAGGGGGTCTCCTGTGACCCCTGTGTCTAGTGCCCAGTATAAGAAACATCAGGTCGGGCCCAAAACTGGTGCCAGGGGGTCACCTGCGACCCCTGCTTCTAGAGCCCAGTCTAACAAACAACAGGCCGGAGCCTGAAACTGGTGCCAGGAGGTCCCTTGCGACCACTACGTCCACTGCCCAGTCTAAGAAACAGCAGGCCGGGGTTTGGAACTGATGCCATTTGGTCCTTTGTGGCCCCTACAACTAGTGCCCAGTTTAACAAACAACAGGCTGGAGCCTGAAACTGGTTCAAAGGGGTCACCTGTTACCCCTGTGTCTAAAGCCCAGTCTAACAACCAAAAGGCCAAAGCCTGAAACTGGTGCCAGGGGGTCCTTTGTGGCCCCTAAGTCTAGTGCCCAGTCTAACAAATAATAGGCCGGAGCCTGAAACTGGTGCAAGGGGGTCACCTGTGACCCCTGTGTCTAGTGCCCAGTCTAAGAAACAACAGGTCGGGCCCAAAACTGGTGCCAGGGGGTCACCTGCGACCCCTGCGTCTAGAGCCCAGTCTAACAAACAACAGGCCGGAGCCTGAAACTGGTGCCAGGAGGTCCCTTGCGACCCCTACGTCAAGTGCCCAGTCTAAGAAACACCAGGCCGGTGTTTGTATCTATTGGCAGGGGGTCACCGTAGGCCCCTACACATAGTGCCCAGTCTAACTAACAACATGCCTGAGTATGAAACTGGTGCCAGGGGGTCACCTGCGACCCCTATGTCTAGTGCCCAGTCTAAAAAACAAAAGGCTGGAAACCGAAACTGGTGCCAGGTGGTCCCTTGTGGCCCCTACAACTAGTGCCCAGTCTAACAAACAACAGGCAAGAGCCTTAAACTGGTTCAAAGGGGTCACCTGTTACCCCTGTGTCTAAAGCCCAGTCTAACAAACAACAGGCCGGAGCCTGAAACTGGTGCCAGGGGGTCCTTTGTGGCACCTACGTCTAGTGCCCAGTCTAACAAATAATAGGCCGGAGCCTGAAACTGGTGCCAGGGGATCCCTTATGGCCCCTAAGTCTAGTGCCCAGTCTAACAAAGAATAGGCCGGAGCCTGAAACTGGTGCAAGGGGGTCACCTGTGACCCCTGTGTCTAGTGCCCAGTCTAAGAAACAACAGGTCGGGCCCAAAACTGGTGCCAGGGGGTCACCTGCGACCCCTGCGTCTAGAGCCCAGTCTAACAAACAACAGGCAGGAGCCTGAAACTGGTGCCAGGAGGTCCCTTGCGACCCCTACGTCCAGTGCCCAGTCTAAGAAACAGCAGGCCGGGGTTTGGAACTGGTGCCAGGGGGTCACCTTAGGCCCCTACATCTAGTGCCCAGTCTAACAAACAACAGGCCTGAGCAGGAAATTGGTGCCAGGGGGTCACATGCGACCCTGATCTCTAGTGCCCAATCTAACAAACAAAAGGCCAAAGCCTGAAACTGGTTCCAGGGGGTCCCTTTCGACCTCTAGGTATAGTGCCCAGTCTAACTAACAACATGCCTGAGTACGAAACGGGTGCCAGGGGGTCACCTGCAACCCCTATGTCTAGTGCCCAGTCTAAAAAACTAAAGGCTGGAGACCGAAACTGGTGCCAGGTGGTCCCTTGTGGCCCCTACAACTAGTGCCCAGTCTAACAAACAACAGGCCGGAGCCTTAAACTGGTTCAAAGGGGTCACCTATTACCCCTGTGTCTAAAGCCCAGTCTAACAAACAACAGGCCGGAGTCTGAAACTGGTGCCAGGGGGTCCTTTGTGGCACCTACGTCTAGTGCCCAGTCTAACTAATAATAGGCCGGAGCCTGAAACTGGTGCCAGGGGGTCACCTGTGACCCCTGTGTCTAGTGCCCAGTCTAAGAAACAACAGGTCGGGCCCAAAACTGGTGCCAGGGGGTCACCTGTGACCCCTGCGTCTAGAGCCCTGTCTAACAAACAACAGGCCGGAGCCTGAAACTGGTGCCAGGAGGTCCCTTGCGACCCCTACGTCCAGTGCCCAGTCTAAGAAACAGCAGGCCGGGGTTTGGAACTGGTGCCAGGGGGTCACCTTAGGCCCCTACATCTAGTGCCCAGTCTAACAAACAACAGGCCTGAGCAGGAAATTGGTGCCAGGGGGTCACATGCGACCCTGATCTCTAGTGCCCAATCTAACAAACAAAAGGCTAAAGCCTGAAACTGGTTCCAGGGGGTCCCTTTCGACCTCTACGTATAGTGCCCAGTCTAACTAACAACATGCCTGAGTACGAAACGGGTGCCAGGGGGTCACCTGCGACCCCTATGTCTAGTGCCCAGTCTAAAAAACTAAAGGCTGGAGACCGAAACTGGTGCCAGGTGGTCCCTTGTGGCCCCTACAACTAGTGCCCAGTCTAACAAACAACAGGCCGGAGCCTTAAACTGGTTCAAAGGGGTCACCTATTACCCCTGTGTCTAAAGCCCAGTCTAACAAACAACAGGCCGGAGTCTGAAACTGGTGCCAGGGGGTCCTTTGTGGCACCTACGTCTAGTGCCCAGTCTAACAAATAATAGGCCGGAGCCTGAAACTGGTGCCAGGGGGTCACCTGTGACCCCTGTGTCTAGTGCCCAGTCTAAGAAACAACAGGTCGGGCCCAAAACTGGTGCCAGGGGGTCACCTGTGACCCCTGCGTCTAGAGCCCAGTCTAACAAACAACAGGCCGGAGCCTGAAACTGGTGCCAGGAGGTCCCTTGCGACCCCTACGTCCAGTGCCCAGTCTAAGAAACAGCAGGCCGGGGGTTGGAACTGGTGCCAGGGGGTCACCTTGGGCCCCTACATCTAGTGCCCAGTCTAACAAACAACAGGCCTGAGCAGGAAATTGGTGCCAGGGGGTCACATGCGACCCTGATCTCTAGTGCCCAATCTAACAAACAAAAGGCCGGAGCCTGAAACTGGTTCCAGGGGGTCCCTTTCGACCTCTATGTATAGTGCCCAGTCTAACTAACAACATGCCTGAGTACGAAACTGGTGCCAGGGGGTCACCTGCGACCCCTATGTCTAGTGCCCAGTCTAAAAAACAAAAGTCTGGAGACCGAAACTGGTGCCAGGGGGTCACCTGCGACCCCTGCGTCTAGAGCCCAGTCTAACAAACAACAGGCCGGAGCCTGAAACTGGTGCCAGGAGGTCCCTTGCGACCCCTACGTCAAGTGCCCAGTCTAAGAAACACCAGGCCGGTGTTTGTATCCATTGGTTGGGGGTCACCGTAGGCCCCTACACATAGTGACCAGTCTAACAAACAACAGGCCTGAGCAGGAAATTGGTGCCAGGGGTCACATGCGACCCTGGTCTCTAGTGCCTAATCTAACAAACAAAAGGCCGGAGCCTGAAACTGGTGCTAGGGGGTCCCTTTCGACCTCTACGTATAGTGCCCAGTCTAACTAACAACATGCCTGAGTACGAAACTGGTGCCAGGTGGTCACCTGCGACCCCTATGTCTAGTGCCCAGTCTAAAAAACAAAAGTCTGGAGACCGAAACTGGTGCCAGGGGGTCCCTTGTGGCCCCTACGTCTAGTGCCCAGTCTAACAAATAATAGGCCGGAGCCTGAAACTGGTGCAAGGGGGTCACCTGTGACCCCTGTGTCTAGTGCCTAGTCTAACAAACAACAGGCCGGAGCCTGAAACTGGTGCCAGGGGGTCCTTTGTGGCACCTACGTCTAGTGCCCAGTCTAACAAATAATAGGCCGGAGCCTGAAACTGGAGCCAGGGAGTCACCTGTGACCCCTGTGTCTAGTGCCCAGTCTAAGAAACAACAGGTCGAGCCCAAAACTGGTGCCAGGGGGTCACCTGCGACCCCTGCGTCTAGAGCCCAGTCTAACAAACAACAGGCTGGAGCCTGAAACTGGTGCCAGGAGGTCCCTTGCGACCCCTGCGTCTAGAGCCCAGTCTAACAAACAACAGGCTGGAGCCTGAAACTGGTGCCAGGAGGCCCCTTGCGACCCCTACGTCCAGTGCCCAGTCTAAGAAACAGCAGGCCGGGGTTTGGAACTGGTGCCAGGGGGTCACCTTAGGCCCCTACATCTAGTGCCCAGTCTAACAAACAACAGGCCTGAGCAGGAAATTGGTGCTAGGGGGTCACATGCGACCCTGATCTCTAGTGCCCAATTTAACAAACAAAAGGCCGGAGCCTGAAACTGGTGCCAGGGGGTCCCTTTCGACCTCTACGTATAGTGCCCAGTCTAACTAACAACATGCCCGAGTACGAAACTGGTGCCAGGGGGTCACCTGCGACCCCTATGTCTAGTGCCCAGTCTAAAAAACAAAAGTCTGGAGACCGAAACTGGTGCCAGGGGGTCCCTTGTGGCCTCTACATCTAGTGCCCAGTCTAACAAATAATAGGCTGGAACCTGAAACTGGTGCCAGGGGGTCCCTTGTGGCCCCTAAGTCTAGTGCCCAGTCTAACAAACAACCGGTCGGGCCCAAAACTGGTGCCAGGGGGTCACCTGCGACCCCTGCGTCTAGAGCCCAGTGTAACAAACAACAGGCCGGAGCCTGAAACTGGTGCCAGGAGGTCCCTTGCGACCCCTACGTCAAGTGCCCAGTTTAAGAAACACCAGGCCGGTGTTTGTATCTATTGGCAGGGGGTCACCGTAGGCCCCTACACATAGTGCCCAGTCTAACAAACAACAGGCCTGAGCAGGAAATTGGTGCCAGGGGGTCACATGCGACCCTGGTCTCTAGTGCCGAATCTAACAAACAAAAGGCCGGAGCCTGAAACTGGTGCCAGGGGGTCCCTTTCGACCTCTACGTATAGTGCCCAGTCTAACTAACAACATGCCTGAGTACGAAACTGGTGCCAGGGGGTCACCTGCGACCCCTATGTCTAGTGCCCAGTCTAAAAAACTAAAGGCTGGAGACCAAAACTGGTGCCAGGTGGTCCCTTGTGGCCCCTACAACTAGTGCCCAGTCTAACAAACAACAGGCCGGAGCCTTAAACTGGTTCAAAGGGGTCACCTGTTACCCCTGTGTCTAAAGCCCAGTCTAACAAACAACAGGCCGGAGCCTGAAACTGGTGCCAGGGGGTCCTTTGTGGCACCTACGTCTAGTGCCCAGTCTAATAATAATAGGCCAGAGCCTGAAACTGGTACCAGGGGGTCACCTGTGACCCCTGTGTCTAGTGACCAGTCTAAGAAACAACAGGTCGGGCCCAAAACTGGTGCCAGGGGGTCACCTGCGACCCCTGCGTCTAGAGCCCAGTCTAACAAACAACAGGCCGGAGCCTGAAACTGGTGCCAGGAGGTCCCTTGCGACCCCTACGTCCAGTGCCCAGTCTAAGAAACAGCAGGCCGGGGTTTGGAACTGGTGCCAGGGGGTCACCTTAGGCCCCTACATCTAGTGCCCAGTCTAACAAACAACAGGCCTGAGCAGGAAATTGGTGCCAGGGGGTCACATGCGACCCTGATCTCTAGTGCCCAATCTAACAAACAAAAGGCCAAAGCCTGAAACTGGTTCCAGGGGGTCCCTTTCGACCTCTACGTATAGTGCCCAGTCTAACTAACAACATGCCTGAGTACGAAACTGGTGCCAGGGGGGTCACCTGTGACCCCTATGTCTAGTGCCCAGTCTAAAAAACAAAAGTCTGGAGACTGAAACTGGTGCCAGGGGGTCCCTTGTGGCCCCTACATCTAGTGCCCAGTCTAACAAATAATAGGCCGGAACCTGAAACTGGTGCCAGGGGGTCCCTTGTGGCCCCTAAGTCTAGTGCCCAGTCTAACAAATAATAGGCCGGAGCCTGAAACTGGTGCAAGGGGGTCACCTGTGACCCCTGTGTCTAGTACCCACTCTAAGAAACAACAGGTCGGAGCCAAAACTGGTGCCAGGGGGTCACCTGTGAGCCCTGCGTCTAGAGCCCAGTCTAACAAACAACAGGCCGGAGCCTGAAACTGGTGCCAGGAGGTCCCTTGCGACCCCTACGTCAAGTGCCCAGTCTAAGAAACACCAGGCCGGTGTTTGTATCTATTGGCTGCGGGTCACCGTAGGCCCCTACACATAGTGCCCAGTCTAACAAACAACAGGCCTGAGCAGGAAATTGGTGCCAGGGGGTCACATGCGACCCTGGTCTCTAGTGCCTAATCTAACAAACAAAAGGCCGGAGCCTGAAACTGGTGCTAGGGGGTCCCTTTCGACCTCTACGTATAGTGCCCAGTCTAACTAACAACATGCCTGAGTACGAAACTGGTGCCAGGGGGTCACCTGCGACCCCTATGTCTAGTGCCCAGTCTAAAAAACAAAAGTCTGGAGACCGAAACTGGTGCCAGGGGGTCCCTTGTGGCCCCTACGTCTAGTGCCCAGTCTAACAAATAATAGACCGGAGCCTGAAACTGGTGCAAGGGGGTCACCTGTGACCCCTGTGTCTAGTGCCTAGTCTAACAAACAACAGGCCGGAGCCTATAACTGGTGCCAGGGGGTCCTTTGTGGCCCGTACGTCTAGTGGCCAGTCTAACAAATAATAGGCCGGAGCCTGAAACTGGTGCCAGGGGGTCTCCTGTGACCCCTGTGTCTAGTGCCCAGTATAAGAAACATCAGGTCGGGCCCAAAACTGGTGCCAGGGGGTCACCTGCGACCCCTGCTTCTAGAGCCCAGTCTAACAAACAACAGGCCGGAGCCTGAAACTGGTGCCAGGAGGTCCCTTGCGACCACTACGTCCACTGCCCAGTCTAAGAAACAGCAGGCCGGGGTTTGGAACTGATGCCATTTGGTCCTTTGTGGCCCCTACAACTAGTGCCCAGTTTAACAAACAACAGGCTGGAGCCTGAAACTGGTTCAAAGGGGTCACCTGTTACCCCTGTGTCTAAAGCCCAGTCTAACAACTAAAAGGCCAAAGCCTGAAACTGGTGCCAGGGGGTCATTTGTGGCCCCTAAGTCTAGTGCCCAGTCTAACAAATAATAGGTCGGGCCCAAAACTGGTGCCAGGGGGTCACCTGCGACCCCTGCGTCTAGAGCCCAGTCTAACAAACAACAGGCCGGAGCCTGAAACTGGTGCCAGGAGGTCCCTTGCGACCCCTACGTCAAGTGCCCAGTCTAAGAAACACCAGGCCGGTGTTTGTATCTATTGGCAGGGGGTCACCGTAGGCCCCTACACATAGTGCCCAGTCTAACTAACAACATGCCTGAGTACGAAACTGGTGCCAGGGGGTCACCTGCGACCCCTATGTCTAGTGCCCAGTCTAAAAAACAAAAGGCTGGAGACCGAAACTGGTGCCAGGTGGTCCCTTGTGGCCCCTACAACTAGTGCCCAGTCTAACAAACAACAGGCAGGAGCCTTAAACTGGTTCAAAGGGGTCACCTGTTACCCCTGTGTCTAAAGCCCAGTCTAACAAACAACAGGCCGGAGCCTGAAACTGGTGCCAGGGGGTCCTTTGTGGCACCTACGTCTAGTGCCCAGTCTAACAAATAATAGGCCGGAGCCTGAAACTGGTGCCAGGGGGTCCCTTGTGGCCCCTAAGTCTAGTGCCCAGTCTAATAAAGAATAGGCCGGAGCCTGAAACTGGTGCAAGGGGGTCACCTGTGACCCCTGTGTCTAGTGCTCAGTCTAAGAAACAACAGGTCAAGCCCAAAACTGGTGCCAGGGGGTCACCTGCAACCCCTGCGTCTAGAGCCCAGTCTAACAAACAACAGGCCGGAGCCTGAAACTGGTGCCAGGAGGTCCCTTGCGACCCCTACGTCAAGTGCCCAGTCTAAGAAACACCAGGCCGGTGTTTGTATCTATTGGCAGGGGGTCACCGTAGGCCCCTACACATAGTGCCCAGTCTAACAAACAACAGGCCTGAGCAGGAAATTGGTGCTAGGGGGTCACATGCGACCCTGGTCTCTAGTGCCAAATCTAACAAACAAAAGGCCGGAGCCTGAAACTGGTGCCAGGGGGTCACCTGCGACCCCTATGTCTAGTGCCCAGTCTAAAAAACTATAGGCTGGAGACCGAAACTGGTGCCAGGTGGTCCCTTGTGGCCCCTACAACTAGTGCCCAGTCTAACAAACAACAGGCCGGAGCCTTAAACTGGTTCAAAGGGGTCACCTGTTACCCCTGTGTCTAAAGCCCAGTCTAACAAACAACAGGCCGGAGCCTGAAACTGGTGCCAGGGGGTCCTTTGTGGCACCTACGTCTAGTGCCCAGTCTAACAAATAATAGGCCGGAGCCTGAAACTGGTGCCAGGGGGTCACCTGTGACCCCTGTGTCTAGTGCCCAGTCTAAAAAAAAACAGGTCGGGCCCAAAACTGGTGCCAGGGGGTCAACTGCGACCCCTGCGTCTAGAGCCCAGTCTAACAAACAACAGGCCGGAGCCTGAAACTGGTGCCAGGAGGTCCCTTGCGACCCGTACGTCCAGTGCCCAGTCTAAGAAACAGCAGGCCGGGGGTTGGAACTGGTGCCAGGGGGTCACCTTAGGCCCCTACATCTAGTTCCCAGTCTAACAAACAACAGGCCTGAGCTGGAAATTGGTGCCAGGGGGTCACATGCGACCCCTATGTCTAGTGCCCAGTCTAAAAAACAAAAGTCTGGAGACCGAAACTGGTGCCAGGGGGTCCCTTGTGGCCCCTACATCTAGTGCCCAGTGTAACAAATAATAGGCCGGAACCTGAAACTGGTGCCAGGGGGTCCCTTGTGGCCCCTAAGTCTAGTGCCCAGTCTAACAAATAATAGGCCGGAGCCTGAAACTGGTGCAAGGGGGTCACCTGTGACCCCTGTGTCTAGTGCCCAGTCTAAGAAACAACAGGTCGGGCCCAAAACTGGTGCCAGGGGGTCACCTGTGACCCCTGCGTCTAGAGCCCAGTCTAACAAACAACAGGCCGGAGCCTGAAACTGGTGCCAGGAGGTCCCTTGCGACCCCTACGTCAAGTGCCCAGTCTAAGAAACACCAAGCCGGTGTTTGTATCTATTGGCTGGGGGTCCCTGTAGGCCCCTACACATAGTGCCCAGTCTAACAAACAACAGGCCTGAGCAGGAAATTGGTGCCAGGGGGTCACATGTGACCCTGGTCTCTAGTGCCTAATCTAACAAACAAAAGGCCGGAGCCTGAAACTGGTGCTAGGGGGTCCCTTTCGACCTCTACGTATAGTGCCCAGTCTAACTAACAACATGCCTGAGTACGAAACTGGTGCCAGGGGGTCACCTGCGACCCCTATGTCTAGTGCCCAGTCTAAAAAAAAAAAGACTGGAGACCGAAACTGGTGCCAGGGGGTCCCTTGTGGCCCCTACGTCTAGTGCCCAGTCTAACAAATAATAGGCCGGAGCCTGAAACTGGTGCAAGGGAGTCACCTGTGACCCCTGTGTCTAGTGCCTAGTCTAACAAACAACAGGCCGGAGCCTATAACTGGTGCCAGGGGGTCCTTTGTGGCCCCTACGTCTAGTGGTCAGTCTAACAAATAATAGGCCGAAGCCTGAAACTGGTGCCAGGGTGTCACCTGTGACCCCTGTGTCTAGGGCCCAGTATAAGAAACATCAGGTCGGGCCCAAAACTGGTGCCAGGGGGTCGCCTGCGACCCCTTCTTCTAGAGCCCAGTCTAACAAACAACAGGACGGAGCCTGAAACTGGTGCCAGGAGGTCCCTTGCGACCCCTACGTCAAGTGCCCAGTCTAAGAAACACCAGGCCGGTGTTTGTATCTATTGGTTGGGGGTCACCGTAGGCCCCTACACATAGTGCCCAGTCTAACAAACAACATGCCTGAGCAGGAAATTGGTGCCAGGGGTCACATGCGACCCTGGTCTCTAGTGCCTAATCTAACAAACAAAAGGCCGGAGCCTGAAACTGGTGCTAGGGGGTCCCTTTCGACCTCTACGTATAGTGCCCAGTCTAACTAACAACATGTCTGAGTACGAAACTGGTGCCAGGTGGTCACCTGCGACCCCTATGTCTAGTGCCCAGTCTAAAAAACAAAAGTCTGGAGACCGAAACTGGTGCCAGGGGGTCCCTTGTGGCCCCTACGTCTAGTGCCCAGTCTAACAAATAATAGGCCGGAGCCTGAAACTGGTGCAAGGGGGTCACCTGTGACCCCTGTATCTAGTGCCTAGTCTAACAAACAACAGGCCGGAGCCTGAAACTGGTGCCAGGGGGTCCTTTGTGGCACCTACGTCTAGTGCCCAGTCTAACAAATAATAGGCCGGAGCCTGAAACTGGTGCCAGGGAGTCACCTGTGACCCCTGTGTCTAGTGCCCAGTCTAAGAAACAACAGGTCGAGCCCAAAACTGGTGCCAGGGGGTCACCTGCGACCCCTGCGTCTAGAGCCCAGTCTAACAAACAACAGGCCGGAGCCTGAAACTGGTGCCAGGAGGTCCCTTGCGACCCCTGCGTCTAGAGCCCAGTCTAACAAACAACAGGCCGGAGCCTGAAACTGGTGCCAGGAGGCCCCTTGCGACCCCTACGTCCAGTGCCCAGTCTAAGAAACAGCAGGCCGGGGTTTGGAACTGGTGCCAGGGGGTCACCTTAGGCCCCTACATCTAGTGCCCAGTCTAACAAACAACAGGCCTGAGCAGGAAATTGGTGCTAGGGGGTCACATGCGACCCTGATCTCTAGTGCCCAATTTAACAAACAAAAGGCCGGAGCCTGAAACTGGTGCCAGGGGGTCCCTTTCGACCTCTACGTATAGTGCCCAGTCTAACTAACAACATGCCCGAGTACGAAACTGGTGCCAGGGGGTCACCTGGGACCCCTATGTCTAGTGCCCAGTCTAAAAAACAAAAGTCTGGAGACCGAAACTGGTGCCAGGGTGTCCCTTGTGGCCCCTACATCTAGTGCCCAGTCTAACAAATAACCGGTCGGGCCCAAAACTGGTGCCAGGGGGTCACCTGCGACCCCTGCGTCTAGAGCCCAGTCTAACAAACAACAGGCCGGAGCCTATAACTTGTGCCAGGGGGTCCTTTGTGGCCCGTACGTCTAGTGGCCAGTCTAACAAATAATAGGCCGGAGCCTGAAACTGGTGCCAGGGGGTCACCTGTGACCCCTGTGTCTAGTGCCCAGTATAAGAAACATCAGGTCGGGCCCAAAACTGGTGCCAGGGGGTCACCTGCGACCCCTGCTTCTAGAGCCCAGCATAACAAACAACAGGCCGGAGCCTGAAACTGGTGCCAGGAGGTCCCTTGCGACCACTACGTCCACTGCCCAGTCTAAGAAACAGCAGGCCGGGGTTTGGAACTGATGCCATTTGGTCCTTTGTGGCCCCTACAACTAGTGCCCAGTTTAACAAACAACAGGCTGGAGCCTGAAACTGGTTCAAAGGGGTCACCTGTTACCCCTGTGTCTAAAGCCCAGTCTAACAACTAAAAGGCCAAAGCCTGAAACTGGTGCCAGGGGGTCCTTTGTGGCCCCTAAGTCTAGTGCCCAGTCTAACAAATAATAGGCCGGAGCCTGAAACTGGTGCAAGGGGGTCACCTGTGACCCCTGTGTCTAGTGCCCAGTCTAAGAAACAACAGGTCGGGTCCAAAACTGGTGCCAGGGGGTCACCTGCGACCCCTGCGTCTAGAGCCCAGTCTAACAAACAACAGGCCGGAGCCTGAAACTGGTGCCAGGAGGTCCCTTGCGACCCCTACGTCAAGTGCCCAGTCTAAGAAACACCAGGCCGGTGTTTGTATCTATTGGCAGGGGGTCACCGTAGGCCCCTACACATAGTGCCCAGTCTAACTAACAACATGCCTGAGTACGAAACTGGTGCCAAGGGGTCACCTGCGACCCCTATGTCTAGTGCCCAGTCTAAAAAACAAAAGGCTGGAGACCGAAACTGGTGCCAGGTGGTCCCTTGTGGCCCCTACAACTAGTGCCCAGTCTAACAAACAACAGGCCTGAGCAGGAAATTGGTGCCAGGGGGTCACATGCGACCCTGATCTCTAGTGCCCAATCTAACAAACAAAAGGCCAAAGCCTGAAACTGGTTCCAGGGGGTCCCTTTCGACCTCTACGTATAGTGCCCAGTCTAACTAACAACATGCCTGAGTACGAAACTGGTGCCAGGGGGTCACCTGCGACCCCTATGTCTAGTGCCCAGTCTAAAAAACAAAAGTCTGGAGACCGAAACTGGTGCCAGGTGGTCCCTTGTGGCCCCTACAACTAGTGCCCAGTCTAACAAACAACAGGCAGGAGCCTTAAACTGGTTTAAAGGGGTCACCTGTTACCCCTGTGTCTAAAGCCCAGTCTAACAAACAACAGGCCGGAGCCTGAAACTGGTGCCAGGGGGTCCTTTGTGGCACCTACGTCTAGTGCCCAGTCTAACAAATAATAGGCCGGAGCCTGAAACTGGTGCCAGGGGGTCCCTTGTGGCCGCTAAGTCTAGTGCCCAGTCTAACAAAGAATAGGCCGGAGCCTGAAACTGGTGCAAGGGGGTCACCTGTGACCCCTGTGTCTAGTGCCCAGTCTAAGAAACAACAGGTCAAGCCCAAAACTGGTGCCAGGGGGTCACCTGCAACCCCTGCGTCTAGAGCCCAGTCTAACAAACAACAGGCCGGAGCCTGAAACTGGTGCCAGGAGGTCCCTTGCGACCCCTACGTCAAGTGCCCAGTCTAAGAAACACCAGGCCGGTGTTTGTATCTATTGGCAGGGGGTCACCGTAGGCCCCTACACATAGTGCCCAGTCTAACAAACAACAGGCCTGAGCAGGAAATTGGTGCTAGGGGGTCACATGCGACCCTGGTCTCTAGTGCCAAATCTAACAGACAAAAGTCCGGAGCCTGAAACTGGTGCCAGGGGGTCACCTGCGACCCCTATGTCTAGTGCCCAGTCTAAAAAAACTATAGGCTGGAGACCGAAACTGGTGCCAGGTGGTCCCTTGTGGCCCCTACAACTAGTGCCCAGTCTAACAAACAACAGGCCGGAGCCTTAAACTGGTTCAAAGGGGTCACCTGTTACCCCTGTGTCTAAAGCCCAGTCTAACAAACAACAGGCCGGAGCCTGAAACTGGTGCCCGGGGGTCCTTTGTGGCACCTACGTCTAGTGCCCAGTCTAACAAATAATAGACCGGAGCCTGAAACTGGTGCCAGGGGGTCACCTGTGACCCCTGTGTCTAGTGCCCAGTCTAAAAAAAAAACAGGTCGGGCCCAAAACTGGTGCCAGGGGGTCAACTGCGACCCCTGCGTCTAGAGCCCAGTCTAACAAACAACAGGCCGGAGCCTGAAACTGGTGCCAGGAGGTCCCATGCGACCCCTACGTCCAGTGCCCAGTCTAAGAAACAGCAGGCCGGGGGTTGGAACTGGTGCCAGGGGGTCACCTTAGGTCCCTACATCTAGTTCCCAGTCTAACAAACAACAGGCCTGAGCAGGAAATTGGTGCCAGGGGGTCACATGCGACCCTGATCTCTAGTGCCCAATCTAACAAACAAAAGGCCAGAGCCTGAAACTGGTTCCAGGGGGTCCCTTTCGACCTCTATGTATAGTGCCCAGTCTAACTAACAACATGCCTGAGTACGAAACTGGTGCCAGGGGGTCACCTGCGACCCCTATGTCTAGTGCCCAGTCTAAAAAACAAAAGTCTGGAGACCGAAACTGGTGCCAGGGGGTCCCTTGTGGCCCCTACATCTAGTGCCCAGTGTAACAAATAGTAGGCCGAAACCTGAAACTGGTGCCAGGGGGTCCCTTGTGGCCCCTAAGTCTAGTGCCCAGTCGAACAAATAATAGGACGGAGCCTGAAACTGGTGCAAGGGGGTCACCTGTGACCCCTGTGTCTAGTGCCCAGTCTAAGAAACAACAGGTCGGGCCCAAAACTGGTGCCAGGGGGTCACCTGTGACCCCTGCGTCTAGAGCCCAGTCTAACAAACAACAGGCCGGAGCCTGAAACTGGTGCCAGGAGGTCCCTTGCGACCCCTACGTCAAGTGCCCAGTCTAAGAAACACCAAGCCGGTGTTTGTATCTATTGGCTTGGGGTCCCTGTAGGCCCCTACACATAGTGCCCAGTCTAACAAACAACAGGCCTGAGCAGGAAATTGGTGCCAGGGGTCACATGTGACCCTGGTCTCTAGTGCCTAATCTAACAAACAAAAGGCCGGAGCCTGAAACTGGTGCTAGGGGGTCCCTTTCGACCTCTACGTATAGTGCCCAGTCTAACTAACAACATGCCTGAGTACGAAACTGGTGCCAGGGGGTCACCTGCGACCCCTATGTCTAGTGCCCAGTCTAAAACACAAAAGTCTGGAGACCGAAACTGGTGCCAGGGGGTCCCTTGTGGCCCCTACGTCTAGTGCCCAGTCTAACAAATAATAGGCCGGAGCCTGAAACTGGTGCAAGGGAGTCACCTGTGACCCCTGTGTCTAGTGCCTAGTCTAACAAACAACAGGCCGGAGCCTGAAACTGGTGCAAGGGGGTCCTTTGTGGCCCCTACGTCTAGTGGTCAGTCTAACAAATAATAGGCCGGAGCCTGAAACTGGTACCAGGGTGTCACCTGTGACCCCTGTGTCTAGGGCCCAGTATAAGAAACATCAGGTCGGGCCCAAAACTGGTGCCAGGTGGTCGCCTGCGACCCCTTCTTCTAGAGCCCAGTCTAACAAACAACAGTCCGGAGCCTGAAACTGGTGCCAGGAGGTCCCTTGCGACCACTACGTCCACTGCCCAGTCTAAGAAACAGCAGGCCGGGTTTTTGAACTGATGCCATTTGGTCCTTTGTGGCCCCTACAACTAGTGCCCAGTTTAACAAACAACAGGCTGGAGCCTGAAACTGGTTCAAAGGGGTCACCTGTTACCCCTGTGTCTAACAACCAAAAGGCCAAAGCCTGAAACTGGTGCCAGGGGGTCCTTTGTGGCTCCTAAGTCTAGTGCCCAGTCTAACAAATAATAGGCCGGAGCCTGAAACTGGTGCAAGGGGGTCACCTGTGACCCCTGTGTCTAGTGCCCAGTCTAAGAAACAACAGGTCGGGCCCAAAACTGGTGCCAGGGGGTCACCTGCGACCCCTGCGTCTAGAGCCCAGTCTAACAAACAACAGGCCGGAGCCTGAAACTGGTGCCAGGAGGTCCCTTGCGACCCCTACGTCAAGTGCCCAGTCTAAGAAACACCAGGCCGGTGTTTGTATCTATTGGCAGGGGGTCACCGTAGGCCCCTACACATAGTGCCCAGTCTAACAAACAACAGGTCTGAGCAGGAAATTGGTGCCAGGGGGTCACATGCGACCCTGGTCTCTAGTGCCAAATCTTACAAACAAAAGGCCGGAGCCTGAAACTGGTGCCAGGGGGTCCCTTTCGACCTCTACGTATTGTGCCCAGTCTAACTAACAACATGCCTGAGTACGAAACTGGTGCCAGGGGGTCACCTGCGACCCCTATGTCTAGTGCCCTGTCTAAAAAACAAAAGGCTGGAGACCGAAACTGGTGCCAGGAGGTCCCTTGCTACCCCTACAACTAGTGCCCAGTCTAACAAACAACAGGCCGGAGCCTGAAACTGGTTCAAAGGGGTCACCTGTTACTAGAGATGAGCGGGTTCGGTTTCTCTGAATCCGAACCCGCACGAACTTCATGTTTTTTTTCACGGGTCCGAGCGACTCGGATCTTCCCGCCTTGCTCGGTTAACCCGAGCGCGCCCGAACGTCATCATGACGCTGTCGGATTCTCGCGAGACTCGGATTCTATATAAGGAGCCGCGCGTCGCCGCCATTTTCACACGTGCATTGAGATTGATAGGGAGAGGACGTGGCTGGCGTCCTCTCCGTTATAGTAGAAAAGAGTAAAGACTGAGTGACTTAGTTATAATTGTGGGGAGGATTGGGGACGGGGAGCAGCTGTTAGGGAGTACAGTGATTTAGATTAGGAGAGAGAGAGAGAGAGAGAGATTGACCTGATTTACTGGAGCTTAGGAGTACTGTAGAAGAGAGTGCAGAGTTTACTAGTGACTGACCACAGTGACCACCAGACAGTGCAGTTTTATTTAATATATCCGTTCTCTGCCTGAAAAAAACGATACACACAGTGACTCAGTCACATACCATATCTGTGTGCACTGCTCAGCCCAGTGTGCTGCATCATCTATGTATATATTATATATCTGACTGTGCTCAGCTCACACAGCTTATAATTGTGGGGGAGACTGGGGAGCACTGCAGTGCCAGTTATAGGTTATAGCAGGAGCCAGGAGTACAAGACAGTCACATACCATATCTGTGTGCACTGCTCAGCCCAGTGTGCTGCATCATCTATGTATATATTATATATCTGACTGTGCTCAGCTCACACAGCTTATAATTGTGGGGGAGACTGGGGAGCACTGCAGTGCCAGTTATAGGTTATAGCAGGAGCCAGGAGTACATATTATATTAAAATTAAACAGTGCACACTTTTGCTGCAGGAGTGCCACTGCCAGTGTGACTGACCAGTGACCTGACCACACTGACCACCAGTATAGTTAGTAGTATACTATATTGTGATTGCCTGAAAAAGTTAAACACTCGTCGTGTGACTTCACTTGTGTGTTTTTTTTTTTATTCTATAAAAAACTCATTCTGCTGACAGACAGTGTCCAGCAGGTCCGTCATTATATAATATATATACCTGTCCGGCTGCAGTAGTGATATATATATATATTTTATATCATTATTTATCATCCAGTCGCAGCAGACACAGTACGGTAGTTCACGGCTGTAGCTACCTCTGTGTCGGCACTCGGCAGTCCGTCCATAATTGTATACCACCTAACCGTGGTTTTTTTTTCTTTCTTCTTTATACATACATACTACGACATCTCTTTATCAACCAGTCTATATTAGCAGCAGACACAGTACAGTACGGTAGTTCACGGCTGTGGCTACCTCTGTGTCGGCACTCGGCAGTCCGTCCATAATTGTATACCACCTAACCGTGGTTTTTTTTTCTTTCTTCTTTATACATACATACTACGACATCTCTTTATCAACCAGTCTATATTAGCAGCAGACACAGTACAGTACGGTAGTTCACGGCTGTGGCTACCTCTGTGTCGGCACTCGGCAGTCCGTCCATAATTGTATACCACCTAACCGTGGTTTTTTTTTCTTTCTTCTTTATACGTACATACTACGACATCTCTTTATCAACCAGTCTATATTAGCAGCAGACACAGTACAGTACGGTAGTTCACGGCTGTGGCTACCTCTGTGTCGGCACTCGGCAGTCCGTCCATAATTGTATACCACCTAACCGTGGTTTTTTTTTCCTTTCTTCTTTATACATACATACTACGACATCTCTTTATCAACCAGTCTATATTAGCAGCAGACACAGTACAGTACGGTAGTTCACGGCTGTGGCTACCTCTGTGTCGGCACTCGGCAGTCCGTCCATAATTTTTTTCTTTTTCTTTTTTTCTTTGCGTCATGTGCTGATTGGGGAGGGTTTTTTGGAAGGGACATCCTGCGTGACACTGCAGTGCCACTCCTAAATGGGCCCGGTGTTTGTGTCGGCCACTAGGGTCGCTAATCTTACTCACACAGCTACCTCATTGCGCCTCTTTTTTTCTTTGCGTCATGTGCTGATTGGGGAGGGTTTTTTGGAAGGGACATCCTGCGTGACACTGCAGTGCCACTCCTAAATGGGCCCGGTGTTTGTGTCGGCCACTAGGGTCGCTAATCTTACTCACACAGCTACCTCATTGCGCCTCTTTTTTTCTTTGCGTCATGTACTGATTGGGGAGGGTTTTTTGGAAGGGACATCCTGCGTGACACTGCAGTGCCACTCCTAAATGGGCCCGGTGTTTGTGTCGGCCACTAGGGTCGCTTATCTTACTCACACAGTCAGCTACCTCATTGCGCCTCTTTTTTTCTTTGCGTCATGTGCTGTTTGGGGAGGGTTTTTTGGAAGGGACATCCTGCGTGACACTGCAGTGCCACTCCTAGATGGGCCAGGTGTTTGTGTCGGCCACTAGGGTCGCTTAGCTTAGTCATCCAGCGACCTCGGTGCAAATTTTAGGACTAAAAATAATATTGTGAGGTGTGAGGTATTCAGAATAGACTGAAAATGAGTGGAAATTATGGTTTTTGAGGTTAATAATAATATGGGATCAAAATGACCCCCAAATTCTATGATTTAAGCTGTTTTTTAGGGTTTTTTGAAAAAAACACCCGAATCCAAAACACACCCGAATCCGACAAAAAAAATTCGGTGAGGTTTTGCCAAAACGCGGTCGAACCCAAAACACGGCCGCGGAACCGAACCCAAAACCAAAACACAAAACCCGAAAAATTTCAGGCGCTCATCTCTATCTGTTACCCCTGTGTCTAAAGCCCAGTCTAACAAACAACAGGCCGGAGCCTGAAACTGGTGCCAGGGGGTCCTTTGTGGCACCTACGTCTAGTGCCCAGTCTAACAAATAATAGGCCAGAGCCTGAAACTGGTGCCCCTGTGTCTAGTGGCCAGTCTAAGAAACAACAGGTCGAGCCCAAAACTAGTGCCAGGGGGTCACCTGCGACCCCTGCGTCTAGAGCCCAGTCTAACAAACAACAGGCCGGAGCCTGAAACTGGTGCCAGGAGGTCCCTTGCGACCCCTACGTCCAGTGCCCAGTCTAAGAAACAGCAGGCCGGGGTTTGGAACTGGTGCCAGGGTGTCACCTTAGGCCCCTACATCTAGTGCCCAGTCTTACAAACAACAGGCCTGAGCAGGAAATTGGTGCCAGGGGGTCACATGCGACCCTGATCTCTAGTGCCCAATCTAACAAACAAAAGGCCGGAGCCTGAAACTGGTGCCAGGGGGTTCCTTTTCGACCTCTACGTATAGTGCCCAGTCTAACTAACAACATGCCTGAGTACGAAACTGGTGCCAGGGGGTCACCTGCGACCCCTATGTCTAGTGCCCAGTCTAAAAAACAAAAGTCTGGAGACCGAAACTGGTGCCAGGGGGTCCCTTGTGGCCCCTACATCTAGTGCCCAGTCTAACAAATAATAGGCCGGAACCTGAAACTGGTGCCAGGGGGTCCCTTGTGGCCCCTAAGTCTAGTGCCCAGTCTAACAAAGACTAGGCCGGAGCCTAAAACTGGTGCAAGGGGGTCACCTGTGACCCCTGTGTCTAGTGCCCAGTCTAAGAAACAACAGGTCGGGCCCACAACTGGTGCCAGGGGGTCACCTGTGACCCCTGCGTCTCTGCGTCTAGAGCCCAGTCTAACAAACAACAGGCCGGAGCCTGAAACTGGTGCCAGGAGGTCCCTTGCGACCCCTATGTCAAGTGCCCAGTCTAAAAAACACCAGGCCGGTGTTTGTATCTATTGGCTGTTGGTCACCGTAGGCCCCTACACATAGTGCCCAGTCTAACAAACAACAGGCCTGAGCAGGAAATTGGTGCCAGGGGTCACATGCGACCCTGGTCTCTAGTGCCTAATCTAACAAACAAAAGGCCGGAGCCTGAAACTGGTGCTAGGGGTCCCTTTCGACCTCTACGTATAGTGCCCAGTCTAACTAACAACATGCCTGAGTATGAAACTGGTGCCAGGGGGTCACATGCGACCCTGATCTCTAGTGCCTAATCTAACAAACAACAGGCCGGACCCTGAAACTGGTGCCAGGAGGTCCCTTGCGACCCCTACGTCCAGTTCCCGGTCTAAGAAAAAGCAGGCCGGGGTTTGGAACTGGTGCCAGGGGGTCACCTTAGGCCCCTACATCTAGTGCCCAGTCTAACAAACAACAGGCCTGAGCAGGAAATTGGTGCCAGGGGGTCACATGCGACCCTGATCTCTAGTGCCCAATCTAACAAACAAAAGGCCGGAGCCTGAAACTGGTGCCAGGGGGTCCCTTTCGACCTCTACATATAGTGCCCAGTCTAACTAACAACATGCCTGAGTACTAAACTGATGCCAGGGTGGTCACCTGGGGCCCCTATATCTAGTACCCAGTCTTACAAACAACAGGCCGTAGCCTGAAACTGGTGCCAAGGGGTCACCTGTTACCCCTGCGTCTAAAGCCCAGTCTAACAAACAACAGGCCGAAGACTGAAACTGGTGCCAGGGGGTCCCTTGTGGCTCCTACGTCTATTGCCCAGTCTAAGAAACAACAGGCCAGAACCCGAAACTGGTGCCAGGGGGTCCCTTGTGGCCCCTACATCTAGTGCCCAGTCTAACAAATAATAGGCCGGAGCCTGAAACTGGTGCAAGGGGGTCACCTGTGACCCCTGTGTCTAGTGCCCAGTCTAAGAAACAACAGGTCGGGCCCAAAACTGGTGCCAGTGGGTCACCTGCGACCCCTGCTTCTAGAGCCCAGTCTAACAAACAACAGGCCGGAGCCTGAAACTGGTGCCAGGAGGTCCCTTGCGACCCCTACGTCAAGTGCCCAGTCTAAGAAACACCAGGCCGGTGTTTGTATCTATTGGCTAGGGGTCACCGTAGGTCCCTACACATAGTGCCCAGTCTAACAAACAACAGGCCTGAGCAGGAAATTGGTGCCAGGGGGTCACATGCGACCCTGGTCTCTAGTGCCTAATCTAACAAACAAAAGGCCGGAGCCTGAAACTGGTGCTAGGGGTCCCTTTCGACCTCTACGTATAGTGCCCAGTCTAACTAACAACATGCCTGAGATTGAAACTGGTGCCAGGGGGTCACCTGCGACCCCTATGTCTAGTGCCCAGTCTAAAAAACAAAAGGCTGGAGACCGAAACTGGTGCCAGGAGGTCCCTTGCTACCCCTACAACTAGTGCCCAGTCTAACAAACAACAGGCCGGAGCCTTAAACTGGTTCAAAGGGGTCACCTGTTACCCCTGTGTCTAAAGCCCAGTCTAACAAACAACAGGCCGGAGCCTGAAACTGGTGCCAGGGGGTCCTTTGTGGCACCTACGTCTAGTGCCCAGTCTAACAAATAATAGGCCGGAGCCTGAAACTGGTGCCCCTGTGTCTAGTGGCCAGTCTAAGAAACAACAGGTCGAGCCCAAAACTGGTGCCAGGGGGTCACCTGCGACCCCTGCGTCTAGAGCCCAGTCTAACAAACAACAGGCCGGAGCCTGAAACTGGTGCCAGGAGGTCCCTTGCGACCCCTACGTCCAGTGCCCAGTCTAAGAAACAGCAGGCCGGGGTTTGGAACTGGTGCCAGGGTGTCACCGTAGGACCCTACATCTAGTGCCCAGTCTTACAGACAACAGGCCTGAGCAGGAAATTGGTGCCAGGGGGTCACATGCGACCCTGATCTCTAGTGCCCAATCTAACAAACAAAAGGCCGGAGCCTGAAACTGGTGCCAGGGGGTCCCTTTCGACCTCTACGTATAGTGCCCAGTCTAACTAACAACATGCCTGAGTACGAAACTGGTGCCAGGGGGTCACCTGCGACCCCTATGTCTAGTGCCCAGTCTAAAAAACAAAAGTCTGGAGACCGAAACTGGTGCCAGGGGGTCCCTTGTGGCCCCTACATCTAGTGCCCAGTCTAATAAATATTAGGTTGGAACCTGAAACTGGTGCCAGGGGGTCCCTTGTGCCCCCTAAGTCTAGTGCCCAGTCTAACAAAGAATAGGCCGGAGCC
The DNA here is from genome assembly GCF_028390025.1 of Pseudophryne corroboree. Taxonomy (NCBI): domain Eukaryota; kingdom Metazoa; phylum Chordata; class Amphibia; order Anura; family Myobatrachidae; genus Pseudophryne; species Pseudophryne corroboree. The sequence continues at coordinate 64,690,889 of NC_086446.1, read as the reverse complement.
TAAAACTGGTGCAAGGGGGTCACCTGTGACCCCTGTGTCTAGTGCCCAGTCTAAGAAACAACAGGTTGGGCCCAAAACTGGTGCCAGGGGGTCACCTGCGAACCCTGCGTCTAGAGCCCAGTCTAACAAACAACAGGCCGGAGCCTGAAACTGGTGCCAGGAGGTCCCTTGCGACCCCTACGTCAAGTGCCCAGTCTAAGAAACACCAGGCCGGTGTTTGTATCTATTGGCAGGGGGTCACCGTAGGCCCCTACACATAGTGCCCAGTCTAACTAACAACATGCCTGAGTACGAAACTGGTGCCAGGGGGTCACCTGCGACCCCTATGTCTAGTGCCCAGTCTAAAAAACAAAAGGCTGGAGACCAAAACTGGTGCCAGGTGGTCCCTTGTGGCCCCTACAACTAGTGCCCAGTCTAACAAACAACAGGCCGGAGCCTTAAACTGGTTCAAAGGGGTCATCTGTTACCCCTGTGTCTAAAGCCCAGTCTAACAAACAACAGGCCGGAGCCTGAAACTGGTGCCAGGGGGTCCTTTGTGGCACCTACGTCTAGTGCCCAGTCTAACAAATAATAGGCCGGAACCTGAAACTGGTGCCAGGGGGTCCCTTGTGGCCCCTAAGTCTAGTGCCCAGTCTAACAAAGAATAGGCCGGAGCCTGAAACTGGTGCAAGGGGGTCACCTGTGACCCCTGTGTCTAGTGCCCAGTCTATGAAACAACAGGTCGGGCCCAAAACTGGTGCCAGGGGGTCACCTGCGACCCCTGCGTCTAGAGCCCAGTCTAACAAACAACAGGCCGGAGCCTGAAACTGGTGCCAGGAGGTCCCTTGCGACCCCTACGTCAAGTGCCCAGTCTAAGAAACACCAGGCCGGTGTTTGTATCTATTGGCAGGGGGTCACCGTAGGCCCCTACACATAGTGCCCAGTCTAACAAACAACAGGCCTGAGCAGGAAATTGGTGCTAGGGGGTCACATGCGACCCTGGTCTCTAGTGCCAAATCGAACAAACAAAAGGCCGGAGCCTGAAACTGGTGCCAGGGGGTCCCTTTCGACCTCTACGTATAGTGCCCAGTCTAACTAACAACATGCCTGAGTACGAAACTGGTGCCAGGGGGTCACCTGCGACCCCTATGTCTAGTGCCCAGTCTAAAAAACTAAACGCTGGAGACCGAAACTGGTGCCAGGGGTCCCTTGTGGCCCCTACATCTAGTGCCCAGTGTAACAAATAATAGTCCGGAACCTGAAACTGGTGCCAGGGGGTCCCTTGTGGCCCCTAAGTCTAGTGCCCAGTCTAACAATTAATAGGCCGGAGCCTGAAACTGGTGCAAGGGGGTCACCTGTGACCCCTGTGTCTAGTGCCCAGTCTAAGAAACAACAGGTCGGGCCCAAAACTAGTGCCAGGGGGTCACCTGTGACCCCTGTGTCTAGAGCCCAGTCTAACAAACAACAGGCCGGAGCCTGAAACTGGTGCCAGGAGGTCCCTTGCGACCCCTACGTCAAGTGCCCAGTCTAAGAAACACCAAGCCGTTGTTTGTATCTATTGGCTGGGGGTCCCTGTAGGCCCCTACACATAGTGCCCAGACTAACAAACAACAGGCCTGAGCAGGAAATTGGTGCCAGGGGGTCACATGTGACCCTGGTCTCTAGTGCCTAATCTAACAAACAAAAGGCCGGAGCTTGAAACTGGTGCTAGTGGGTCCCTTTCGACCTCTACGTATAGAGTCTAACTAACAACATGCCTGAGTACGAAACTGGTGCCAGGGGGTCACCTGCGACCCCTATGTCTAGAGCCCAGTCTAAAAAACAAAAGTCTGGAGACCGAAACTGGTGCCAGGGGGTCCCTTGTGGCCCCTACATCTAGTGCCCAGTCTAACAAATAATAGGCCGGAGCCTGAAACTTGTGCAAGGGAGTCACCTGTGACCCCTGTGTCTAGTGCCTAGTCTAACAAACAACAGGCCGGAGCCTGAAACTGGTGCCAGGGGGTCCTTTGTGGCCCCTACGTCTAGTGGCCAGTCTAACAAATAATAGGCCGGAGCCTGAAACTTGTGCAAGGGGGTCACCTGTGACCCCTGTGTCTAGTGCCCAGTCTAAGAAACAACAGGTCGGGCCCAAAACTGGTGCCAGGGGGTCACCTGCGACCCCTGCTTATAGAGCCCAGGCTAACAAACAACAGACCGGAGCCTGAAACTGGTGCCAGGAGGTCCCTTGCGACCCCTACGTCAAGTGCCCAGTCTAAGAAACACCAAGCCGGTGTTTGTATCTATTGGCTGGGGGTCCCTGTAGGCCCCTACACATAGTGCCCAGACTAACAAACAACAGGCCTGAGCAGGAAATTGGTGCCAGGGGGTCACATGCGACCCTTGTCTCTAGTGCCAAATCTAACAAACAAACGGCCGGAGCCTGAAACTGGTGCCAGGGGGTCCCTTTCGACCTCTACGTATAGTGCCCAGTCTAACTAACAACATGCCTGAGTACGAAACTGGTGGCAGGGGGTCACCTGCGACCCCTATGTCTAGTGCCCAGTCTAAAAAACAAAAGGCTGGAGACCGAAACTGGTGCCAGGTGGTCCCTTGTGGCCCCTACAACTAGTGCCCAGTCTAACAAACAACAGGCCGGAGCCTTAAACTGGTTCAAAGGGGTCACCTGTTACCCCTGTGTCTAAAGCCCAGTCTAACAAACAACATGCCGGAGCCTGAAATTGGTGCCAGGGGGTCCTTTGTGGCACCTACGTCTAGTGCCCAGTCTAACAAATAATAGGCCGGAGCCTGAAACTGGTGCCAGGGGGTCACCTGTGACCCCTGTGTCTAGTGCCCAGTCTAAGAAACAACAGGTCGAGCCCAAAACTGGTGCCAGGGGGTCCTTTGTGGCACCTACGTCTAGTGCCCAGTCTAACAAATAATAGGCCGGAGCCTGAAACTGGTGCCCCTGTGTCTAGTGGCCAGTCTAAGAAACAACAGGTCGAGCCCAAAACTGGTGCCAGGGGGTCACCTGCGACCCCTGCGTCTAGAGCCCAGTCTAACAAACAACAGGCCGGAGCCTGAAACTGGTGCCAGGAGGTCCCTTGCGACCCCTACGTCCAGTGCCCAGTCTAAGAAACAGCAGGCCGGGGTTTGGAACTGGTGCCAGGGTGTCACCGTAGGACCCTACATCTAGTGCCCAGTCTTACAGACAACAGGCCTGAGCAGGAAATTGGTGCCAGGGGGTCACATGCGACCCTGATCTCTAGTGCCCAATCTAACAAACAAAAGGCCGGAGCCTGAAACTGGTGCCAGGGGGTCCCTTTCGACCTCTACGTATAGTGCCCAGTCTAACTAACAACATGCCTGAGTACGAAACTGGTGCCAGGGGGTCACCTGCGACCCCTATGTCTAGTGCCCAGTCTAAAAAACAAAAGTCTGGAGACCGAAACTGGTGCCAGGGGGTCCCTTGTGGCCCCTACATCTAGTGCCCAGTCTAATAAATATTAGGTTGGAACCTGAAACTGGTGCCAGGGGGTCCCTTGTGCCCCCTAAGTCTAGTGCCCAGTCTAACAAAGAATAGGCCGGAGCCTAAAACTGGTGCAAGGGGGTCACCTGTGACCCCTGTGTCTAGTGCCCAGTCTAAGAAACAACAGGTTGGGCCCAAAACTGGTGCCAGGGGGTCACCTGCGACCCCTGCGTCTAGAGCCCAGTCTAACAAACAACAGGCCGGAGCCTGAAACTGGTGCCAGGAGGTCCCTTGCGACCCCTACGTCAAGTGCCCAGTCTAAGAAACACCAGGCCGGTGTTTGTATCTATTGGCAGGGGGTCACCGTAGGCCCCTACACATAGTGCCCAGTCTAACTAACAACATGCCTGAGTACGAAACTGGTGCCAGGGGGTCACCTGCGACCCCTATGTCTAGTGCCCAGTCTAAAAAACAAAAGGCTGGAGACCAAAACTGGTGCCAGGTGGTCCCTTGTGGCCCCTACAACTAGTGCCCAGTCTAACAAACAACAGGCCGGAGCCTTAAACTGGTTCAAAGGGGTCATCTGTTACCCCTGTGTCTAAAGCCCAGTCTAACAAACAACAGGCCGGAGCCTGAAACTGGTGCCAGGGGGTCCTTTGTGGCACCTACGTCTAGTGCCCAGTCTAACAAATAATAGGCCGGAACCTGAAACTGGTGCCAGGGGGTCCCTTGTGGCCCCTAAGTCTAGTGCCCAGTCTAACAAAGAATAGGCCGGAGCCTGAAACTGGTGCAAGGGGGTCACCTGTGACCCCTGTGTCTAGTGCCCAGTCTATGAAACAACAGGTCGGGCCCAAAACTGGTGCCAGGGGGTCACCTGCGACCCCTGCGTCTAGAGCCCAGTCTAACAAACAACAGGCCGGAGCCTGAAACTGGTGCCAGGAGGTCCCTTGCGACCCCTACGTCAAGTGCCCAGTCTAAGAAACACCAGGCCGGTGTTTGTATCTATTGGCAGGGGGTCACCGTAGGCCCCTACACATAGTGCCCAGTCTAACAAACAACAGGCCTGAGCAGGAAATTGGTGCTAGGGGGTCACATGCGACCCTGGTCTCTAGTGCCAAATCGAACAAACAAAAGGCCGGAGCCTGAAACTGGTGCCAGGGGGTCCCTTTCGACCTCTACGTATAGTGCCCAGTCTAACTAACAACATGCCAGAGTACGAAACTGGTGCCAGGGGGTCACCTGCGACCCCTATGTCTAGTGCCCAGTCTAAAAAACTAAACGCTGGAGACCGAAACTGGTGCCAGGGGTCCCTTGTGGCCCCTACATCTAGTGCCCAGTGTAACAAATAATAGTCCGGAACCTGAAACTGGTGCCAGGGGGTCCCTTGTGGCCCCTAAGTCTAGTGCCCAGTCTAACAATTAATAGGCCGGAGCCTGAAACTGGTGCAAGGGGGTCACCTGTGACCCCTGTGTCTAGTGCCCAGTCTAAGAAACAACAGGTCGGGCCCAAAACTAGTGCCAGGGGGTCACCTGTGACCCCTGTGTCTAGAGCCCAGTCTAACAAACAACAGGCCGGAGCCTGAAACTGGTGCCAGGAGGTCCCTTGCGACCCCTACGTCAAGTGCCCAGTCTAAGAAACACCAAGCCGTTGTTTGTATCTATTGGCTGGGGGTCCCTGTAGGCCCCTACACATAGTGCCCAGACTAACAAACAACAGGCCTGAGCAGGAAATTGGTGCCAGGGGGTCACATGTGACCCTGGTCTCTAGTGCCTAATCTAACAAACAAAAGGCCGGAGCTTGAAACTGGTGCTAGTGGGTCCCTTTCGACCTCTACGTATAGAGTCTAACTAACAACATGCCTGAGTACGAAACTGGTGCCAGGGGGTCACCTGCGACCCCTATGTCTAGAGCCCAGTCTAAAAAACAAAAGTCTGGAGACCGAAACTGGTGCCAGGGGGTCCCTTGTGGCCCCTACATCTAGTGCCCAGTCTAACAAATAATAGGCCGGAGCCTGAAACTTGTGCAAGGGAGTCACCTGTGACCCCTGTGTCTAGTGCCTAGTCTAACAAACAACAGGCCGGAGCCTGAAACTGGTGCCAGGGGGTCCTTTGTGGCCCCTACGTCTAGTGGCCAGTCTAACAAATAATAGGCCGGAGCCTGAAACTTGTGCAAGGGGGTCACCTGTGACCCCTGTGTCTAGTGCCCAGTCTAAGAAACAACAGGTCGGGCCCAAAACTGGTGCCAGGGGGTCACCTGCGACCCCTGCTTATAGAGCCCAGGCTAACAAACAACAGACCGGAGCCTGAAACTGGTGCCAGGAGGTCCCTTGCGACCCCTACGTCAAGTGCCCAGTCTAAGAAACACCAAGCCGGTGTTTGTATCTATTGGCTGGGGGTCCCTGTAGGCCCCTACACATAGTGCCCAGACTAACAAACAACAGGCCTGAGCAGGAAATTGGTGCCAGGGGGTCACATGCGACCCTTGTCTCTAGTGCCAAATCTAACAAACAAACGGCCGGAGCCTGAAACTGGTGCCAGGGGGTCCCTTTCGACCTCTACGTATAGTGCCCAGTCTAACTAACAACATGCCTGAGTACGAAACTGGTGGCAGGGGGTCACCTGCGACCCCTATGTCTAGTGCCCAGTCTAAAAAACAAAAGGCTGGAGACCGAAACTGGTGCCAGGTGGTCCCTTGTGGCCCCTACAACTAGTGCCCAGTCTAACAAACAACAGGCCGGAGCCTTAAACTGGTTCAAAGGGGTCACCTGTTACCCCTGTGTCTAAAGCCCAGTCTAACAAACAACATGCCGGAGCCTGAAATTGGTGCCAGGGGGTCCTTTGTGGCACCTACGTCTAGTGCCCAGTCTAACAAATAATAGGCCGGAGCCTGAAACTGGTGCCAGGGGGTCACCTGTGACCCCTGTGTCTAGTGCCCAGTCTAAGAAACAACAGGTCGAGCCCAAAACTGGTGCCAGGGGGTCACCTGCGACCCCTGCGTCTAGAGCGCAGTCTAACAAACAACAGGCCGGAGCCTGAAACTGGTGCCAGGAGGTCCCTTGCAACCCCTACGTCCAGTGCCCAGTCTAAGAAACAGCAGGCCGGGGTTTGGAACTGGTGCCAGGGGGTCACCTTAGGCCCCTACATCTAGTGCCCAGTCTAACAAACAACAGGCCTGAGCAGGAAATTGGTGCCAGGGGGTCACATGCGACCCTGATCTCTAGTGCCCAATCTAACAAACAAAATGCCGGAGCCTGAAACTGGTTCCAGGGGGTCCCTTTCGACCTCTACGTATAGTGCCCAGTCTAACTAACAACATGCCTGAGTACGAAACTGGTGCCAGGGGGTCACCTGCGACCCCTATGTCTAGTGCCCAGTCTAAAAAACAAAAGTCTGGAGACCGAAACTGGAGCCAGGGGTTCCCTTGTGGCCCCTACATCTAGTGCCCAGTGTAACAAATAATAGGCCGGAACCTGAAACTGGTGCCAGGGGGTCCCTTGTGGCCCCTAAGTCTAGTGCACAGTCTAACAAATAATAGGCCGGAGCCTGAAACTGGTGCAAGGGGGTCACCTGTGACCCCTGTGTCTAGTGCCCAGTCTAAGAAACAACAGGTCGGGCCCAAAACTAGTGCCAGGGGGTCCTTTGTGGCCCCTACGTCTAGTGGCCAGTCTAACAAATAATAGGCCGGAGCCTGAAACTGGTGCCAGGGGGTCACCTGTGACCCCTGCGTCTAGAGCCCAGTCTAACAAACAATAGGCTGGAGCCTGAAACTGGTGCCAGGAGGTCCCTTGCGACCCCTACGTCAAGTGCCCAGTCTAAGAAACACCAAGCCGGTGTTTGTATCTATTGGCTGGGGGTCCCTGTAGGCCCCTACACATAGTGCCCAGTCTAACAAACAACAGGCCTGAGCAGGAAATTGGTGCCAGGGGGTCACATGTGACACTGGTCTCTAGTGCCTAATCTAACAAACAAAAGGCTGGAGCCTGAAACTGGTGCTAGGGGGTCCCTTTCGACCTCTACGTATAGTGCCCAGTCTAACTAACAACATGCCTGAGTACGAAACTGGTGGCAGGGGGTCACCTGCGACCCCTATGTCTAGTGCCCAGTCTAAAAAACAAAAGGCTGGAGACCGAAACTGGTGCCAGGTGGTCCCTTGTGGCCCCTACAACTGGTGCCCAGTCTAACAAACAACAGGCCGGAGCCTTAAACTGGTTCAAAGGGGTCACCTGTTACCCCTGTGTCTAAAGCCCAGTCTAACAAACAACAGGCCGGAGCCTGAAATTGGTGCCAGGGGGTCCTTTGTGGCACCTACGTCTAGTGCCCAGTCTAACAAATAATAGGCCGGAGCCTGAAACTGGTGCCAGGGGGTCACCTGTGACCCCTGTGTCTAGTGCCCAGTCTAAGAAACAACAGGTCGAGCCCAAAACTGGTGCCAGGGGGTCACCTGCGACCCCTGCGTCTAGAGCCCAGTCTAACAAACAACAGGCCGGAGCCTGAAACTGGTGCCAGGAGGTCCCTTGCAACCCCTACGTCCAGTGCCCAGTCTAAGAAACAGCAGGCCGGGGTTTGGAACTGGTGCCAGGGGGTCACCTTAGGCCCCTACATCTAGTGCCCAGTCTAACAAACAACAGGCCTGAGCAGGAAATTGGTGCCAGGGGGTCACATGCGACCCTGATCTTTAGTGCCCAATCTAACAAACAAAATGCCGGAGCCTGAAACTGGTTCCAGGGGGTCCCTTTCGACCTCTACGTATAGTGCCCAGTCTAACTAACAACATGCCTGAGTACGAAACTGGTGCCAGGGGGTCACCTGCGACCCCTATGTCTAGTGCCCAGTCTAAAAAACAAAAGTCTGGAGACCGAAACTGGTGCCAGGGGGTCCCTTGTGGCCCCTACATCTAGTGCCCAGTGTAACAAATAATAGGTCGGAACCTGAAACTGGTGCCAGGGGGTCCCTTGTGGCCCCTAAGTCTAGTGCCCAGTCTAACAAATAATAGGCCGGAGCCTGAAACTGGTGCAAGGGGGTCACCTGTGACCCCTGTGTCTAGTGCCCAGTCTAAGAAACAACAGTTCGGGCCCAAAACTGGTGCCAGGGGGTCACCTGTGACCCCTGCGTCTAGAGCCCAGTCTAACAAACAACAGGCCGGAGCCTTAAACTGGTGCCAGGAGGTCCCATGCGACCCCTACGTCAAGTGCCCAGTCTAAGAAACACCAAGCCGGTGTTTGTATCTATTAGCTGGGGGTCCCTGTAGGCCCCTACACATAGTGCCCAGTCTAACAAACAACAGGCCTGAGCAGGAAATTGGTGCCAGGGGGTCACATGTGACCCTGGTCTCTAGTGCCTAATCTAACAAACAAAAGGCCGGAGCCTGAAACTGGTGCTAGGGGGTCCCTTTCGACCTCTACGTATAGTGCCCAGTCTAACTAACAACATGCCTGAGTACGAAACTGGTGCCAGGGGGTCACCTGCGACCCCTATGTCTAGTGCCCAGTCTAAAAAACAAAAGTCTGGAGACCGAAACTGATGCCAGGGGGTCCCTTGTGGCCCCTACGTCTAGTGCCCAGTTTAACAAATAATAGGCCGGAGCCTGAAACTGGTGCAAGGGAGTCACCTGTGACCCCTGTGTCTAGTGCCTAGTCTAACAAACAACAGGCCGGAGCCTGAAACTGGTGCCAGGGGGTCCTTTGTGGCCCCTACGTCTAGTGGCCAGTCTAACAAATAATAGGCCGGAGCCTGAAACTGGTGCCAGGGGGTCACCTGTGACCCCTGTGTCTAGTGCCCAGTATAAGAAACATCAGGTCGGGCCCAAAACTGGTGCCAGGGGGTCACCTGCGACCCCTGCTTCTAGAGCCCAGTCTAACAAACAACAGGCCGAAGCCTGAAACTGGTGCCAGGAGGTCCCTTGCGACCACTACGTCCACTGCCCAGTCTAAGAAACAGCAGGCCGGGTTTTGGAACTGATGCCATTTGGTCCTTTGTGGCCCCTACAACTAGTGCCCAGTTTAACAAACAACAGGCTGGAGCCTGAAACTGGTTCAAAGGGGTCACCTGTTACCCCTGTGTCTAAAGCCCAGTCTAACAACCAAAAGGCCAAAGCCTGAAACTGGTGCCAGGGGGTCCTTTGTGGCCCCTAAGTCTAGTGCCCAGTCTAACAAATAATAGGCCGGAGCCTGAAACTGGTGCAAGGGGGTCACCTGCGACCCCTGCGTCTAGAGCCCAGTCTAACAAACAACAGGCCGGAGCCTGAAACTGGTGCCAGGAGGTCCCTTGCGACCCCTACGTCAAGTGCCCAGTCTAACAAACACCAGGCCGGTGTTTGTATCTATTGGCAGGGGGTCACCGTAGGCCCCTACACATAGTGCCCAGTCTAACAAACAACAGGCCTGAGCAGGAAATTGGTGCCAGGGGGTCACATGCGACCCTGGTCTCTAGTGCCTAATCTAACAAACAAAAGGCCGGAGCCTGAAACTGGTTCCAGGGGGTCCCTTTCGACCTCTACGTATAGTGCCCAGTCTAACTAACAACATGCCTGAGTACGAAACTGGTGCCAGGGGGTCACCTGCGACCCCTATGTCTAGTGCCCAGTCTAAAAAACTAAAGGCTGGAGACCGAAACTGGTGCCAGGTGGTCCCTTGTGGCCCCTACAACTAGTGCCCAGTCTAACAAACAGGCCGGAGCCTTAAACTGGTTCATAGGGGTCACCTGTTACCCCTGTGTCTAAAGCCTAGTCTAACAAACAACAGGCCGGAGCCTGAAACTGGTGCCAGGGGGTCCTTTGTGGCACCTACGTCTAGTGCCCAGTCTAACAAATAATAGGCCGGAGCCTGAAACTGGTGCCAGGGGGTCACCTGTGACCCCTGTGTCTAGTGCCCAGTCTAAGAAACAACAGGTCGAGCCCAAAACTGGTGCCAGGGGGTCACCTGCGACCCCTGCGTCTAGAGCCCAGTCTAACAAACAACAGGCCGGAGCCTGAAACTGGTGCCAGGAGGTCCCTTGCGACCCCTACGTCCAGTGCCCAGTCTAAGAAACAGTAGGCCGGGGTTTGGAACTGGTGCCAGGGGGTCACCTTAGGCCCCTACATCTAGTGCCCAGTCTAACAAACAACAGGCCTGAGCAGGAAATTGGTGCCAGGGGGTCACATGCGACCCTGATCTCTAGTGCCCAATCTAACAAACAAAAGGCCGGAGCCTGAAACTGGTGCCAGGGGGTCCCTTTCGACCTCTACGTATAGTGCCCAGTCTAACTAACAACATGCCTGAGTACGAAACTGGTGCCAGGGGGTCACCTGCGACCCCTATGTCTAGAGCCCAGTCTAAAAAACAAAAGTCTGGAGACCGAAACTGGTGCCAGGGGGTCCCTTGTGGCCCCTACGTCTAGTGCCCAGTCTAACAAATAATAGGCCGGAGCCTGAAACTTGTGCAAGGGAGTCACCTGTGACCCCTGTGTCTAGTGCCTAGTCTAACAAACAACAGGCCGGAGCCTGAAACTGGTGCCAGGGGGTCCTTTGTGGCCCCTACGTCTAGTGGCCAGTCTAACAAATAATAGGCCGCAGCCTGAAACTTGTGCCAGACGGTCCCTTGCGAACCCTACGTCAAGTGCCCAATCTAAGAAACACCAGGCCGGTGTTTGTATCTATTGGCAGGGGGTCACCGTAGGCCCCTACACATAGTGCCCAGTCTAACAAACAACAGGCCTGAGCAGGAAATTGGTGCCAGGGGGTCACATGCGACCCTGGTCTCTAGTGCCAAATCTAACAAACAAAAGGCTGGAGCCTGATACTGGTGCCAGGGGGTCCCTTTCGACCTCTACGTATAGTGCCCAGTCTAACTAACAACGTGCCTGAGTACGAAACTGGTGCCAGGGGGTCACCTGCGACCCCTATGTCTAGTGCCCAGTCTAAAAAACAAAAGGCTGGAGACCGAAACTGGTGCCAGGTGGTCCCTTGTGGCCCCTACAACTAGTGCCCAGTCTAACAAACAACAGGCCGGAGCCTTAAACTGGTTCAAAGGGGTCACCTGTTACCCCTGTGTCTAAAGCCCAGTCTAACAAACAACAGGCCGGAGCCTGAAACTGGTGCCAGGGGGTCCTTTGTGGCACCTACGTCTAGTGCCCAGTCTAACAAATAATAGGCCGGAGCCTGAAACTGGTGCCAGGGGGTCACCTGTGACCCCTGTGTCTAGTGCCCAGTCTAAGAAACAACAGGTCGGGCCCAAAACTGGTGCCTGGGGGTCACCTGCGACCCCTGCGTCTAGAGCCCAGTCTAACAAACAACAGGCCGGAGCCTGAAACTGGTGCCAGGAGGTCCCTTGCGACCCCTACGTCCAGTGCCCAGTCTAAGAAACAGCAGGCCGGGGTTTGGAACTGGTGCCAGGGGGTCACCTTAGGCCCCTACATCTAGTGCCCAGTCAAACAAACAACAGGCCTGAGCAGGAAATTGGTGCCAGGGGGTCACATGCGACCCTGATCTCTAGTGCCCAATCTAACAAACAAAAGGCCGGAGCCTGAAACTGGTTCCAGGGGGTCCCTTTCGACCTCTACGTATAGTGCCCAGTCTAACTAACAACATGCCTGAGTACGAAACTGGTGCCAGGGGGTCACCTGCGACCCCTATGTCTAGTGCCCAGTCTAAAAAACAAAAGTCTGGAGACTGAAACTGGTGCCAGGGTGTCCCTTGTGGCCCCTACATCTAGTGCCCAGTGTAACAAATAATAGGCCGGAACATGAAACTGGTGCCAGGGGGTCCCTTGTGGCCCCTAAGTCTAGTGCCCAGTCTAACAAATAATAGGCCGGAGCCTGAAACTGGTGCAAGGGGGTCACCTGTGACCTCTGTGTCTAGTGCCCAGTCTAAGAAACAACAGGTCGGGCCCAAAACTGGTGCCAGGGGGTCACCTGTGACCCCTGCGTCTAGAGCCCAGTCTAACAAACAACAGGCCGGAGCCTGAAACTGGTGCCAGGAGGTCCCTTGCGACCCCTACGTCAAGTGCCCAGTCTAAGAACCACCAGGCCGGTGTTTGTATCTATTGGCTGGGGGTCACCGTAGGCCCCTACACATAGTGCCCACTGCCCAGTCTAACAAACAACAGGCCTGAGCAGGAAATTGGTGCCAGGGGGTCACATGCGACCCTGGTCTCTACTGCCTAATCTAACAAACAAAAGGCCGGAGCCTGAAACTGGTGCTAGGGGGTCCCTTTCGACCTCTATGTATAGTGCCCAGTCTAACTAACAACATGCCTGAGTACGAAACTGGTGCCAGGGGGTAACCTGCGACCCCTATGTCTAGTGCCCAGTCTAAAAAACAAAAGTCTGGAGACCGAAACTGGTGCCAGGGGGTCCCTTGTGGCCCTTACGTCTAGTGCCCAGTCTAACAAATAATAGGCCGGAGCCTGAAACTGGTACCAGGATGTCCCTTGCGACCCCTACGTCAAGTGCCCAGTCTAAGAAACACCAGGCCTGTGTTTGTATCTATTGGCAGGGGGTCACCGTAGGCCCCTACACATAGTGCCCAGTCTAACAAACAACAGGCCTGAGCAGGAAATTGGTGCCAGGGGGTCACATGCGACCCTGTTCTCTAGTGCCTAATCTAACAAACAATAGGCCGGAGCCTGAAACTGGTGCTAGGGGGTCCCTTTCGACCTCTACGTATAGTGCCCAGTCTAACTAACAAAATGCCTGAGTACAAAAATGGTGCCAGGGGGTCACCTGCGACCCCTATGTCTAGTGCCCAGTCTAACAAATAATAGGCCGGAGCCTGAAACTGGTGCAAGGGGGTCACCTGTGACCCCTGTGTCTAGTGCCTAGTCTAACAAACAACAGGACGGAGCCTGAAACTGGTGCCAGGGGGTCCTTTGTGGCCCCTACGTCTAGTGCCCAGTCTAACAAATAATAGGCCGGAGCCTGAAACTGGTGCCAGGGGGTCACCTGTGACCCCTGTGTCTAGTGCCCAGTATAAGAAACATCAGGTCGGGCCCAAAACTGGTGCCAGGGGGTCACCTGCGACCCCTGCTTCTAGAGCCCAGTCTAACAAACAACAGGCCGGAGCCTGAAACTGGTGCCAGGAGGTCCCTGGCGACCACTATGTCCACTGCCCAGTCTAAGAAACAGCAGGCCGGGGTTTGGAACTGATGGCATTTGGTCCTTTGTGGCCCCTACAACTAGTGCCAAGTTTAACAAACAATAGGCTGGAGCCTGAAACTGATTCAAAGGGGTCACCTGTTACCCCTGTGTCTAAAGCCCAGTCTAATAACCAAAAGGCCGAAGCATGAAACTGGTGCCAGGGGGTCCTTTGTGGCCCCTAAGTCTAGTGCCCAGTCTAACAAATAATAGGCCGGAGCCTGAAACTGGTGCAAGGGGGTCACCTGTGACCCCTGTGTCTAGTTCCCAGTCTAAGAAACATTAGGTCGGGCCCAAAACTGGTGCCAGGGGGTCACCTGCGACCCCTGCTTCTAGAGCCCAGTCTAACAAACAACAGGCCGGACCCTGAAACTGGTGCCAGGAGGTCCCTTGCGACCCCTACGTCCAGTTCCCGGTCTAAGAAAAAGCAGGCCGGGGTTTGGAACTGGTGCCAGGGGGTCACCTTAGGCCCCTACATCTAGTGCCCAGTCTAACAAACAACAGGCCTGAGCAGGAAATTGGTGCCAGGGGGTCACATGCGACCCTGATCTCTAGTGCCCAATCTAACAAACAAAAGGCCGGAGCCTGAAACTGGTGCCAGGGGGTCCTTTGTGGCCCCTAAGTCTAGTGCCCAGTCTAACAAATAATAGGCCGGAGCCTGAAACTGGTGCAAGGGGGTCACCTGTGACTAGAGATGAGCGGGTTCGGTTTCTCTGAAACCGAACCCGCACGAACTTCATGTTTTTTTCACGGGTCCGAGCAGACTCGGATCCTCCCGCCTTGCTCGGTTAATCCGAGCGCGCCCGAACGTCATCATGACGCTGTCGGATTCTCGCGAGACTCGGATTCTATATAAGGAGCCGCGCGTCGCCGCCATTTTCACACGTGCATTGAGATTGATAGGGAGAGGACGTGGCTGGCGTCCTCTCCATTAGAAATTAGATTAGAAGAGAGAGAGAGATTGTGCAGAGTCAGACAGAGTTTACCACAGTGACCAGTGCAGTTGTTGTTAGTTAACTTTTATTTATTTTAATATAATATATCCGTTCTCTGCTATATCCGTTCTCTGCCTGAAAAAAAACGATACACAGCAGCAGCCAGTCACACAGTGTGACTCAGTCTGTGTGCACTCAGCTCAGCCCAGTGTGCTGCACATCAATGTATAAAAGGCAAAGCTTATAATAATTGTGGGGGAGACTGGGGAGCACTGCAGGTTGTTATAGCAGGAGCCCCCAGGAGTACATAATATTATATTAATTTAAAATTAAACAGTGCACACTTTTGCTGCAGGAGTGCCACTGCCAGTGTGACTAGTGGTGACCAGTGCCTGACCACCAGTATAGTAGTATATTGTTGTATGTATTGTATACTATCTCTTTATCAACCAGTCTATATTAGCAGCAGACACAGTACAGTGCGGTAGTTCACGGCTGTGGCTACCTCTGTGTCGGCAGTCGGAACTCGGCAGGCAGTCCGTCCATCCATAATTGTATTACAATATATACCACCTAACCGTGGTATTTTTTTTTCTTTCTTTATACCGTCGTCATAGTGTCATACTAGTTGTTACGAGTATACTACTATCTCTTTATCAACCAGTGTACAGTGCGGTAGTTCACGGCTGTGGCTACCTCTGTGTCGGCAGTCGGCAGGCAGTCCGTCCATCCATAATTGTATTATTATTATAATATATACCACCTAACCGTGGTTTTTTTTTCATTCTTTATACCGTCATAGTGTCATACTAGTTGTTACGAGTATACTACTATCTCTTTATCAACCAGTGTACAGTGCGGTAGTTCACGGCTGTGGCTACCTCTGTGTCGGCAGTCGGCAGGCAGTCCGTCCATCCATAATTGTATTATTATTATAATATATACCACCTAACCGTGGTTTTTTTTTCATTCTTTATACCGTCGTCATAGTGTCATACTAGTTGTTACGAGTATACTACTATCTCTTTATCAACCAGTGTACAGTGCGGTAGTTCACGGCTGTGGCTACCTCTGTGTCGGCAGTCGGCAGGCAGTCCGTCCATCCATAATTGTATTATTATTATAATATATACCACCTAACCGTGGTTTTTTTTTCATTCTTTATACCGTCGTCATAGTGTCATACTAGTTGTTACGAGTATACTACTATCTCTTTATCAACCAGTGTACAGTGCGGTAGTTCACGGCTGTGGCTACCTCTGTGTCGGCAGTCGGCAGGCAGTCCGTCCATCCATAATTGTATTATTATTATAATATATACCACCTAACCGTGGTTTTTTTTTCATTCTTTATACCGTCGTCATAGTGTCATACTAGTTGTTACGAGTATACTACTATCTCTTTATCAACCAGTGTACAGTGCGGTAGTTCACGGCTGTGGCTACCTCTGTGTCGGCAGTCGGCAGGCAGTCCGTCCATCCATAATTGTATTATTATTATAATATATACCACCTAACTGTGGTATTTTTTTTTCTTTCTTTATACCGTCGTCATAGTGTCATACTAGTTGTTACGAGTATACTACTATCTCTTTATCAACCAGTGTACAGTGCGGTAGTTCACGGCTGTGGCTACCTCTGTGTCGGCAGTCGGCAGGCAGTCCGTCCATCCATAATTGTATTATTATTATAATATATACCACCTAACCGTGGTTTTTTTTTCATTCTTTATACCGTCGTCATAGTGTCATACTAGTTGTTACGAGTATACTACTATCTCTTTATCAACCAGTGTACAGTGCGGTAGTTCACGGCTGTGGCTACCTCTGTGTCGGCAGTCGGCAGGCAGTCCGTCCATCCATAATTGTATTATTATTATAATATATACCACCTAACCGTGGTTTTTTTTTCATTCTTTATACCGTCGTCATAGTGTCATACTAGTTGTTACGAGTATACTACTATCTCTTTATCAACCAGTGTACAGTGCGGTAGTTCACGGCTGTGGCTACCTCTGTGTCGGCAGTCGGCAGGCAGTCCGTCCATCCATAATTGTATTATTATTATAATATATACCACCTAACCGTGGTTTTTTTTTCATTCTTTATACCGTCGTCATAGTGTCATACTAGTTGTTACGAGTATACTACTATCTCTTTATCAACCAGTGTACAGTGCGGTAGTTCACGGCTGTGGCTACCTCTGTGTCGGCAGTCGGCAGGCAGTCCGTCCATCCATAATTGTATTATTATTATAATATATACCACCTAACCGTGGTTTTTTTATACCACCTAACCGTGGCAGTCCGTCCATAATTGTATACTAGTATCCAATCCATCCATCTCCATTGTTTACCTGAGGTGCCTTTTAGTTCTGCCTATAAAATATGGAGAACAAAAAAGTTGAGGTTCCAAAATTAGGGAAAGATCAAGATCCACTTCCACCTCGTGCTGAAGCTGCTGCCACTAGTCATGGCCGAGACGATGAAATGCCAGCAACGTCGTCTGCCAAGGCCGATGCCCAATGTCATAGTACAGAGCATGTCAAATCCAAAACACCAAATATCAGAAAAAAAAGGACTCCAAAACCTAAAATAAAATTGTCGGAGGAGAAGCGTAAACTTGCCAATATGCCATTTACCACACGGAGTGGCAAGGAACGGCTGAGGCCCTGGCCTATGTTCATGGCTAGTGGTTCAGCTTCACATGAGGATGGAAGCACTCAGCCTCTCGCTAGAAAACTGAAAAGACTCAAGCTGGCAAAAGCACCGCAAAGAACTGTGCGTTCTTTGAAATCCCAAATCCACAAGGAGAGTCCAATTGTGTCGTTTGCGATGCCTGACCTTCCCAACACTGGACGTGAAGAGCATGCGCCTTCCACTATTTGCATGCCCCCTGCAAGTGCTGGAAGGAGCACCCGCAGTCCAGTTCCTGATAGTCAGATTGAAGATGTCAGTGTTGAAGTACACCAGGATGAGGAGGATATGGGTGTTGCTGGCGCTGGGGAGGAAATTGACCAGGAGGATTCTGATGGTGAGGTGGTTTGTTTAAGTCAGGCACCCGGGGAGACACCTGTTGTCCGTGGGAGGAATATGGCCGTTGACATGCCAGGTGAAAATACCAAAAAAATCAGCTCTTCGGTGTGGAGGTATTTCACCAGAAATGCGGACAACAGGTGTCAAGCCGTGTGTTCCCTTTGTCAAGCTGTAATAAGTAGGGGTAAGGACGTTAACCACCTCGGAACATCCTCCCTTATACGTCACCTGCAGCGCATTCATAATAAGTCAGTGACAAGTTCAAAAACTTTGGGTGACAGCGGAAGCAGTCCACTGACCAGTAAATCCCTTCCTCTTGTAACCAAGCTCACGCAAACCACCCCACCAACTCCCTCAGTGTCAATTTCCTCCTTCCCCAGGAATGCCAATAGTCCTGCAGGCCATGTCACTGGCAAGTCTGACGAGTCCTCTCCTGCCTGGGATTCCTCCGATGCATCCTTGCGTGTAACGCCTACTGCTGCTGGCGCTGCTGTTGTTGCCGCTGGGAGTCGATGGTCATCCCAGAGGGGAAGTCGTAAGCCCACTTGTACTACTTCCAGTAAGCAATTGACTGTTCAACAGTCCTTTGCGAGGAAGATGAAATATCACAGCAGTCATCCTACTGCAAAGCGGATAACTGAGTCCTTGACAACTATGTTGGTGTTAGACGTGCGTCCGGTATCCGCCGTTAGTTCACAGGGAACTAGACAATTTATTGAGGCAGTGTGCCCCCGTTACCAAATACCATCTAGGTTCCACTTCTCTAGGCAGGCGATACCGAGAATGTACACGGACGTCAGAAAAAGACTCACCAGTGTCCTAAAAAATGCAGTTGTACCCAATGTCCACTTAACCACGGACATGTGGACAAGTGGAGCAGGGCAGGGTCAGGACTATATGACTGTGACAGCCCACTGGGTAGATGTATGGACTCCCGCCGCAAGAACAGCAGCGGCGGCACCAGTAGCAGCATCTCGCAAACGCCAACTCTTTCCTAGGCAGGCTACGCTTTGTATCACCGCTTTCCAGAATACGCACACAGCTGAAAACCTCTTACGGCAACTGAGGAAGATCATCGCGGAATGGCTTACCCCAATTGGACTCTCCTGTGGATTTGTGGCATCGGACAACGCCAGCAATATTGTGTGTGCATTAAATATGGGCAAATTCCAGCACGTCCCATGTTTTGCACATACCTTGAATTTGGTGGTGCAGAATTTTTTAAAAAACGACAGGGGCGTGCAAGAGATGCTGTCGGTGGCCAGAAAAATTGCGGGACACTTTCGGCGTACAGGCACCACGTACAGAAGACTGGAGCACCACCAAAAACTACTGAACCTGCCCTGCCATCATCTGAAGCAAGAAGTGGTAACGAGGTGGAATTCAACCCTCTATATGCTTCAGAGGTTGGAGGAGCAGCAAAAGGCCATTCAAGCCTATACAATTGAGCACGATATAGGAGATGGAATGCACCTGTCTCAAGTGCAGTGGAGAATGATTTCAACGTTGTGCAAGGTTCTGATGCCCTTTGAACTTGCCACACGTGAAGTCAGTTCAGACACTGCCAGCCTGAGTCAGGTCATTCCCCTCATCAGGCTTTTGCAGAAGAAGCTGGAGGCATTGAAGAAGGAGCTAACACGGAGCGATTCCGCTAGGCATGTGGGACTTGTGGATGCAGCCCTTAATTCGCTTAACAAGGATTCACGGGTGGTCAATCTGTTGAAATCAGAGCACTACATTTTGGCCACCGTGCTCGATCCTAGATTTAAAGCCTACCTTGGATCTCTCTTTCCGGCAGACACAGGTCTGCTGGGGTTGAAAGACCTGCTGGTGACAAAATTGTCAAGTCAAGCGGAACGCGACCTGTCAACATCTCCTCCTTCACATTCTCCCGCAACTGGGGGTGCGAGGAAAAGGCTCAGAATTCCGAGCCCACCCGCTGGCGGTGATGCAGGGCAGTCTGGAGCGACTGCTGATGCTGACATCTGGTCCGGACTGAAGGACCTGACAACGATTACGGACATGTCGTCTACTGTCACTGCATATGATTCTCTCAACATTGATAGAATGGTGGAGGATTATATGAGTGACCGCATCCAAGTAGGCACGTCACACAGTCCGTACTTATACTGGCAGGAAAAAGAGGCAATTTGGAGGCCCTTGCACAAACTGGCTTTATTCTACCTAAGTTGCCCTCCCACAAGTGTGTACTCCGAAAGAGTGTTTAGTGCCGCCGCTCACCTTGTCAGCAATCGGCGTACGAGGTTACATCCAGAAAATGTGGAGAAGATGATGTTCATTAAAATGAATTATAATCAATTCCTCCGCGGAGACATTGACCAGCAGCAATTGCCTCCACAAAGTACACAGGGAGCTGAGATGGTGGATTCCAGTGGGGACGAATTGATAATCTGTGAGGAGGGGGATGTACACGGTGATATATCGGAGGGTGAAGATGAGGTGGACATCTTGCCTCTGTAGAGCCAGTTTGTGCAAGGAGAGATTAATTGCTTCTTTTTTGGGGGGGGTCCAAACCAACCCGTCATATCAGTCACAGTCGTGTGGCAGACCCTGTCACTGAAATGATGGGTTGGTTAAAGTGTGCATGTCCTGTTTTGTTTATACAACATAAGGGTGGGTGGGAGGGCCCAAGGATAATTCCATCTTGCACCTCTTTTTTCTTTTCTTTTTCTT
Source organism: Pseudophryne corroboree (assembly GCF_028390025.1). Taxonomy (NCBI): domain Eukaryota; kingdom Metazoa; phylum Chordata; class Amphibia; order Anura; family Myobatrachidae; genus Pseudophryne; species Pseudophryne corroboree. The sequence goes on along the minus strand of NC_086446.1, from coordinate 64,670,697 downwards.
TGCATCATGTGCTGATTGGGGAGGGTTTTTTGGAAGGGACATCCTGCGTGACACTGCAGTGCCACTCCTAGATGGGCCCGGTGTTTGTGTCGGCCACTAGGGTCGCTAATCTTACTCACACAGCTACCTCATTGCGCCTCTTTTTTTCTTTGCGTCATGTGCTGTTTGGGGAGGGTTTTTTGGAAGGGACATCCTGCGTGACACTGCAGTGCCACTCCTAGATGTGCCCGGTGTTTGTGTCGGCCACTAGGGTCGCTAATCTTACTCACACAGTCAGCTACCTCATTGCGCCTCTTTTTTTCTTTGCGTCATGTGCTGTTTGGGGAGGGTTTTTTGGAAGGGCCATCCTGCGTGACACTGCAGTGCCACTCCTAGATGGGCCCGGTGTTTGTGTCGGCCACTAGGGTCGCTAATCTTACTCACACAGCTACCTCATTGCGCCTCTTTTTTTCTTTGCGTCATGTGCTGTTTGGGGAGGGTTTTTTGGAAGGGACATCCTGCGTGACACTGCAGTGCCACTCCTAGATGGGCCCGGTGTTTGTGTCGGCCACTAGGGTCGCTTATCTTTCTCACACAGCTACCTCATTGCGCCTCTTTTTTTCTTTGCGTCATGTGCTGTTTGGGGAGGGTTTTTTGGAAGGGACATCCTGCGTGACACTGCAGTGCCACTCCTAGATGGGCCCGGTGTTTGTGTCGGCCACTAGGGTCGCTTATCTTTCTCACACAGTCAGCTACCTCATTGCGCCTCTTTTTTTCTTTGCGTCATGTGCTGTTTGGGGAGGGTTTTTTGGAAGGGACATCCTGCGTGACACTGCAGTGCCACTCCTAGATGGGCCCGGTGTTTGTGTCGGCCACTAGGGTCGCTTATCTTTCTCACACAGTCAGCTACCTCATTGCGCCTCTTTTTTTCTTTGCGTCATGTGCTGTTTGGGGAGGGTTTTTTGGAAGGGACATCCTGCGTGACACTGCAGTGCCACTCCTAGATGGGCCCGGTGTTTGTGTCGGCCACTAGGGTCGCTTATCTTTCTCACACAGTCAGCTACCTCATTGCGCCTCTTTTTTTCTTTGCGTCATGTGCTGTTTGGGGAGGGTTTTTTGGAAGGGACATCCTGCGTGACACTGCAGTGCCACTCCTAGATGGGCCCGGTGTTTGTGTCGGCCACTAGGGTCGCTAATCTTACTCACACAGCTACCTCATTGCGCCTCTTTTTTTCTTTGCGTCATGTGCTGTTTGGGGAGGGTTTTTTGGAAGGGACATCCTGCGTGACACTGCAGTGCCACTCCTAGATGGGCCCGGTGTTTGTGTCGGCCACTAGGGTCGCTTATCTTACTCACACAGCGACCTCGGTGCAAATTTTAGGACTAAAAATAATATTGTGAGGTGTGATGTGTTCAGAATAGGCTGAAAATGAGTGTAAATTATGTTTTTTGAGGTTAATAATACTTTGGGATCAAAATTACCCCCAAATTCTATGATTTAAGCTGTTTTTTAGGGTTTTTTGAAAAAAACACCCGAATCCAAAACACACCCGAATCCGACAAAAAAAATTCGGTGAGGTTTTGCCAAAACGCGGTCGAACCCAAAACACGGCCGCGGAACCGAACCCAAAACCAAAACACAAAACCCGAAAAATTTCCGGCGCTCATCTCTACCTGTGACCCCTGTGTCTAGTTCCCAGTCTAAGAAACATTAGGTCGGGCCCAAAACTGGTGCCAGGGGGTCACCTGCGACCCCTGCTTCTAGTGCCCAGTCTAACTAACAACATGCCTGAGTACTAAACTGATGCCAGGGTGGTCACCTGGGGCCCCTATATCTAGTACCCAGTCTTACAAACAACAGGCCGTAGCCTGAAACTGGTGCCAAGGGGTCACCTGTTACCCCTGCGTCTAAAGCCCAGTCTAATAAACAACAGGCCGAAGACTGAAACTGGTGCCAGGGGGTCCCTTGTGGCCCCTACGTCTATTGCCCAGTCTAAGAAACAACAGGCCAGAACCCGAAACTGGTGCCAGGGGGTCCCTTGTGGCCCCTACATCTAGTGCCCAGTCTAACAAATAATAGGCCGGAGCCTGAAACTGGTGCAAGGGGGTCACCTGTGACCCCTGTGTCTAGTGCCCAGTCTAAGAAACAACAGGTCGGGCCCAAAACTGGTGCCAGTGGGTCACCTGCGACCCCTGCTTCTAGAGCCCAGTCTAACAAACAACAGGCCGGAGCCTGAAACTGGTGCCAGGAGGTCCCTTGCGACCCCTACGTCAAGTGCCCAGTCTAAGAAACACCAGGCCGGTGTTTGTATCTATTGGCTGGGGGTCACCGTAGGTCCCTACACATAGTGCCCAGTCTAACAAACAACAGGCCTGAGCAGGAAATTGGTGCCAGGGGGTCACATGCGACCCTGGTCTCTAGTGCCAAATCTTACAAACAAAAGGCCGGAGCCTGAAACTGGTGCCAGGGGGTCCCTTTCGACCTCTACGTATAGTGCCCAGTCTAACTAACAACATGCCTGAGTACGAAACTGGTGCCAGGGGGTCACCTGCGACCCCTATGTCTAGTGCACAGTCTAAAAAACAAAAGGCTGGAGACCGAAACTGGTGCCAGGTGGTCCCTTGTGGCCCCTACAACTGGTGCCCAGTCTAACAAACAACAGGCCGGAGCCTTAAACTGGTTCAAAGGGGTCACCTGTTACCCCTGTGTCTAAAGCCAAGTCTAACAAACAACAGGCCGGAGCCTGAAACTGGTGCCAGGGGGTCACCTGTGACCCCTGTGTCTAGTGCCCAGTCTAAGAAACAACAGGTCGGGCCCAAAACTGGTGCCAGGGGGTCACCTGCGACCCCTGCGTCTAGAGCCCAGTCTAACAAACAACAGGCCGGAGCCTGAAACTGGTGCCAGGAGGTCCCTTGCAACCCCTACGTCCAGTGCCCAGTCTAAGAAACAGCAGGCCGGGGTTTGGAACTGGTTCCAGGGGGTCACCTTAGGGCCCCACATCTAGTGCCCAGTCTAACAAACAACAGGCCTGAGCAGGAAATTGGTGCCAGGGGGTCACATGCGACCCTGATCTCTAGTACCCAATCTAACAAACAAAAGGCCGAAGCCTGAAATTGGTGCCAGGGGGTCCCTTTCGACCTCTACGTATAGTGCCCAGTCTAAGAAACACCAGGCCGGTGTTTGTATCTATTGGCAGGGGGTCACCGTAGGCCCCTACACATAGTGCCCAGTCTAACAAACAACAGGCCTGAGCAGGAAATTGGTGCCAGGGGGTCACATGTGACCCTGGTCTCTAGTGCCTAATCTAACAAACAAAAGGCCGGAGCCTGAAACTGGTGCTAGGGGGTCCCTTTCGACCTCTACGTATAGTGCCCAGTCTAACTAACAACATGCCTGAGTACGAAACTGGTGCCAGGGGGTCACCTGCGACCCCTATGTCTAGTGCCCAGTCTAAAAAACAAAAGTCTGGAGACCGAAACTGATGCCAGGGGGTCCCTTGTGGCCCCTACGTCTAGTGCCCAGTTTAACAAATAATAGGCCGGAGCCTGAAACTGGTGCAAGGGAGTCACCTGTGACCCCTGTGTCTAGTGCCTAGTCTAACAAACAACAGGCCGGAGCCTGAAACTGGTGCCAGGGGGTCCTTTGTGGCCCCTACGTCTAGTGGCCAGTCTAACAAATAATAGGCCGGAGCCTGAAACTGGTGCCAGGGGGTCACCTGTGACCCCTGTGTCTAGTGCCCAGTATAAGAAACATCAGGTCGGGCCCAAAACTGGTGCCAGGGGGTCACCTGCGACCCCTGCTTCTAGAGCCCAGTCTAACAAACAACAGGCCGAAGCCTGAAACTGGTGCCAGGAGGTCCCTTGCGACCACTACGTCCACTGCCCAGTCTAAGAAACAGCAGTCCGGGTTTTGGAACTGATGCCATTTGGTCCTTTGTGGCCCCTACAACTAGTGCCCAGTTTAACAAACAACAGGCTGGAGCCTGAAACTGGTTCAAAGGGGTCACCTGTTACCCCTGTGTCTAAAGCCCAGTCTAACAACCAAAAGGCCAAAGCCTGAAACTGGTGCCAGGGGGTCCTTTGTGGCCCCTAAGTCTAGTGCCCAGTCTAACAAATAATAGGCCGGAGCCTGAAACTGGTGCAAGGGGGTCACCTGCGACCCCTGCGTCTAGAGCCCAGTCTAACAAACAACAGGCCGGAGCCTGAAACTGGTGCCAGGAGGTCCCTTGCGACCCCTACGTCAAGTGCCCAGTCTAACAAACACCAGGCCGGTGTTTGTATCTATTGGCAGGGGGTCACCGTAGGCCCCTACACATAGTGCCCAGTCTAACAAACAACAGGCCTGAGCAGGAAATTGGTGCCAGGGGGTCACATGCAACCCTGATCTTTAGTGCCCAATCTAACAAACAAAAGGCCGGAGCCTGAAACTGGTTCCAGGGGGTCCCTTTCGACCTCTACGTATAGTGCCCAGTCTAACTAACAACATGCCTGAGTACGAAACTGGTGCCAGGGGGTCACCTGCGACCCCTATGTCTAGTGCCCAGTCTAAAAAACTAAAGGCTGGAGACCGAAACTGGTGCCAGGTGGTCCCTTGTGGCCCCTACAACTAGTGCCCAGTCTAACAAACAACAGGCCGGAGCCTTAAACTGGTTCATAGGGGTCACCTGTTACCCCTGTGTCTAAAGCCTAGTCTAACAAACAACAGGCCGGAGCCTGAAACTGGTGCCAGGGGGTCCTTTGTGGCACCTACGTCTAGTGCCCAGTCTAACAAATAATAGGCCGGAGCCTGAAACTGGTGCCAGGGGGTCACCTGTGACCCCTGTGTCTAGTGCCCAGTCTAAGAAACAACAGGTCGAGCCCAAAACTGGTGCCAGGGGGTCACCTGCGACCCCTGCGTCTAGAGCCCAGTCTAACAAACAACAGGCCGGAGCCTGAAACTGGTGCCAGGAGGTCCCTTGCGACCCCTACGTCCAGTGCCCAGTCTAAGAAACAGTAGGCCGGGGTTTGGAACTGGTGCCAGGGGGTCACCTTAGGCCCCTACATCTAGTGCCCAGTCTAACAAACAACAGGCCTGAGCAGGAAATTGGTGCCAGGGGGTCACATGCGACCCTGATCTCTAGTGCCCAATCTAACAAACAAAAGGCCGGAGCCTGAAACTGGTGCCAGGGGGTCCCTTTCGACCTCTACGTATAGTGCCCAGTCTAACTAACAACATGCCTGAGTACGAAACTGGTGCCAGGGGGTCCCTTGTGGCCCCTATATCTAGTGCCCAGTCTAACAAATAATAGGCCGGAACCTGAAACTTGTGCCAGGGGGTCCCTTGTGGCCCCTAATTCTAGTGCCCAGTCTAACAAAGAATAGGCCGGAGCCTAAAACTGGTGCAAGGGGGTCACCTGTGACCCCTGTGTCTAGTGCCCAGTCTAAAGAAACAACAGGTCGGGCCCAAAACTGGTGCCAGGGGGTCACCTGCGACCCCTGCGTCTAGAGCCCAGTCTAACAAACAACAGGCCGGAGCCTGAAACTGGTGCCAGACGGTCCCTTGCGAACCCTACGTCAAGTGCCCAATCTAAGAAACACCAGGCCGGTGTTTGTATCTATTGGCAGGGGGTCACCGTAGGCCCCTACACATAGTGCCCAGTCTAACAAACAACAGGCCTGAGCAGGAAATTGGTGCCAGGGGGTCACATGCGACCCTGGTCTCTAGTGCCAAATCTAACAAACAAAAGGCTGGAGCCTGATACTGGTGCCAGGGGGTCCCTTTCGACCTCTACGTATAGTGCCCAGTCTAACTAACAACGTGCCTGAGTATGAAACTGGTGCCAGGGGGTCACCTGCGACCCCTATGTCTAGTGCCCAGTCTAAAAAACAAAAGGCTGGAGACCGAAACTGGTGCCCCTACAACTAGTGCCCAGTCTAACAAACAACAGGCCGGAGCCTTAAACTGGTTCAAAGGGGTCACCTGTTACCCCTGTGTCTAAAGCCCAGTCTAACAAACAACAGGCCGGAGCCTGAAACTGGTGCCAGGGGGTCCTTTGTGGCACCTACGTCTAGTGCCCAGTCTAACAAATAATAGGCCGGAGCCTGAAACTGGTGCCAGGGGGTCACCTGTGACCCCTGTGTCTAGTGCCCAGTCTAAGAAACAACAGGTCGGGCCCAAAACTGGTGCCTGGGGGTCACCTGCGACCCCTGCGTCTAGAGCCCAGTCTAACAAACAACAGGCCGGAGCCTGAAACTGGTGCCAGGAGGTCCCTTGCGACCCCTACATCCAGTGCCCAGTCTAAGAAACAGCAGGCCGGGGTTTGGAACTGGTGCCAGGGGGTCACCTTAGGCTCCTACATCTAGTGCCCAGTCAAACAAACAACAGGCCTGAGCAGGAAATTGGTGCCAGGGGGTCACATGCGACCCTGATCTCTAGTGCCCAATCTAACAAACAAAAGGCCGGAGCCTGAAACTGGTTCCAGGGGGTCCCTTTCGACCTCTACGTATAGTGCCCAGTCTAACTAACAACATGCCTGAGTACGAAACTGGTGCCAGGGGGTCACCTGCGACCCCTATGTCTAGTGCCCAGTCTAAAAAACAAAAGTCTGGAGACTGAAACTGGTGCCAGGGGGTCCCTTGTGGCCCCTACATCTAGTGCCCAGTGTAACAAATAATAGGCCGGAACATGAAACTGGTGCCAGGGGGTCCCTTGTGGCCCCTAAGTCTAGTGCCCAGTCTAACAAATAATAGGCCGGAGCCTGAAACTGGTGCAAGGGGGTCACCTGTGACCTCTGTGTCTAGTGCCCAGTCTAAGAAACAACAGGTCGGGCCCAAAACTGGTGCCAGGGGGTCACCTGTGACCCCTGCGTCTAGAGCCCAGTCTAACAAACAACAGGCCGGAGCCTGAAACTGGTGCCAGGAGGTCCCTTGCGACCCCTACGTCAAGTGCCCAGTCTAAGAACCACCAGGCCGGTGTTTGTATCTATTGGCTGGGGGTCACCGTAGGCCCCTACACATAGTGCCCACTGCCCAGTCTAACAAACAACAGGCCTGAGCAGGAAATTGGTGCCAGGGGGTCACATGCGACCCTGGTCTCTACTGCCTAATCTAACAAACAAAAGGCCGGAGCCTGAAACTGGTGCTAGGGGGTCCCTTTCGACCTCTATGTATAGTGCCCAGTCTAACTAACAACATGCCTGAGTACGAAACTGGTGCCAGGGGGTAACCTGCGACCCCTATGTCTAGTGCCCAGTCTAAAAAACAAAAGTCTGGAGACCGAAACTGGTGCCAGGGGGTCCCTTGTGGCCCTTACGTCTAGTGCCCAGTCTAACAAATAATAGGCCGGAGCCTGAAACTGGTACCAGGATGTCCCTTGCGACCCCTACGTCAAGTGCCCAGTCTAAGAAACACCAGGCCTGTGTTTGTATCTATTGGCAGGGGGTCACCGTAGGCCCCTACACATAGTGCCCAGTCTAACAAACAACAGGCCTTAGCAGGAAATTGGTGCCAGGGGGTCACATGCGACCCTGATCTCTAGTGCCTAATCTAACAAACAAAAGGCCGGAGCCTGAAACTGGTGCTAGGGGGTCCCTTTCGACCTCTACGTATAGTGCCCAGTCTAACTAACAAAATGCCTGAGTACAAAAATGGTGCCAGGGGGTCACCTGCGACCCCTATGTCTAGTGCCCAGTCTAACAAATAATAGGCCGGAGCCTGAAACTGGTGCAAGGGGGTCACCTGTGACCCCTGTGTCTAGTGCCTAGTCTAACAAACAACAGGACGGAGCCTGAAACTGGTGCCAGGGGGTCCTTTGTGGCCCCTACGTCTAGTGCCCAGTCTAACAAATAATAGGCCGGAGCCTGAAACTGGTGCCAGGGGGTCTCCTGTGACCCCTGTGTCTAGTGCCCAGTATAAGAAACATCAGGTCGGGCCCAAAACTGGTGCCAGGGGTTCACCTGCGACCCCTGCTTCTAGAGCCCAGTCTAACAAACAACAGGCCGGAGCCTGAAACTGGTGCCAGGAGGTCCCTGGCGACCACTATGTCCACTGCCCAGTCTAAGAAACAGCAGGCCGGGGTTTGGAACTGATGGCATTTGGTCCTTTGTGGCCCCTACAACTAGTGCCAAGTTTAACAAACAATAGGCTGGAGCCTGAAACTGATTCAAAGGGGTCACCTGTTACCCCTGTGTCTAAAGCCCAGTCTAATAACCAAAAGGCCGAAGCATGAAACTGGTGCCAGGGGGTCCTTTGTGGCCCCTAAGTCTAGTGCCCAGTCTAACAAATAATAGGCCGGAGCCTGAAACTGGTGCAAGGGGGTCACCTGTGACCCCTGTGTCTAGTTCCCAGTCTAAGAAACATTAGGTCGGGCCCAAAACTGGTGCCAGGGGGTCACCTGCGACCCCTGCTTCTAGAGCCCAGTCTAACAAACAACAGGCCGGACCCTGAAACTGGTGCCAGGAGGTCCCTTGCGACCCCTACGTCCAGTTCCCGGTCTAAGAAAAAGCAGGCCGGGGTTTGGAACTGGTGCCAGGGGGTCACCTTAGGCCCCTACATCTAGTGCCCAGTCTAACAAACAACAGGCCTGAGCAGGAAATTGGTGCCAGGGGGTCACATGCGACCCTGATCTCTAGTGCCCAATCTAACAAACAAAAGGCCGGAGCCTGAAACTGGTGCCAGGGGGTCCCTTTTGACCTCTACATATAGTGCCCAGTCTAACTAACAACATGCCTGAGTACTAAACTGATGCCAGGGTGGTCACCTGGGGCCCCTATATCTAGTACCCAGTCTTACAAACAACAGGCCGTAGCCTGAAACTGGTGCCAAGGGGTCACCTGTTACCCCTGCGTCTAAAGCCCAGTCTAATAAACAACAGGCCGAAGACTGAAACTGGTGCCAGGGGGTCCCTTGTGGCCCCTACGTCTATTGCCCAGTCTAAGAAACAACAGGCCAGAACCCGAAACTGGTGCCTTGGGGTCCCTTGTGGCCCCTACATCTAGTGCCCAGTCTAACAAATAATAGGCCGGAGCCTGAAACTGGTGCAAGGGGGTCACCTGTGACCCCTGTGTCTAGTGCCCAGTCTAAGAAACAACAGGTCGGGCCCAAAACTGGTGCCAGTGGGTCACCTGCGACCCCTGCTTCTAGAGCCCAGTCTAACAAACAACAGGCCGGAGCCTGAAACTGGTGCCAGGAGGTCCCTTGCGACCCCTACGTCAAGTGCCCTGTCTAAGAAACACCAGGCCGGTGTTTGTATCTATTGGCTGGGGGTCACCGTAGGTCCCTACACATAGTGCCCAGTCTAACAAACAACAGGCCTGAGCAGGAAATTGGTGCCAGGGGGTCACATGCGACCCTGGTCTCTAGTGCCAAATCTTACAAACAAAAGGCCGGAGCCTGAAACTGGTGCCAGGGGGTCCCTTTCGACCTCTACGTATAGTGCCCAGTCTAACTAACAACATGCCTGAGTACGAAACTGGTGCCAGGGGGTCACCTGCGACCCCTATGTCTAGTGCGCAGTCTAAAAAACAAAAGGCTGGAGACCGAAACTGGTGCCAGGTGGTCCCTTGTGGCCCCTACAACTGGTGCCCAGTCTAACAAACAACAGGCCGGAGCCTTAAACTGGTTCAAAGGGGTCACCTGTTACCCCTGTGTCTAAAGCCAAGTCTAACAAACAACAGGCCGGAGCCTGAAACTGGTGCCAGGGGGTCACCTGTGACCCCTGTGTCTAGTGCCCAGTCTAAGAAACAACAGGTCGGGCCCAAAACTGGTGCCAGGGGGTCACCTGCGACCCCTGCGTCTAGAGCCCAGTCTAACAAACAACAGGCCGGAGCCTGAAACTGGTGCCAGGAGGTCCCTTGCAACCCCTACGTCCAGTGCCCAGTCTAAGAAACAGCAGGCCGGGGTTTGGAACTGGTTCCAGGGGGTCACCTTAGGGCCCCACATCTAGTGCCCAGTCTAACAAACAACAGGCCTGAGCAGGAAATTGGTGCCAGGGGGTCACATGCGACCCTGATCTCTAGTGCCCAATCTAACAAACAAAAGGCCGAAGCCTGAAATTGGTGCCAGGGGGTCCCTTTCGACCTCTACGTATAGTGCCCAGTCTAAGAAACACCAGGCCGGTGTTTGTATCTATTGGCAGGGGGTCACCGTAGGCCCCTACACATAGTGCCCAGTCTAACAAACAACAGGCCTGAGCAGGAAATTGGTGCCAGGGGGTCACATGCGACCCTTGTCTCTAGTGCCAAATCTAACAAACAAAAGGCCGGAGCCTGTAACTGGTGCCAGGGGGTCCCTTTCGACCTGTACATATAGTGCCCAGTCTTACTAACAACATGCCTGAGTACGAAACTGGTGCCAGGGGGTCACCTGCGACCCCTATGTCTAGTGCCCAGTCTAAAAAACAAAAGGCTGGAGACCGAAACTGGTGCCAGGTGGTCCCTTGTGGCCCCTACAAATAGTGCCCAGTCTAACAAACAACAGGCCGGAGCCTTAAACTGGTTCAAAGGGGTCACCTGTTACCCCTGTGTCTAAAGCCCAGTCTAACAAACAACAGGCCGGAGCCTGAAACTGGTGCTAGGGGGTCCTTTGTGGCACCTACGTCTAGTGCCCAGTCTAACAAACAATAGGCCGGAGCCTGAAACTGGTGCCAGGGGGTCACCTGTGACCCCTGTGTCTAGTGCCCAGTCTAAGAAACAACAGGTCGGGCCCAAAACTGGTGCCAGGGGGTCACCTGCGACCCCTGCGTCTAGAGCCCAGTCTAACAAACAACAGGCCGGAGCCTGAAACTGGTGCCAGGTGGTCCCTTGCGACCCCTACGTCCAGTGCCCAGTCTAAGAAACAGCAGGCCGGGGTTTGGAACTGGTGCCAGGGGGTCACCTTAGGCCCCTACATCTAGTGCCCAGTCTAACAAACAACAGGCCTGAGCAGGAAATTGGTGCCAGGGGGTCACATGCGACCCTGATCTCTAGTACCCAATCTAACAAACAAAAGGCCGGAGCCTGAAACTGGTGCCAGGGGGTCCCTTTCGACCTCTACGTATAGTGCCCAGATTAACTAACAACATGCCTGAGTACGAAACTGGTGCCAGGGGGTCACCTGCGACCCCTATGTCTAGTGCCCAGTCTAAAAAACAAAAGTCTGGAGACCGAAACTGGTGCCAGGGGGTCCCTTGTGGCCCCTACATCTAGTGCCCAGTCTAACAAATAATAGGCCGGAACATGAAACTGGTGCCAGGGGGTCCCTTGTGGCCCCTAAGTCTAGTGCCCAGTCTAACATATAATAGGCCGGAGCCTGAAACTGGTGCAAGGGGGTCACCTGTGACCCCTGTGTCTAGTGCCCAGTCTAAGAAACAACAGGTCGGGCCCAAAACTGGTGCCAGGGGGTCACCTGCGACCCCTGCGTCTAGAGTCCAGTCTAACAAACAACAGGCCGGAGCCTGAAACTGGTGCCAGGAGGTCCCTTGCGACCCCTACGTCAAGTGCCCAGTCTAAGAAACACCAGGCCGGTGTTTGTATCTATTGGCTGGGGGTCACCGTAGGCCCCTACACATAGTGCACAGTCTAACAAACAACAGGCCTGAGCAGGAAATTGGTGCCAGGGGGTCACATGCGACCCTGATCTCTAGTGCCAAATCGAACAAACAAAAGGCCGGAGCCTGAAACTGGTGCCAGGGGGTCCCTTTCGACCTCTACGTATAGTGCCCAGTCTAACTAACAACATGCCTGAGTACGAAACTGGTGCCAGGGGGTCACCTGCGACCCCTATGTCTAGTGCCCAGTCTAAAAAACTAAAGGCTGGAGACCGAAACTGGTGCCAGGGGTCCCTTGTGGCCCCTACATCTAGTGCCCAGTGTAACAAATAATAGGCCGGAACCTGAAACTGGTGCCAGGGGGTCCCTTGTGGCCCCTAAGTCTAGTGCCCAGTCTAACAATTAATAGGCCGGAGCCTGAAACTGGTGCAAGGGGGTCACCTGTGACCCCTGTGTCTAGTGCCCAGTCTAAGAAACAACAGGTCGGGCCCAAAACTAGTGCCAGGGGGTCACCTGTGACCCCTGTGTCTAGAGCCCAGTCTAACAAACAACAGGCCGGAGCCTGAAACTGGTGCCAGGAGGTCCCTTGCGACCCCTACGTCAAGTGCCCAGTCTAAGAAACACCAAGCCGTTGTTTGCATCTATTGGCTGGGGGTCCCTGTAGGCCCCTACACATAGTGCCCAGACTAACAAACAACAGGCCTGAGCAGGAAATTGGTGCCAGGGGGTCACATGTGACCCTGGTCTCTAGTGCCTAATCTAACAAACAAAAGGCCGGAGCTTGAAACTGGTGCTAGTGGGTCCCTTTCGACCTCTACGTATAGAGTCTAACTAACAACATGCCTGAGTACGAAACTGGTGCCAGGGGGTCACCTGCGACCCCTATGTCTAGAGCCCAGTCTAAAAAACAAAAGTCTGGAGACCGAAACTGGTGCCAGGGGGTCCCTTGTGGCCCCTACGTCTAGTGCCCAGTCTAACAAATAATAGGCCGGAGCCTGAAACTTGTGCAAGGGAGTCACCTGTGACCCCTGTGTCTAGTGCCTAGTCTAACAAACAACAGGCCGGAGCCTGAAACTGGTGCCAGGGGGTCCTTTGTGGCCCCTACGTCTAGTGGCCAGTCTAACAAATAATAGGCCGGAGCCTGAAACTTGTGCAAGGGGGTCACCTGTGACCCCTGTGTCTAGTGCCCAGTCTAAGAAACAACAGGTCGGGCCCAAAACTGGTGCCAGGGGGTCACCTGCGACCCCTGCTTATAGAGCCCAGGCTAACAAACAACAGACCGGAGCCTGAAACTGGTGCCAGGAGGTCCCTTGCGACCCCTACGTCAAGTGCCCAGTCTAAGAAACACCAAGCCGGTGTTTGTATCTATTGGCTGGGGGTCCCTGTAGGCCCCTACACATAGTGCCCAGACTAACAAACAACAGGCCTGAGCAGGAAATTGGTGCCAGGGGGTCACATGCGACCCTGGTCTCTAGTGCCAAATCTAACAAACAAAAGGCCGGAGCCTGAAACTGGTGCCAGGGGGTCCCTTTCGACCTCTACGTATAGTGCCCAGTCTAACTAACAACATGCCTGAGTACGAAACTGGTGGCAGGGGGTCACCTGCGACCCCTATGTCTAGTGCCCAGTCTAAAAAACAAAAGGCTGGAGACCGAAACTGGTGCCAGGTGGTCCCTTGTGGCCCCTACAACTAGTGCCCAGTCTAACAAACAACAGGCCGGAGCCTTAAACTGGTTCAAAGGGGTCACCTGTTACCCCTGTGTCTAAAGCCCAGTCTAACAAACAACATGCCGGAGCCTGAAATTGGTGCCAGGGGGTCCTTTGTGGCACCTACGTCTAGTGCCCAGTCTAACAAATAATAGGCCGGAGCCTGAAACTGGTGCCAGGGGGTCACCTGTGACCCCTGTGTCTAGTGCCCAGTCTAAGAAACAACAGGTCGAGCCCAAAACTGGTGCCAGGGGGTCACCTGCGACCCCTGCGTCTAGAGCGCAGTCTAACAAACAACAGGCCGGAGCCTGAAACTGGTGCCAGGAGGTCCCTTGCAACCCCTACGTCCAGTGCCCAGTCTAAGAAACAGCAGGCCGGGGTTTGGAACTGGTGCCAGGGGGTCACCTTAGGCCCCTACATCTAGTGCCCAGTCTAACAAACAACAGGCCTGAGCAGGAAATTGGTGCCAGGGGGTCACATGCGACCCTGATCTCTAGTGCCCAATCTAACAAACAAAATGCCGGAGCCTGAAACTGGTTCCAGAGGGTCCCTTTCGACCTCTACGTATAGTGCCCAGTCTAATTAACAACATGCCTGAGTACGAAACTGGTGCCAGGGGGTCACCTGCGACCCCTATGTCTAGTGCCCAGTCCAAAAAACAAAAGTCTGGAGACCGAAACTGGAGCCAGGGGTTCCCTTGTGGCCCCTACATCTAGTGCCCAGTGTAACAAATAATAGGCCGGAACCTGAAACTGGTGCCAGGGGGTCCCTTGTGGCCCCTAAGTCTAGTGCACAGTCTAACAAATAATAGGCCGGAGCCCAAAACTGGTGCCAGGGGGTCACCTGTGACCCCTGCGTCTAGAGCCCAGTCTAACAAACAACAGGCTGGAGCCTGAAACTGGTGCCAGGAGGTCCCTTGCGACCCCTACGTCAAGTGCCCAGTCTAAGAAACACCAAGCCGGTGTTTGTATCTATTGGCTGGGGGTCCCTGTAGGCCCCTACACATAGTGCCCAGTCTAACAAACAACAGGCCTGAGCAGGAAATTGGTGCCAGGGGGTCACATGTGACACTGGTCTCTAGTGCCTAATCTAACAAACAAAAGGCTGGAGCCTGAAACTGGTGCTAGGGGGTCCCTTTCGACCTCTACGTATAGTGCCCAGTCTAACTAACAACATGCCTGAGTACGAAACTGGTGGCAGGGGGTCACCTGCGACCCCTATGTCTAGTGCCCAGTCTAAAAAACAAAAGGCTGGAGACCGAAACTGGTGCCAGGTGGTCCCTTGTGGCCCCTACAACTAGTGCCCAGTCTAACAAACAACAGGCCGGAGCCTTAAACTGGTTCAAAGGGGTCACCTGTTACCCCTGTGTCTAAAGCCCAGTCTAACAAACAACAGGCCGGAGCCTGAAATTGGTGCCAGGGGGTCCTTTGTGGCACCTACGTCTAGTGCCCAGTCTAACAAATAATAGGCCGGAGCCTGAAACTGGTGCCAGGGGGTCACCTGTGACCCCTGTGTCTAGTGCCCAGTCTAAGAAACAACAGGTCGAGCCCAAAACTGGTGCCAGGGGGTCACCTGCGACCCCTGCGTCTAGAGCCCAGTCTAACAAACAACAGGCCGGAGCCTGAAACTGGTGCCAGGAGGTCCCTTGCAACCCCTACGTCCAGTGCCCAGTCTAAGAAACAGCAGGCCGGGGTTTGGAACTGGTGCCAGGGGGTCACCTTAGGCCCCTACATCTAGTGCCCAGTCTAACAAACAACAGGCCTGAGCAGGAAATTGGTGCCAGGGGGTCACATGCGACCCTGATCTTTAGTGCCCAATCTAACAAACAAAATGCCGGAGCCTGAAACTGGTTCCAGGGGGTCCCTTTCGACCTCTACGTATAGTGCCAGTCTAACTAACAACATGCCTGAGTACGAAACTGGTGCCAGGGGGTCACCTGCGACCCCTATGTCTAGTGCCCAGTCTAAAAAACAAAAGTCTGGAGACCGAAACTGGTGCCAGGGGGTCCCTTGTGGCCCCTAAGTCTAGTGCCCAGTCTAACAAATAATAGGCCGAAGCCTGAAACTGGTGCAAGGGGGTCACCTGTGACCCCTGTGTCTAGTGCCCAGTCTAAGAAACAACAGGTCGGGCCCAAAACTGGTGCCAGGGGGTCACCTGTGACCCCTGCGTCTAGAGCCCAGTCTAACAAACAACAGGCCGGAGCCTTAAACTGGTGCCAGGAGGTCCCATGCGACCCCTACGTCAAGTGCCCAGTCTAAGAAACACCAAGCCGGTGTTTGTATCTATTAGCTGGGGGTCCCTGTAGGCCCCTACACATAGTGCCCAGTCTAACAAACAACAGGCCTGAGCAGGAAATTGGTGCCAGGGGGTCACATGTGACCCTGGTCTCTAGTGCCTAATCTAACAAACAAAAGGCCGGAGCCTGAAACTGGTGCTAGGGGGTCCCTTTCGACCTCTACGTATAGTGCCCAGTCTAACTAACAACATGCCTGAGTACGAAACTGGTGCCAGGGGGTCACCTGCGACCCCTATGTCTAGTGCCCAGTCTAAAAAACAAAAGTCTGGAGACCGAAACTGATGCCAGGGGGTCCCTTGAGGCCCCTACGTCTAGTGCCCAGTTTAACAAATAATAGGCCGGAGCCTGAAACTGGTGCAAGGGAGTCACCTGTGACCCCTATATCTAGTGCCTAGTCTAACAAACAACAGGCCGGAGCCTGAAACTGGTGCCAGGGGGTCCTTTGTGGCCCCTACGTCTAGTGGCCAGTCTAACAAATAATAGGCCGGAGCCTGAAACTGGTGCCAGGGGGTCACCTGTGACCCCTGTGTCTAGTGCCCAGTATAAGAAACATCAGGTCGGGCCCAAAACTGGTGCCAGGGGGTCACCTGCGACCCCTGCTTCTAGAGCCCAGTCTAACAAACAACAGGCCGAAGCCTGAAACTGGTGCCAGGAGGTCCCTTGCGACCACTACGTCCACTGCCCAGTCTAAGAAACAGCAGGCCGGGTTTTGGAACTGATGCCATTTGGTCCTTTGTGGCCCCTACAACTAGTGCCCAGTTTAACAAACAACAGGCTGGAGCCTGAAACTGGTTCAAAGGGGTCACCTGTTACCCCTGTGTCTAAAGCCCAGTCTAACAACCAAAAGGCCAAAGCCTGAAACTGGTGCCAGGGGGTCCTTTGTGGCCCCTAAGTCTAGTGCCCAGTCTAACAAATAATAGGCCGGAGACTGAAACTGGTGCAAGGGGGTCACCTGCGACCCCTGCGTCTAGAGCCCAGTCTAACAAACAACAGGCCGGAGCCTGAAACTGGTGCCAGGAGGTCCCTTGCGACCCCTACGTCAAGTGCCCAGTCTAACAAACACCAGGCCGGTGTTTGTATCTATTGGCAGGGGGTCACCGTAGGCCCCTACACATAGTGCCCAGTCTAACAAACAACAGGCCTGAGCAGGAAATTGGTGCCAGGGGGTCACATGCGACCCTGGTCTCTAGTGCCTAATCTAACAAACAAAAGGCCGGAGCCTGAAACTGGTTCCAGGGGGTCCCTTTCGACCTCTACGTATAGTGCCCAGTCTAACTAACAACATGCCTGAGTACGAAACTGGTGCCAGGGGGTCACCTGCGACCCCTATGTCTAGTGCCCAGTCTAAAAAACTAAAGGCTGGAGACCGAAACTGGTGCCAGGTGGTCCCTTGTGGCCCCTACAACTAGTGCCCAGTCTAACAAACAACAGGCCGGAGCCTTAAACTGGTTCAAAGGGGTCACCTGTTACCCCTGTGTCTAAAGCCTAGTCTAACAAACAACAGGCCGGAGCCTGAAACTGGTGCCAGGGGGTCCTTTGTGGCACCTACGTCTAGTGCCCAGTCTAACAAATAATAGGCCGGAGCCTGAAACTGGTGCCAGGGGGTCACCTGTGACCCCTGTGTCTAGTGCCCAGTCTAAGAAACAACAGGTCGAGCCCAAAACTGGTGCCAGGGGGTCACCTGCGACCCCTGCGTCTAGAGCCCAGTCTAACAAACAACAGGCCGGAGCCTGAAACTGGTGCCAGGAGGTCCCTTGCGACCCCTACGTCCAGTGCCCAGTCTAAGAAACAGTAGGCCGGGGTTTGGAACTGGTGCCAGGGGGTCACCTTAGGCCCCTACATCTAGTGCCCAGTCTAACAAACAACAGGCCTGAGCAGGAAATTGGTGCCAGGGGGTCACATGCGACCCTGATCTCTAGTGCCCAATCTAACAAACAAAAGGCCGGAGCCTGAAACTGGTGCCAGGGGGTCCCTTTCGACCTCTACGTATAGTGCCCAGTCTAACTAACAACATGCCTGAGTACGAAACTGGTGCCAGGGGGTCCCTTGGGGCCCCTACATCTAGTGCCCAGTCTAACAAATAATAGGCCGGAACCTGAAACTGGTGCCAGGGGGTCACCTGTGACCCCTGTGTCTAGTGCCCAGTCTAAGAAACAACAGGTCGGGCCCAAAACTGGTGCCTGGGGGTCACCTGCGACCCCTGCGTCTAGAGCCCAGTCTAACAAACAACAGGCCGGAGCCTGAAACTGGTGCCAGGAGGTCCCTTGCGACCCCTACGTCCAGTGCCCAGTCTAAGAAACAGCAGGCCGGGGTTTGGAACTGGTGCCAGGGGGTCACCTTAGGCCCCTACATCTAGTGCCCAGTCAAACAAACAACAGGCCTGAGCAGGAAATTGGTGCCAGGGGCTCACATGCGACCCTGATCTCTAGTGCCCAATCTAACAAACAAAAGGCCGGAGCCTGAAACTGGTTCCAGGGGGTCCCTTTCGACCTCTACGTATAGTGCCCAGTCTAACTAACAACATGCCTGAGTACGAAACTGGTGCCAGGGGGTCACCTGCGACCCCTATGTCTAGTGCCCAGTCTAAAAAACAAAAGTCTGGAGACCGAAACTGGTGCCAGGGGGTCCCTTGTGGCCCCTACATCTAGTGCCCAGTGTAACAAATAATAGGCCGGAACATGAAACTGGTGCCAGGGGGTCCCTTGTGGCCCCTAAGTCTAGTGCCCAGTCTAACAAATAATAGGCCGGAGCCTGAAACTGGTGCAAGGGGGTCACCTGTGACCTCTGTGTCTAGTGCCCAGTCTAAGAAACAACAGGTCGGGCCCAAAACTGGTGCCAGGGGGTCACCTGTGACCCCTGCGTCTAGAGCCCAGTCTAACAAACAACAGGCCGGAGCCTGAAACTGGTGCCAGGAGGTCCCTTGCGACCCCTACGTCAAGTGCCCAGTCTAAGAACCACCAGGCCGGTGTTTGTATCTATTGGCTGGGGGTCACCGTAGGCCCCTACACATAGTGCCCAGTCTAACAAACAACAGGCCTGAGCAGGAAATTGGTGCCAGGGGGTCACATGCGACCCTGGTCTCTACTGCCTAATCTAACAAACAAAAGGCCGGAGCCTGAAACTGGTGCTAGGGGGTCCCTTTCGACCTCTATGTATAGTGCCCAGTCTAACTAACAACATGCCTGAGTACGAAACTGGTGCCAGGGGGTAACCTGCGACCCCTATGTCTAGTGCCCAGTCTAAAAAACAAAAGTCTGGAGACCGAAACTGGTGCCAGGGGGTCCCTTGTGGCCCTTACGTCTAGTGCCCAGTCTAACAAATAATAGGCCGGAGCCTGAAACTGGTACCAGGATGTCCCTTGCGACCCCTACGTCAAGTGCCCAGTTTAAGAAACACCAGGCCTGTGTTTGTATCTATTGGCAGGGCGTCACCGTAGGCCCCTACACATAGTGCCCAGTCTAACAAACAACAGGCCTGAGCAGGAAATTGGTGCCAGGGGGTCACATGCGACCCTGATCTCTAGTGCCTAATCTAACAAACAAAAGGCCGGAGCCTGAAACTGGTGCTAGGGGGTCCCTTTCGACCTCTACGTATAGTGCCCAGTCTAACTAACAAAATGCCTGAGTACAAAAATGGTGCCAGGGGGTCACCTGCGACCCCTATGTCTAGTGCCCAGTCTAACAAATAATAGGCCGGAGCCTGAAACTGGTGCAAGGGGGTCACCTGTGACCCCTGTGTCTAGTGCCTAGTCTAACAAACAACAGGACGGAGCCTGAAACTGGTGCCAGGGGGTCCTTTGTGGCCCCTACGTCTAGTGCCCAGTCTAACAAATAATAGGCCGGAGCCTGAAACTGGTGCCAGGGGGTCACCTGTGACCCCTGTGTCTAGTGCCCAGTATAAGAAACATCAGGTCGGGCCCAAAACTGGTGCCAGGGGGTCACCTGCGACCCCTGCTTCTAGAGCCCAGTCTAACAAACAACAGGCCGGAGCCTGAAACTGGTGCCAGGAGGTCCCTGGCGACCACTATGTCCACTGCCCAGTCTAAGAAACAGCAGGCCGGGGTTTGGAACTGATGGCATTTGGTCCTTTGTGGCCCCTACAACTAGTGCCAAGTTTAACAAACAATAGGCTGGAGCCTGAAACTGATTCAAAGGGGTCACCTGTTACCCCTGTGTCTAAAGCCCAGTCTAATAACCAAAAGGCCGAAGCATGAAACTGGTGCCAGGGGGTCCTTTGTGGCCCCTAAGTCTAGTGCCCAGTCTAACAAATAATAGGCCGGAGCCTGAAACTGGTGCAAGGGGGTCACCTGTGACCCCTGTGTCTAGTTCCCAGTCTAAGAAACATTAGGTCGGGCCCAAAACTGGTGCCAGGGGGTCACCTGCGACCCCTGCTTCTAGAGCCCAGTCTAACAAACAACAGGCCGGACCCTGAAACTGGTGCCAGAAGGTCCCTTGCGACCCCTACGTCCAGTTCCCGGTCTAAGAAAAAGCAGGCCGGGGTTTGGAACTGGTGCCAGGGGGTCACCTTAGGCCCCTACATCTAGTGCCCAGTCTAACAAACAACAGGCCTGAGCAGGAAATTGGTGCCAGGGGGTCACATGCGACCCTGATCTCTAGTGCCCAATCTAACAAACAAAAGGCCGGAGCCTGAAACTGGTGCCAGGGGGTCCCTTTCGACCTCTACATATAGTGCCCAGTCTAACTAACAACATGCCTGAGTACTAAACTGATGCCAGGGTGGTCACCTGGGGCCCCTATATCTAGTGCCCAGTCTTACAAACAACAGGCCGTAGCCTGAAACTGGTGCCAAGGGGTCACCTGTTACCCCTGCGTCTAAAGCCCAGTCTAATAAACAACAGGCCGAAGACTGAAACTGGTGCCAGGGGGTCCCTTGTGGCCCCTACGTCTATTGCCCAGTCTAAGAAACAACAGGCCAGAACCCGAAACTGGTGCCAGGGGGTCCCTTGTGGCCCCTACATCTAGTGCCCAGTCTAACAAATAATAGGCCGGAGCCTGAAACTGGTGCAAGGGGGTCACCTGTGACCCCTGTGTCTAGTGCCCAGTCTAAGAAACAACAGGTCGGGCCCAAAACTGGTGCCAGTGGGTCACCTGCGACCCCTGCTTCTAGAGCCCAGTCTAACAAACAACAGGCCGGAGCCTGAAACTGGTGCCAGGAGGTCCCTTGCGACCCCTACGTCAAGTGCCCAGTCTAAGAAACACCAGGCCGGTGTTTGTATCTATTGGCTGGGGGTCACCGTAGGTCCCTACACATAGTGCCCAGTCTAACAAACAACAGGCCTGAGCAGGAAATTGGTGCCAGGGGGTCACATGCGACCCTGGTCTCTAGTGCCAAATCTTACAAACAAAAGGCCGGAGCCTGAAACTGGTGCCAGGGGGTCCCTTTCGACCTCTACGTATAGTGCCCAGTCTAACTAACAACATGCCTGAGTACGAAACTGGTGCCAGGGGGTCACCTGCGACCCCTATGTCTAGTGCGCAGTCTAAAAAACAAAAGGCTGGAGACCGAAACTGGTGCCAGGTGGTACCTTGTGGCCCCTACAACTGGTGCCCAGTCTAACAAACAACAGGCCGGAGCCTTAAACTGGTTCAAAGGGGTCACCTGTTACCCCTGTGTCAAAAGCCAAGTCTAACAAACAACAGGCCGGAGCCTGAAACTGGTGCCAGGGGGTCACCTGTGACCCCTGTGTCTAGTGCCCAGTCTAAGAAACAACTGGTCGGGCCCAAAACTGGTGCCAGGGGGTCACCTGCGACCCCTGCGTCTAGAGCCCAGCCTGAAACTGGTGCCAGGAGGTCCCTTGCAACCCCTACGTCCAGTGCCCAGTCTAAGAAACAGCAGGCCGGGGTTTGGAACTGGTGCCAGGGGGTCACCTTAGGCCCCTACATCTAGTGCCCAGTCTAACAAACAACAGGCCTGAGCAGGAAATTGGTGCCAGGGGGTCACATGCGACCCTGATCTCTAGTGCCCAATCTAACAAACAAAAGGCCGAAGCCTGAAATTGGTGCCAGGGGGTCCCTTTCGACCTCTACGTATAGTGCCCAGTCTAAGAAACACCAGGCCGGTGTTTGTATCTATTGGCAGGGGGTCACCGTAGGCCCCTACACATAGTGCCCAGTCTAACAAACAACAGGCCTGAGCAGGAAATTGGTGCCAGGGGGTCACATGCGACCCTTGTCTCTAGTGCCAAATCTAACAAACAAAAGGCCGGAGCCTGTAACTGGTGCCAGGGGGTCCCTTTCGACCTCTACATATAGTGCCCAGTCTAACTAACAACATGCCTGAGTACGAAACTGGTGGCAGGGGGTCACCTGCGACCCCTATGTCTAGTGCCCAGTCTAAAAAACAAAAGGCTGGAGACCGAAACTGGTGCCAGGTGGTCCCTTGTGGCCCCTACAAATAGTGCCCAGTCTAACAAACAACAGGCCGGAGCCTTAAACTGGTTCAAAGGGGTCACCTGTTACCCCTGTGTCTAAAGCCCAGTCTAACAAACAACAGGCCGGAGCCTGAAACTGGTGCTAGGGGGTCCTTTGTGGCACCTACGTCTAGTGCCCAGTCTAACAAATAATAGGCCGGAGCCTGAAACTGGTGCCAGGGGGTCACCTGTGACCCCTGTGTCTAGTGCCCAGTCTAAGAAACAACAGGTCGGGCCCAAAACTGGTGCCAGGGGGTCACCTGCGACCCCTGCGTCTAGAGCCCAGTCTAACAAACAACAGGCCGGAGCCTGAAACTGGTGCCAGGTGGTCCCTTGCGACCCCTACGTCCAGTGCCCAGTCTAAGAAACAGCAGGCCGGGGTTTGGAACTGGTGCCAGGGGGTCACCTTAGGCCCCTACATCTAGTGCCCAGTCTAACAAACAACAGGCCTGAGCAGGAAATTGGTGCCAGGGGGTCACATGCGACCCTGATCTCTAGTACCCAATCTAACAAACAAAAGGCGGGAGCCTGAAACTGGTGCCAGGGGGTCCCTTTCGACCTCTACGTATAGTGCCCAGATTAACTAACAACATGCCTGAGTACGAAACTGGTGCCAGGGGGTCACCTGCGACCCCTATGTCTAGTGCCCAGTCTAAAAAGCAAAAGTCTGGAGACCGAAACTGGTGCCAGGGGGTCCCTTGTGGCCCCTACATCTAGTGCCCAGTGTAACAAATAATAGGCCGGAACATGAAACTGGTGCCAGGGGGTCCCTTGTGGCCCCTAAGTCTAGTGCCCAGTCTAACATATAATAGGCCGGAGCCTGAAACTGGTGCAAGGGGGTCACCTGTGACCCCTGTGTCTAGTGCCCAGTCTAAGAAACAACAGGTCGGGCCCAAAACTGGTGCCAGGGGGTCACCTGCGACCCCTGCGTCTAGAGTCCAGTCTAACAAACAACAGGCCGGAGCCTGAAACTGGTGCCAGGAGGTCCCTTGCGACCCCTACGTCAAGTGCCCAGTCTAAGAAACACCAGGCCGGTGTTTGTATCTATTGGCTGGGGGTCACCGTAGGCCCCTACACATAGTGCACAGTCTAACAAACAACAGGCCTGAGCAGGAAATTGGTGCCAGGGGGTCACATGCGACCCTGATCTCTAGTGCCAAATCGAACAAACAAAAGGCCGGAGCCTGAAACTGGTGCCAGGGGTTCCCTTTCGACCTCTACGTATAGTGCCCAGTCTAACTAACAACATGCCTGAGTACGAAACTGGTGCCAGGGGGTCACCTGCGACCCCTATGTCTAGTGCCCAGTCTAAAAAACTAAAGGCTGGAGACCGAAACTGGTGCCAGGGGTCCCTTGTGGCCCCTACATCTTGTGCCCAGTGTAACAAATAATAGGCCGGAACCTGAAACTGGTGCCAGGGGGTCCCTTGTGGCCCCTACGTCTAGTGCCCAGTCTAACAATTAATAGGCCGGAGCCTGAAACTGGTGCAAGGGGGTCACCTGTGACCCCTGTGTCTAGTGCCCAGTCTAAGAAACAACAGGTCGGGCCCAAAACTAGTGCCAGGGGGTCACCTGTGACCCCTGTGTCTAGAGCCCAGTCTAACAAACAACAGGCCGGAGCCTGAAACTGGTGCCAGGAGGTCCCTTGCGACCCCTACGTCAAGTGCCCAGTCTAAGAAACACCAAGCCGTTGTTTGTATCTATTGGCTGGGGGTCCCTGTAGGCCCCTACACATAGTGCCCAGACTAACAAACAACAGGCCTGAGCAGGAAATTGGTGCCAGGGGGTCACATGTGACCCTGGTCTCTAATGCCTAATCTAACAAACAAAAGGCCGGAGCTTGAAACTGGTGCTAGTGGGTCCCTTTCGACCTCTACGTATAGAGTCTAACTAACAACATGCCTGAGTACGAAACTGGTGCCAGGGGGTCACCTGCGACCCCTATGTCTAGAGCCCAGTCTAAAAAACAAAAGTCTGGAGACCGAAACTGGTGCCAGGGGGTCCCTTGTGGCCCCTACGTCTAGTGCCCAGTCTAACAAATAATAGACCGGAGCCTGAAACTTGTGCAAGGGAGTCACCTGTGACCCCTGTGTCTAGTGCCTAGTCTAACAAACAACAGGCCGGAGCCTGAAACTGGTGCCAGGGGGTCCTTTGTGGCCCCTACGTCTAGTGGCCAGTCTAACAAATAATAGGCCGGAGCCTGAAACTTGTGCAAGGGGGTCACCTGTGACCCCTGTGTCTAGTGCCCAGTCTAAGAAACAACAGGTCAGGCCCAAAACTGGTGCCAGGGGGTCACCTGCGACCCCTGCTTATAGAGCCCAGGCTAACAAACAACAGACCGGAGCCTGAAACTGGTGCCAGGAGGTCCCTTGCGACCCCTACGTCAAGTGCCCAGTCTAAGAAACACCAAGCCGGTGTTTGTATCTATTGGCTGGGGGTCCCTGTAGGCCCCTACACATAGTGCCCAGACTAACAAACAACAGGCCTGAGCAGGAAATTGGTGCCAGGGGGTCACATGCGACCCTGGTCTCTAGTGCCAAATCTAACAAACAAAAGGCCGGAGCCTGAAACTGGTGCCAGGGGGTCCCTTTCGACCTCTACGTATAGTGCCCAGTCTAACTAACAACATGCCTGAGTACGAAACTGGTGGCAGGGGGTCACCTGCGACCCCTATGTCTAGTGCCCAGTCTAAAAAACAAAAGGCTGGAGACCGAAACTGGTGCCAGGTGGTCCCTTGTGGCCCCTACAACTAGTGCCCAGTCTAACAAACAACAGGCCGGAGCCTTAAACTGGTTCAAAGGGGTCACCTGTTACCCCTGTGTCTAAAGCCCAGTCTAACAAACAACATGCCGGAGCCTGAAATTGGTGCCAGGGGGTCCTTTGTGGCACCTACGTCTAGTGCCCAGTCTAACAAATAATAGGCCGGAGCCTGAAACTGGTGCCAGGGGGTCACCTGTGACCCCTGTGTCTAGTGCCCAGTCTAAGAAACAACAGGTCGAGCCCAAAACTGGTGCCAGGGGGTCACCTGCGACCCCTGCGTCTAGAGCGCAGTCTAACAAACAACAGGCTGGAGCCTGAAACTGGTGCCAGGAGGTCCCTTGCAACCCCTACGTCCAGTGCCCAGTCTAAGAAACAGCAGGCCGGGGTTTGGAACTGGTGCCAGGGGGTCACCTTAGGCCCCTACATCTAGTGCCCAGTCTAACAAACAACAGGCCTGAGCAGGAAATTGGTGCCAGGGGGTCACATGCGACCCTGATCTCTAGTGCCCAATCTAACAAACAAAATGCCGGAGCCTGAAACTGGTTCCAGGGGGTCCCTTTCGACCTCTACGTATAGTGCCCAGTCTAACTAACAACATGCCTGAGTACGAAACTGGTGCCAGGGGGTCACCTGCGACCCCTATGTCTAGTGCCCAGTCTAAAAAACAAAAGTCTGGAGACCGAAACTGGAGCCAGGGGTTCCCTTGTGGCCCCTACATCTAGTGCCCAGTGTAACAAATAATAGGCCGGAACCTGAAACTGGTGCCAGGGGGTCCCTTGTGGCCCCTAAGTCTAGTGCACAGTGTGATACCCGCGTTCGGGGTACCCCTTCTGCAGTTAAACCAGTTGCAGATGCACTGTGCGGATTAAAATCCTTTTTACACTGGTTGCTAAGCAACTATGGCAACCAGGAGAGGAATATGTATAGCACTAGGACCCTGGGCTTTCCATCAGGATCCCTGCAGAGCGGGAAGCTGGGAGCGCTCTGATTGGCCGTGTTGTGTGGGGAGAGAAGCAGGAAGGAGAGCTGCAGTGAGCAGACAGAGAGAGCATGGCTTTGGAACAGGAGGCAGTGTGTCATGCGTGGGTGTGAAGAGCTGTACGCGGAGGTCTGGAGGCGCGCTGCGCTGGGAGAGACTGGGCATCGAGAGACGGCTGTCATCCTGAAAAGCAGCAGTGAGAAGTGACCGGCAGGAGCTGGCAACAGCAGCAGATAATGCAGGTACTCTACTTCACCCCAGACAGCCCCCACATATGGGCACCCAGACCAACAGTGATCACCCTGACAGCTTGCAACATCACAGCCCCTTGGGACAGATCACAGCAGGACCCTATGTACAAGGAGAGGGACATGTGGGATTTATTTGAAGCTGCCTGCCATTGTACCAGAGAGAGCCTTAAGGGATAGGGTTGTGTGAGACCCTCTGCTTCCCCTTACCACTGCAATTGCAAGGAAAACACGAAGTGACACTTATCCCTAGACTGTTTGAGCTGCAGCACAATGTGTGTGCCAGGATTGGGTCATTTGCTCTGTGACCCACTGTATGTGAAATGACTTACTCCACAGCGCCCTCTATTTGAAGCATTGCTATACTGTGATATGACTTGCTCCACAGCGCCCTCTATTTGAAGCATTGCTAGACTGTGAAATGACTTACTCCACAGCGCCCTCTATTTGAAGCATTGCTATACTGGGATATGACTTACTCCACAGCGCCCTCTATTGGAAACTGGTGCTATACATGGCAAGTAGCTGCTCCACGGCACCACCCGTTGGATTACAAATACTGTGCACAGTGCGAACTCATTCTACAGCACCCCCTGTAGGACAGTGATATAGCTGGAACATTTTGTCAGCAGCATAAACTGAACATATCCAATCTAGCGACATCTAGTGACCCGTCAGTATAACGCATGCATACTCATGAAACAGCTGTATAAGACGTCTGAGTGTTGAAATTCTGAAATGCTCTTGTGTTAATGTTATGTTATACTTTTAGTATGTGACTAAAAGTATCGTGGCTTATTGAATTGCACTGAACTCTACTAAGAGGTGAATTTAGTCACATGGACCAGTGACTAACCCTGTCTATAATAAATCTTTGTTACTGTATCCCACCGTAGTGGTCCTTTCACCTTTAAAAGGGGGGTGTTGACTATACTGGGGTATCCCCGTCCCTTCTGCCCAGGTCCTACGCAGCCTTCCCACGCAGATTCCGCCTGACGTCGCGACAAGCAAGAGCCGAACGACCAGAGAGGCCACAACTGGACAGGCGTGAGACTGCAGGTACGCTTAGCCACCTATCACAACAGTCTAACAAATAATAGGCCGGAGCCCAAAACTGGTGCCAGGGGGTCACCTGTGACCCCTGCGTCTAGAGCCCAGTCTAACAAACAACAGGCTGGAGCCTGAAACTGGTGCCAGGAGGTCCCTTGCGACCCCTACGTCAAGTGCCCAGTCTAAGAAACACCAGGCCGGTGTTTGTATCTATTGGCTGGGGGTCACCGTAGGCCCCTACACATAGTGCACAGTCTAACAAACAACAGGCCTGAGCAGGAAATTGGTGCCAGGGGGTCACATGCGACCCTGATCTCTAGTGCCAAATCGAACAAACAAAAGGCCGGAGCCTGAAACTGGTGCCAGGGGTTCCCTTTCGACCTCTACGTATAGTGCCCAGTCTAACTAACAACATGCCTGAGTACGAAACTGGTGCCAGGGGGTCACCTGCGACCCCTATGTCTAGTGCCCAGTCTAAAAAACTAAAGGCTGGAGACCGAAACTGGTGCCAGGGGTCCCTTGTGGCCCCTACATCTTGTGCCCAGTGTAACAAATAATAGGCCGGAACCTGAAACTGGTGCCAGGGGGTCCCTTGTGGCCCCTAAGTCTAGTGCCCAGTCTAACAATTAATAGGCCGGAGCCTGAAACTGGTGCAAGGGGGTCACCTGTGACCCCTGTGTCTAGTGCCCAGTCTAAGAAACAACAGGTCGGGCCCAAAACTAGTGCCAGGGGGTCACCTGTGACCCCTGTGTCTAGAGCCCAGTCTAACAAACAACAGGCCGGAGCCTGAAACTGGTGCCAGGAGGTCCCTTGCGACCCCTACGTCAAGTGCCCAGTCTAAGAAACACCAAGCCGTTGTTTGTATCTATTGGCTGGGGGTCCCTGTAGGCCCCTACACATAGTGCCCAGACTAACAAACAACAGGCCTGAGCAGGAAATTGGTGCCAGGGGGTCACATGTGACCCTGGTCTCTAATGCCTAATCTAACAAACAAAAGGCCGGAGCTTGAAACTGGTGCTAGTGGGTCCCTTTCGACCTCTACGTATAGAGTCTAACTAACAACATGCCTGAGTACGAAACTGGTGCCAGGGGGTCACCTGCGACCCCTATGTCTAGAGCCCAGTCTAAAAAACAAAAGTCTGGAGACCGAAACTGGTGCCAGGGGGTCCCTTGTGGCCCCTACGTCTAGTGCCCAGTCTAACAAATAATAGACCGGAGCCTGAAACTTGTGCAAGGGAGTCACCTGTGACCCCTGTGTCTAGTGCCTAGTCTAACAAACAACAGGCCGGAGCCTGAAACTGGTGCCAGGGGGTCCTTTGTGGCCCCTACGTCTAGTGGCCAGTCTAACAAATAATAGGCCGGAGCCTGAAACTTGTGCAAGGGGGTCACCTGTGACCCCTGTGTCTAGTGCCCAGTCTAAGAAACAACAGGTCGGGCCCAAAACTGGTGCCAGGGGGTCACCTGCGACCCCTGCTTATAGAGCCCAGGCTAACAAACAACAGACCGGAGCCTGAAACTGGTGCCAGGAGGTCCCTTGCGACCCCTACGTCAAGTGCCCAGTCTAAGAAACACCAAGCCGGTGTTTGTATCTATTGGCTGGGGGTCCCTGTAGGCCCCTACACATAGTGCCCAGACTAACAAACAACAGGCCTGAGCAGGAAATTGGTGCCAGGGGGTCACATGCGACCCTGGTCTCTAGTGCCAAATCTAACAAACAAAAGGCCGGAGCCTGAAACTGGTGCCAGGGGGTCCCTTTCGACCTCTACGTATAGTGCCCAGTCTAACTAACAACATGCCTGAGTACGAAACTGGTGGCAGGGGGTCACCTGCGACCCCTATGTCTAGTGCCCAGTCTAAAAAACAAAAGGCTGGAGACCGAAACTGGTGCCAGGTGGTCCCTTGTGGCCCCTACAACTAGTGCCCAGTCTAACAAACAACAGGCCGGAGCCTTAAACTGGTTCAAAGGGGTCACCTGTTACCCCTGTGTCTAAAGCCCAGTCTAACAAACAACATGCCGGAGCCTGAAATTGGTGCCAGGGGGTCCTTTGTGGCACCTACGTCTAGTGCCCAGTCTAACAAATAATAGGCCGGAGCCTGAAACTGGTGCCAGGGGGTCACCTGTGACCCCTGTGTCTAGTGCCCAGTCTAAGAAACAACAGGTCGAGCCCAAAACTGGTGCCAGGGGGTCACCTGCGACCCCTGCGTCTAGAGCGCAGTCTAACAAACAACAGGCCGGAGCCTGAAACTGGTGCCAGGAGGTCCCTTGCAACCCCTACGTCCAGTGCCCAGTCTAAGAAACAGCAGGCCGGGGTTTGGAACTGGTGCCAGGGGGTCACCTTAGGCCCCTACATCTAGTGCCCAGTCTAACAAACAACAGGCCTGAGCAGGAAATTGGTGCCAGGGGGTCACATGCGACCCTGATCTCTAGTGCCCAATCTAACAAACAAAATGCCGGAGCCTGAAACTGGTTCCAGGGGGTCCCTTTCGACCTCTACGTATAGTGCCCAGTCTAACTAACAACATGCCTGAGTACGAAACTGGTGCCAGGGGGTCACCTGCGACCCCTATGTCTAGTGCCCAGTCTAAAAAACAAAAGTCTGGAGACCGAAACTGGAGCCAGGGGTTCCCTTGTGGCCCCTACATCTAGTGCCCAGTGTAACAAATAATAGGCCGGAACCTGAAACTGGTGCCAGGGGGTCCCTTGTGGCCCCTAAGTCTAGTGCACAGTCTAACAAATAATAGGCCGGAGCCCAAAACTGGTGCCAGGGGGTCACCTGTGACCCCTGCGTCTAGAGCCCAGTCTAACAAACAACAGGCTGGAGCCTGAAACTGGTGCCAGGAGGTCCCTTGCGACCCCTACGTCAAGTGCCCAGTCTAAGAAACACCAAGCCGGTGTTTGTATCTATTGGCTGGGGGTCCCTGTAGGCCCCTACACATAGTGCCCAGTCTAACAAACAACAGGCCTGAGCAGGAAATTGGTGCCAGGGGGTCACATGTGACACTGGTCTCTAGTGCCTAATCTAACAAACAAAAGGCTGGAGCCTGAAACTGGTGCTAGGGGGTCCCTTTCGACCTCTACGTATAGTGCCCAGTCTAACTAACAACATGCCTGAGTACGAAACTGGTGGCAGGGGGTCAGCTGCGACCCCTATGTCTAGTGCCCAGTCTAAAAAACAAAAGGCTGGAGACCGAAACTGGTGCCAGGTGGTCCCTTGTGGCCCCTACAACTAGTGCCCAGTCTAACAAACAACAGGCCGGAGCCTTAAACTGGTTCAAAGGGGTCACCTGTTACCCCTGTGTCTAAAGCCCAGTCTAACAAACAACAGGCCGGAGCCTGAAATTGGTGCCAGGGGGTCCTTTGTGGCACCTACGTCTAGTGCCCAGTCTAACAAATAATAGGCCGGAGCCTGAAACTGGTGCCAGGGGGTCACCTGTGACCCCTGTGTCTAGTGCCCAGTCTAAGAAACAACAGGTCGAGCCCAAAACTGGTGCCAGGGGGTCACCTGCGACCCCTGCGTCTAGAGCCCAGTCTAACAAACAACAGGCCGGAGCCTGAAACTGGTGCCAGGAGGTCCCTTGCAACCCCTACGTCCAGTGCCCAGTCTAAGAAACAGCAGGCCGGGGTTTGGAACTGGTGCCAGGGGGTCACCTTAGGCCCCTACATCTAGTGCCCAGTCTAACAAACAACAGGCCTGAGCAGGAAATTGGTGCCAGGGGGTCACATGCGACCCTGATCTTTAGTGCCCAATCTAACAAACAAAATGCCGGAGCCTGAAACTGGTTCCAGGGGGTCCCTTTCGACCTCTACGTATAGTGCCCAGTCTAACTAACACCATGCCTGAGTACGAAACTGGTGCCAGGGGGTCACCTGCGACCCCTATGTCTAGTGCCCAGTCTAAAAAACAAAAGTCTGGAGACCGAAACTGGTGCCAGGGGGTCCCTTGTGGCCCCTACATCTAGTGCCCAGTGTAACAAATAATAGGCCGGAACCTGAAACTGGTGCCAGGGGGTCCCTTGTGGCCCCTAAGTCTAGTGCCCAGTCTAACAAATAATAGGCCGGAGCCTGAAACTGGTGCAAGGGGGTCACCTGTGACCCCTGTGTCTAGTGCCCAGACTAAGAAACAACAGTTCGGGCCCAAAACTGGTGCCAGGGGGTCACCTGTGACCCCTGCGTCTAGAGCCCAGTCTAACAAACAACAGGCCGGAGCCTTAAACTGGTGCCAGGAGGTCCCATGCGACCCCTACGTCAAGTGCCCAGTCTAAGAAACACCAAGCCGGTGTTTGTATCTATTAGCTGGGGGTCCCTGTAGGCCCCTACACATAGTGCCCAGTCTAACAAACAACAGGCCTGAGCAGGAAATTGGTGCCAGGGGGTCACATGTGACCCTGGTCTCTAGTGCCTAATCTAACAAACAAAAGGCCGGAGCCTGAAACTGGTGCTAGGGGGTCCCTTTCGACCTCTACGTATAGTGCCCAGTCTAACTAACAACATGCCTGAGTACGAAACTGGTGCCAGGGGGTCACCTGCGACCCCTATGTCTAGTGCCCAGTCTAAAAAACAAAAGTCTGGAGACCGAAACTGATGCCAGGGGGTCCCTTGTGGCCCCTACGTCTAGTGCCCAGTTTAACAAATAATAGGCCGGAGCCTGAAACTGGTGCAAGGGAGTCACCTGTGACCCCTGTGTCTAGTGCCTAGTCTAACAAACAACAGGCCGGAGCCTGAAACTGGTGCCAGGGGGTCCTTTGTGGCCCCTGCGTCTAGTGGCCAGTCTAACAAATAATAGGCCGGAGCCTGAAACTGGTGCCAGGGGGTCACCTGTGACCCCTGTGTCTAGTGCCCAGTATAAGAAACATCAGGTCGGGCCCAAAACTGGTGCCAGGGGGTCACCTGCGACCCCTGCTTCTAGAGCCCAGTCTAACAAACAACAGGCCGAAGCCTGAAACTGGTGCCAGGAGGTCCCTTGCGACCACTACGTCCACTGCCCTGTCTAAGAAACAGCAGGCCGGGTTTTGGAACTGATGCCATTTGGTCCTTTGTGGCCCCTACAACTAGTGCCCAGTTTAACAAACAACAGGCTGGAGCCTGAAACTGGTTCAAAGGGGTCACCTGTTACCCCTGTGTCTAAAGCCCAGTCTAACAACCAAAAGGCCAAAGCCTGAAACTGGTGCCAGGGGGTCCTTTGTGGCCCCTAAGTCTAGTGCCCAGTCTAACAAATAATAGGCCGGAGACTGAAACTGGTGCAAGGGGGTCACCTGCGACCCCTGCGTCTAGAGCCCAGTCTAACAAACAACAGGCCGGAGCCTGAAACTGGTGCCAGGAGGTCCCTTGCGACCCCTACGTCAAGTGCCCAGTCTAACAAACACCAGGCCGGTGTTTGTATCTATTGGCAGGGGGTCACCGTAGGCCCCTACACATAGTGCCCAGTCTAACAAACAACAGGCCTGAGCAGGAAATTGGTGCCAGGGGGTCACATGCGACCCTGGTCTCTAGTGCCTAATCTAACAAACAAAAGGCCGGAGCCTGAAACTGGTTCCAGGGGGTCCCTTTCGACCTCTACGTATAGTGCCCAGTCTAACTAACAACATGCCTGAGTACGAAACTGGGGCCAGGGGGTCACCTGCGACCCCTATGTCTAGTGCCCAGTCTAAAAAACTAAAGGCTGGAGACCGAAACTGGTGCCAGGTGGTCCCTTGTGGCCCCTACAACTAGTGCCCAGTCTAACAAACAACAGGCCGGAGCCTTAAACTGGTTCAAAGGGGTCACCTGTTACCCCTGTGTCTAAAGCCTAGTCTAACAAACAACAGGCCGGAGCCTGAAACTGGTGCCAGGGGGTCCTTTGTGGCACCTACGTCTAGTGCCCAGTCTAACAAATAATAGGCCGGAGCCTGAAACTGGTGCCAGGGGGTCACCTGTGACCCCTGTGTCTAGTGCCCAGTCTAAGAAACAACAGGTCGAGCCCAAAACTGGTGCCAGGGGGTCACCTGCGACCCCTGCGTCTAGAGCCCAGTCTAACAAACAACAGGCCGGAGCCTGAAACTGGTGCCAGGAGGTCCCTTGCGACCCCTACGTCAAGTGCCCAGTCTAAGAAACAGTAGGCCGGGGTTTGGAACTGGTGCCAGGGGGTCACCTTAGGCCCCTACATCTAGTGCCCAGTCTAACAAACAACAGGCCTGAGCAGGAAATTGGTGCCAGGGGGTCACATGCGACCCTGATCTCTAGTGCCCAATATAACAAACAAAAGGCCGGAGCCTGAAACTGGTGCCAGGGGGTCCCTTTCGACCTCTACGTATAGTGCCCAGTCTAACTAACAACATGCCTGAGTACGAAACTGGTGCCAGGGGGTCCCTTGTGGCCCCTACATCTAGTGCCCAGTCTAACAAATAATAGGCCGGAACCTGAAACTGGTGCCAGGGGGTCCCTTGTGGCCCCTAATTCTAGTGCCCAGTCTAACAAAGAATAGGCCGGAGCCTAAAACTGGTGCAAGGGGGTCACCTGTGACCCCTGTGTCTAGTGCCCAGTCTAAGAAACAACAGGTCGGGCCCAAAACTGGTGCCAGGGGGTCACCTGCGACCCCTGCGTCTAGAGCCCAGTCTAACAAACAACAGGCCGGAGCCTGAAACTGGTGCCAGACGGTCCCTTGCGAACCCTACGTCAAGTGCCCAATCTAAGAAACACCAGGCCGGTGTTTGTATCTATTGGCAGGGGGTCACCGTAGGCCCCTACACATAGTGCCCAGTCTAACAAACAACAGGCCTGAGCAGGAAATTGGTGCCAGGGGGTCACATGCGACCCTGGTCTCTAGTGCCAAATCCAACAAACAAAAGGCTGGAGCCTGATACTGGTGCCAGGGGGTCCCTTTCGACCTCTACGTATAGTGCCCAGTCTAACTAACAACGTGCCTGAGTACGAAACTGGTGCCAGGGGGTCACCTGCGACCCCTATGTCTAGTGCCCAGTCTTAAAAACAAAAGGCTGGAGACCGAAACTGGTGCCAGGTGGTCCCTTGTGGCCCCTACAACTAGTGCCCAGTCTAACAAACAACAGGCCGGAGCCTTAAACTGGTTCAAAGGGGTCACCTGTTACCCCTGTGTCTAAAGCCCAGTCTAACAAACAACAGGCCGGAGCCTGAAACTGGTGCCAGGGGGTCCTTTGTGGCACCTACGTCTAGTGCCCAGTCTAACAAATAATAGGCCGGAGCCTGAAACTGGTGCCAGGGGGTCACCTGTGACCCCTGTGTCTAGTGCCCAGTCTAAGAAACAACAGGTCGGGCCCAAAACTGGTGCCTGGGGGTCACCTGCGACCCCTGCGTCTAGAGCCCAGTCTAACAAACAACAGGCCGGAGCCTGAAACTGGTGCCAGGAGGTCCCTTGCGACCCCTACGTCCAGTGCCCAGTCTAAGAAACAGCAGGCCGGGGTTTGGAACTGGTGCCAGGGGGTCACCTTAGGCCCCTACATCTAGTGCCCAGTCAAACAAACAACAGGCCTGAGCAGGAAATTGGTGCCAGGGGGTCACATGCGACCCTGATCTCTAGAGCCCAATCTAACAAACAAAAGGCCGGAGCCTGAAACTGGTTCCAGGGGGTCCCTTTCGACCTCTACGTATAGTGCCCAGTCTAACTAACAACATGCCTGAGTACGAAACTGGTGCCAGGGGGTCACCTGCGACCCCTATGTCTAGTGCCCAGTCTAAAAAACAAAAGTCTGGAGACCGAAACTGGTGCCAGGGGGTCCCTTGTGGCCCCTACATCTAGTGCCCAGTGTAACAAATAATAGGCCGGAACATGAAACTGGTGCCAGGGGGTCCCTTGTGGCCCCTAAGTCTAGTGCCCAGTCTAACAAATAATAGGCCGGAGCCTGAAACTGGTGCAAGGGGGTCACCTGTGACCTCTGTGTCTAGTGCCCAGTCTAAGAAACAACAGGTCGGGCCCAAAACTGGTGCCAGGGGGTCACCTGTGACCCCTGCGTCTAGAGCCCAGTCTAACAAACAACAGGCCGGAGCCTGAAACTGGTGCCAGGAGGTCCCTTGCGACCCCTACGTCAAGTGCCCAGTCTAAGAACCACCAGGCCGGTGTTTGTATCTATTGGCTGGGGGTCACCGTAGGCCCCTACACATAGTGCCCAGTCTAACAAACAACAGGCCTGAGCAGGAAATTGGTGCCAGGGGGTCACATGCGACCCTGGTCTCTACTGCCTAATCTAACAAACAAAAGGCCGGAGCCTGAAACTGGTGCTAGGGGGTACCTTTCGACCTCTATGTATAGTGCCCAGTCTAACTAACAACATGCCTGAGTACGAAACTGGTGCCAGGGGGTAACCTGCGACCCCTATGTCTAGTGCCCAGTCTAAAAAACAAAAGTCTGGAGACCGAAACTGGTGCCAGGGGGTCCCTTGTGGCCCTTACGTCTAGTGCCCAGTCTAACAAATAATAGGCCGGAGCCTGAAACTGGTACCAGGATGTCCCTTGCGACCCCTACGTCAAGTGCCCAGTCTAAGAAACACCAGGCCTGTGTTTGTATCTATTGGCAGGGGGTCACCGTAGGCCCCTACACATAGTGCCCAGTCTAACAAACAACAGGCCTGAGCAGGAAATTGGTGCCAGGGGGTCACATGCGACCCTGATCTCTAGTGCCTAATCTAACAAACAAAAGGCCGGAGCCTGAAACTGGTGCTAGGGGGTCCCTTTCGACCTCTACGTATAGTGCCCAGTCTAACTAACAAAATGCCTGAGTACAAAAATGGTGCCAGGGGGTCACCTGCGACCCCTATGTCTAGTGCCCAGTCTAACAAATAATAGGCCGGAGCCTGAAACTGGTGCAAGGGGGTCACCTGTGACCCCTGTGTCTAGTGCCTAGTCTAACAAACAACAGGACGGAGCCTGAAACTGGTGCCAGGGGGTCCTTTGTGGCCCCTACGTCTAGTGCCCAGTCTAACAAATAATAGGCCGGAGCCTGAAACTGGTGCCAGGGGGTCACCTGTGACCCCTGTGTCTAGTGCCCAGTATAAGAAACATCAGGTCGGGCCCAAAACTGGTGCCAGGGGGTCACCTGCGACCCCTGCTTCTAGAGCCCAGTCTAACAAACAACAGGCCGGAGCCTGAAACTGGTGCCAGGAGGTCCCTGGCGACCACTATGTCCACTGCCCAGTCTAAGAAACA
The DNA here is from genome assembly GCF_028390025.1 of Pseudophryne corroboree. Classification (NCBI taxonomy): domain Eukaryota; kingdom Metazoa; phylum Chordata; class Amphibia; order Anura; family Myobatrachidae; genus Pseudophryne; species Pseudophryne corroboree. The sequence goes on along the minus strand of NC_086446.1, from coordinate 64,634,592 downwards.
GCAGGCCGGGGTTTGGAACTGATGGCATTTGGTCCTTTGTGGCCCCTACAACTAGTGCCAAGTTTAACAAACAATAGGCTGGAGCCTGAAACTGATTCAAAGGGGTCACCTGTTACCCCTGTGTCTAAAGCCCAGTCTAATAACCAAAAGGCCGAAGCATGAAACTGGTGCCAGGGGGTCCTTTGTGGCCCCTAAGTCTAGTGCCCAGTCTAACAAATAATAGGCCGGAGCCTGAAACTGGTGCAAGGGGGTCACCTGTGACCCCTGTGTCTAGTTCCCAGTCTAAGAAACATTAGGTCGGGCCCAAAACTGGTGCCAGGGGGTCACCTGCGACCCCTGCTTCTAGAGCCCAGTCTAACAAACAACAGGCCGGACCCTGAAACTGGTGCCAGGAGGTCCCTTGCGACCCCTACGTCCAGTTCCCGGTCTAAGAAAAAGCAGGCCGGGGTTTGGAACTGGTGCCAGGGGGTCACCTTAGGCCCCTACATCTAGTGCCCAGTCTAACAAACAACAGGCCTGAGCAGGAAATTGGTGCCAGGGGGTCACATGCGACCCTGATCTCTAGTGCCCAATCTAACAAACAAAAGGCCGGAGCCTGAAACTGGTGCCAGGGGGTCCCTTTCGACCTCTACATATAGTGCCCAGTCTAACTAACAACATGCCTGAGTACTAAACTGATGCCAGGGTGGTCACCTGGGGCCCCTATATCTAGTACCCAGTCTTACAAACAACAGGCCGTAGCCTGAAACTGGTGCCAAGGGGTCACCTGTTACCCCTGCGTCTAAAGCCCAGTCTAATAAACAACAGGCCGAAGACTGAAACTGGTGCCAGGGGGTCCCTTGTGGCCCCTACGTCTATTGCCCAGTCTAAGAAACAACAGGCCAGAACCCGAAACTGGTGCCAGGGGGTCCCTTGTGGCCCCTACATCTAGTGCCCAGTCTAACAAATAATAGGCCGGAGCCTGAAACTGGTGCAAGGGGGTCACCTGTGACCCCTGTGTCTAGTGCCCAGTCTAAGAAACAACAGGTCGGGCCCAAAACTGGTGCCAGTGGGTCACCTGCGACCCCTGCTTCTAGAGCCCAGTCTAACAAACAACAGGCCGGAGCCTGAAACTGGTGCCAGGAGGTCCCTTGCGACCCCTACGTCAAGTGCCCAGTCTAAGAAACACCAGGCCGGTGTTTGTATCTATTGGCTGGGGGTCACCGTAGGTCCCTACACATAGTGCCCAGTCTAACAAACAACAGGCCTGAGCAGGAAATTGGTGCCAGGGGGTCACATGCGACCCTGGTCTCTAGTGCCAAATCTTACAAACAAAAGGCCGGAGCCTGAAACTGGTGCCAGGGGGTCCCTTTCGACCTCTACGTATAGTGCCCAGTCTAACTAACAACATGCCTGAGTACGAAACTGGTGCCAGGGGGTCATCTGCGACCCCTATGTCTAGTGCGCAGTCTAAAAAACAAAAGGCTGGAGACCGAAACTGGTGCCAGGTGGTCCCTTGTGGCCCCTACAACTGGTGCCCAGTCTAACAAACAACAGGCCGGAGCCTTAAACTGGTTCAAAGGGGTCACCTGTTACCACTGTGTCTAAAGCCAAGTCTAACAAACAACAGGCCGGAGCCTGAAACTGGTGCCAGGGGGTCACCTGTGACCCCTGTGTCTAGTGCCCAGTCTAAGAAACAACAGGTCGGGCCCAAAACTGGTGCCAGGGGGTCACCTGCGACCCCTGCGTCTAGAGCCCAGTCTAACAAACAACAGGCCGGAGCCTGAAACTGGTGCCAGGAGGTCCCTTGCAACCCCTACGTCCAGTGCCCAGTCTAAGAAACAGCAGGCCGGGGTTTGGAACTGGTTCCAGGGGGTCACCTTAGGCCCCCACATCTAGTGCCCAGTCTAACAAACAACAGGCCTGAGCAGGAAATTGGTGCCAGGGGGTCACATGCGACCCTGATCTCTAGTGCCCAATCTAACAAACAAAAGGCCGAAGCCTGAAATTGGTGCCAGGGGGTCCCTTTCGACCTCTACGTATAGTGCCCAGTCTAAGAAACACCAGGCCGGTGTTTGTATCTATTGGCAGGGGGTCACCGTAGGCCCCTACACATAGTGCCCAGTCTAACAAACAACAGGCCTGAGCAGGAAATTAGTGCCAGGGGGTCACATGCGACCCTTGTCTCTAGTGCCAAATCTAACAAACAAAAGGCCGAAGCCTGTAACTGGTGCCAGGGGGTCCCTTTCGACCTCTACATATAGTGCCCAGTCTAACTAACAACATGCCTAAGTACGAAACTGGTGCCAGGGGGTCACCTGCGACCCCTATGTCTAGTGCCCAGTCTAAAAAACAAAAGGCTGGAGACCGAAACTGGTGCCAGGTGGTCCCTTGTGGCCCCTACAAATAGTGCCCAGTCTAACAAACAACAGGCCGGAGCCTTAAACTGGTTCAAAGGGGTCACCTGTTACCCCTGTGTCTAAAGCCCAGTCTAACAAACAACAGGCCGGAGCCTGAAACTGGTGCTAGGGGGTCCTTTGTGGCACCTACGTCTAGTGCCCAGTCTAACAAATAATAGGCCGGAGCCTGAAACTGGTGCCAGGGGGTCACCTGTGACCCCTGTGTCTAGTGCCCAGTCTAAGAAACAACAGGTCGGGCCCAAAACTGGTGCCAGGGGGTCACCTGCGACCCCTGCGTCTAGAGCCCAGTCTAACAAACAACAGGCCGGAGCCTGAAACTGGTGCCAGGTGGTCCCTTGCGACCCCTACGTCCAGTGCCCAGTCTAAGAAACAGCAGGCCGGGGTTTGGAACTGGTGCCAGGGGGTCACCTTAGGCTCCTACATCTAGTGCCCAGTCTAACAAACAACAGGCCTGAGCAGGAAATTGGTGCCAGGGGGTCACATGCGACCCTGATCTCTAGTACCCAATCTAACAAACAAAAGGCCGGAGCCTGAAACTGGTGCCAGGGGGTCCCTTTCGACCTCTACGTATAGTGCCCAGATTAACTAACAACATGCCTGAGTACGAAACTGGTGCCAGGGGGTCACCTGCGACCCCTATGTCTAGTGCCCAGTCTAAAAAACAAAAGTCTGGAGACCGAAACTGGTGCCAGGGGGTCCCTTGTGGCCCCTACATCTAGTGCCCAGTCTAACAAATAATAGGCCGGAACATGAAACTGGTGCCAGGGGGTCCCTTGTGGCCCCTAAGTCTAGTGCCCAGTCTAACATATAATAGGCCGGAGCCTGAAACTGGTGCAAGGGGGTCACCTGTGACCCCTGTGTCTAGTGCCCAGTCTAAGAAACAACAGGTCGGGCCCAAATCTGGTGCCACGGGGTCACCTGCGACCCCTGCGTCTAGAGTCCAGTCTAACAAACAACAGGCTGGAGCCTGAAACTGGTGCCAGGAGGTCCCTTGCGACCCCTACGTCAAGTGCCCAGTCTAAGAAACACCAGGCCGGTGTTTGTATCTATTGGCTGGGGGTCACCGTAGGCCCCTACACATAGTGCACAGTCTAACAAACAACAGGCCTGAGTACGAAACTGGTGCCAGGGGGTCACCTGCGACCCCTATGTCTAGTGCCCAGTCTAAAAAACAAAAGTCTGGAGACCGAAACTGGTGCCAGGGGGTCCCTTGTGGCCCCTACGTCTAGTGCCCAGTCTAACAAATAATAGGCCGGAGCATGAAACTGGTGCAATGGGGTCACCTGTGACCCTTGTGTCTAGTGCCTAGTCTAACACACAACAGGACGGAGCCTGAAACTGGTGCCAGGGGTCCTTTGTGGCCCCTGCGTCTAGTGCCCAGTCTAACAAATAATAGGCGCAGCCTGAAACTGGTGCCAGGGGGTCACCTGTGACCCCTGTGTCTAGTGCCCATTATAAGAAACATCAGGTCGGGCCCAAAACTGGTGCCAAGGGGTAACCTGCGACCCCTGCTTCTAGAGCCCAGTCTAACAAGCAACAGGCTGGAGCCTGAAACTGGTGCCAGGAGGTCCCTTGCGACCCCTACGTCCACTGCCCAATCTAAGAAACAGCAGGCCGGGGTTTGGAACTGATGCCATTTGGTCCTTTGTGGCCCCTACAACTAGTGCCCAGTTTAAAAAACAACAGGCTGGAGCCTGAAACTGGTTCAAAGGGGTCACCTGTGACGGCTGTGTCTAGTGCCCAGTCTAACAAACAAAAGGCCAAAGCCTGAAACTGGTGCCAGGGGGTCCTACGTCTAGTGCCCACTCTAACAAATAATAGTCCGGAGCCTGAAACTGGTGCTAGGGGGTCACCTGTGACCCCTGTGTCTAGTGCCCAGTCTAAGAAACAACAGGTCGGGTCCAAAACTGGTGCCAGGGGGTCACCTGCGACCCCTGCGTCTAGAGCCCAGTCTAACAAACAACAGGCCGGAGCCTGAAACTGGTGCCAAGAGGTCCCTTGCGACCCCTACGTCCAGTGCCCAGTCTAAGAAACAGCAGGCCGGGGTATGGAACTGGTGCCAGGGGGTCACCGTAGGCCCCCACACATAGTGCCCAGTCTAACAAACAACCGGCCTGAGCAGGAAACTGGTGCCAGGGGGTCACATGCAAACCTGATCTCTAGTGCCCAATCTAACAAACAAAAGGCCGGTACCTGAAACTGGTGCCAGGAGGTCCCTTTTGACCTCTACGTATAGTGCCTAGTCTAACTAACAACATGCCTGAGTATGAAACTGGTGCCAGGGGGTCACCTGCGACCCCTATGTCTAGTGCCCAGTCTAAAAAACAAAAGGCTGGAGACCGAAACTGGTGCCAGGTGATCCCTTGTGGCCCCTACAACTAGTGCCCAGTCTAAGAAACAACAGGCCGGAGCCTGAAACTGGTGCCAGGAGGTCACTTGCGACCCCTACGTCCAGTGCCCAGTCTAAGAAACAGCAGGCCGGGGTTTGGAACTGGTGCCAGGGGGTCACCTTAGGCCCCTACATCTAGTGCCCAGTCTAACAAACAACAGGCCCGAGCAGGAAATTGGTGCCAGGGGGTCACATGCGACCCTGATCTCTATTGCCCAATCTAACAAACAAAAGTCCGGAGCCTGAAACTGGTGCCAGGGGGTCCCTTTCGACCTCTACATATAGTGTCCAGTCTAACTAACAACATGCCTGAGTACTAAACTGATGCCAGGGTGGTCACCTGGGGCCCCTATATCTAGTACCCAGTCTAACAAACAACAGGCTGTAGCATGAAACTGGTGCCAAGGGGTCACCTGTTACCCCTGCGTCTAAAGCCCAGTCTAACAAACAACAGGCCGAAGACTGAAACTGGTGCCAGGGGGTCCCTTGTGGCCCTACGTCTAGTGCCCAGTCTAAGAAACAACAGGACAGAACCCGAAACTGGTGCCAGGGAGTCCCTTGTGGCCCCTACATCTAGTGCCCAGTCTAACAAATAATAGGCCGGAACCTGAAACTGGTGCCAGGGGGTCCCTTGAGGCCCCTAAGTCTAGTGCCCAGTCTAACAAATAATAGGCCGGAGCCTGAAACTGGTGCAAGGGGGTCACCTGTGACCACTGTGTCTAGTGTTCAGTCTAAGAAACAACAGGTCGGGCCCAAAACTGGTGCCAGGGGGTCACCTGCGACCCCTGCGTCTAGAGCCCAGTCTAACAAACAACAGGCCGGAGCCTGAAACTAGTGCCAGGAGGTCCCTTGCGACCCATACGTCAAGTGCCCAATCTAAGAAACACCAGGCCGGTGTTTGTATATATTGGCTGGGGGTCACCGTAGGTCCCTACACATAGTGCCCAGTCTAACAAACAACAGGCCTGAGCAGGAAATTGGTGCCAGGGGGTCACATGCGACCCTGATCTCTAGTGCCCAATCTAACAAACAAAAGGCCGGAGCCTGAAACTGGTGCCAGGGGGTCCCTTTCGACTTCTTCGTATAGTGCCCAGTCTAACTAACAACATGCCTGAGTAAGAAACTGGTGCCAGGGGGACACCTGCGACCCCTATGTCTAGTGCCCAGTCTAAAAAACAAAAGTCTGGAGACCGAAACTGGTGCCAGGGGGTCCCTTGTGGCCCCTACGTCTAGTGCCCAGTCTAACAAATAATAGGCCGGAGCCTGAAACTGGTGCAAGGGGGTCACCTGTGACCCCTGTGTCTAGTGCCCATTATAAGAAACATCAGGTCGCGCCAAAAACTGGTGCCAGGGGGTCACCTGCGACCCCTGCTTCTAGAGCCCAGTCTAACAAACAACAGGCCGGAGCCTGAAACTGGTGCCAGGAGGTCCCTTGCGACCCCTACGTCCACTGCCCAGTCTAAGAAACAGCAGGCCGGGGTTTGGAACTGATGCCATTTGGTCCTTTGTGGCCCCTACAACTAGTGCCCAGTTTAACAAACAATAGGCTGGAGCCTGAAACTGATTCAAAGGGGTCACCTGTTACCCCTGTGTCTAAAGCCCAGTCTAACAAACAAAAGGCAGAAGCCTGAAACTGGTGCCAGGGGGTCCATTGTGGCCCCTACGTCTAGTGCCCACTCTAACAAATAATAGGCCGGAGCCTGAAACTGGTGCCAGGGGGTCACCTGTGACCCCTGTGTCTAGTGCCCAGTCTAAGAAACAACAGGTCGGGCCCAAAACTGGTGCCAGGGGGTCACCTGCGACCCCTACGTCTAGAGCCCAGTCTAACAAACAACAGGCCGGAGCCTGAAACTGGTGCCTAGAGGTCCCTTGCGACCCCTACGTCCAGTGCCCAGTCTAAGAAACAGCAGGTCGGGGTATGGAACTGGTGCCAGGGGGTCACCGTAGGCCCCTACACATAGTGCCCAGTCTAACAAACAACCGGCCTGAGCAGGAAACTGGTGCCAGGGGGTCACATGCAAACGTGATCTCTAGTGCCCAATCTAACAAACAAAAGGCCGGTGCCTGAAACTGGTGCCAGGTGGTCCCTTTCGACCTCTACGTATAGTGCCTAGTCTAACTAACAACACGCCTGAGTATGAAACTGGTGCCAGGGGGTCACCTGCGACCCCTATGTCTAGTGCCCAGTCTAAAAAACAAAAGGCTGGAGACCGAAACTGGTGCCAGGTGATCCCTTGTGGCCCCTACAACTAGTGCCCAGTCTAACAAACAACAGACCGGAGCTTGAAACTGGTTCAATGGGGTCACCTGTTACCCCTGTGTCTAAAGCCCAGTCTAACAAACAACAGGCAGGAGCCTGAAACTGGTGCCAGGGGGTACTTTTAGCACCTACGTCTAGTGCCCAGTCTAACAAATAATAGGCCGGAGCCGAAACTGGTGCCAGGGGGTCACCTGTGACCCCTGTGTCTAGTGCACAGTCTAAGAAACAACAGGTCGGGCCCAAAACTGGTGCCAGGGGGTCACCTGCGACCCCTGCGTCTAGAGCCCAGTCTAACAAACAACAGGCCGGAGCCTGAAACTGGTGCCAGGAGGTCCCTTGCGACCCCTACGTCCAGTGCCCAGTCTAAGAAACAGCAGGCCGGGGTTTGGAACTGGTGCCAGGGGGTCAGCTTAGGCCCCTACATCTAGTGCCCAGTCTAACAAACAACATGCCTGAACAGGAAACTGGTGCCAGGGGGTCACATGCAAACCTGGTCTCTAGTGCCCAATCTAACAAACAAAAGGCCGGAGCTTGAAACTTGTGCCAGGGGGTCACCTGCGACCCCTATGTCTAGTGCCCAGTCTAAAAAACAAAAGGCTGGAGACCGAAACTGGTGCCAGGTGGTCCCTTGAGGCCCCTACAACTAGTGCCCAGTCTAACAAACAACAGGCCGGAGCCTGAAACTGGTTCAAAGGGGTCACCTGTTACCCCTGTGTCTAAAGCCCAGTCTAACAAACAACAGGCCGGACCCTGAAACTGGTGCCAGGGGTTCCTTTGTGGCACCTACGTCTAGTGCACAGTCTAACAAATAATAGCCTGAAACTGGTGCCAGGGGGTCACCTGTGACCCCTGTGTCTAGTGCCCAGTCTAAGAAACAACAGGTCGGGCCCAAAACTGGTGCCAGGGGGGTCACCTGCGACCCCTACGTCTAGAGCCCAGTCTAACAAACAACAGGCCGGAGCCCGAAACTGTTGCCAGGAGGTCCCTTGCGACCACTACGTCCAGTGCCCAGTCTAAGAAACAGCAGGCCGGGGTTTGGAACTGGTGCCAGGGGGTCACATGCGACCCTGATCTCTAGTGCCTAATCTAACAAACAAAAGGCCGGAGCCTGAAACTGGTGCCAGGGGGTCCCTTTCGACCTCTACGTATAGTGCCCAGTCTAACTAACAACATGCCTGAGTACGAAACTGGTGCCAGGGGGTCCCTTGTGGCCCCTACGTCTAGTGCCCAGTCTAGCAAATAATAGGCAGAAGCCTGAAACTGGTGCCAGGGGGTCACCTGCGACCCCTGTGTCTAGTGCCCAGTCTAAGAAACAACAGGCCAGAGCCCGAAACTGGTGCCAGGGGGTCCCTTGTGGCCCCTACATCTAGTGCCCAGTCTAACAAATAATAGGCCGGAACGTGAAACTGGTGCCAGGGGGTCCCTTGTGGTCCCTAAGTCTAGTGTCCAGTCTTAACAAATAATAGGCCGGAGCCTGAAACTGGTGCAAGGGGGTCACCTGTGACCCCTGTGTCTAGTGCCCAGTCTAAGAAACAACAGGTTGGGCCCAAAACTGGTGCCAGGGGGTCACCTGCGACCCCTGCGTCTAGAGCCCAGTCTAACAAACAACAGGCCGGAGCCTGAAACTGGTGCCAGGAGGTCCCTTGCGACCCCTACGTCCAGTGCCCAGTCTAAGAACCAGCAGGCCGGGGTTTGGAACTGGTGCCTGGGGGTCACTTTAGGCCCCTACATCTAGTGCCCAGTCTAACAAACAACAGGCCTGAGCAGGAAATTGGTGCCAGGGGGTCACATGCAACCCTGATCTTTAGTGCCCAATCTAACAAACAAAAGGCCGGAGCCTGAAACTGGTGCCAGGGGGTCCCTTTCGACCTCTACGTATAGTGCCCAGTCTAACTAACAACATGCCTGAGTACGAAACTGGTGCCAGGGGGTCACCTGCGACCCCTATGTCTAGTGCCCAGTCTAAAAAACAAAAGTCTGGAGACCGAAACTGGTGCCAGGGGGTCCCTTTTGGCCCCTACGTCTAGTGCCCAGTCTAACAAACAACAGGCCAAAGACTGAAACTGGTGCCAGGGGGTCCCTTGTGGCCCCTACGTCTAGTGCCCAGTCTAACTAATAATATGCAGAAGCCTGAAACTGGTGCCAGGGGGTCACCTGTGACCCCTGTGTCTAGTGCCCAGTCTAAGAAACAACAGGCCGGAGCCTGAAACTAGTGCCAGGAGGTCCCTTGCGACCCGTACGTCCAGTGCCCAGTCTAAGTAACAGCAGGCCGGGGATTGGATCTGGTGCCATTTGGTCCTTTGTGGCCCCTACAACTAGTGCCCAGTATAACAAACAACTGGACGAAGCCTGAAATTGGTTCAAAGGGGTCACCTGTTACCCCTGTGTCTAAAGCCCAGTCTAACAAACAACAGGCCGGAGCCTGAAACTGGTGCCAGGGGGTCCTTTGTGGCACCTACGTCTAGTGCCCAGTCTAACAAATAATAGGCCGGAGCCTGAAACTGGTGCCAGAGGGTCACCTGGACCCCTGTGTCTAGGGCCCAGTCTAAGAAACAACAGGTCGGGCCCAAAACTGGTGCCAGGGGGTCACCTGCGACCTCTGCCTCTAGAGCCCAATCTAAAATACAACAGGCCGGAGCCTGAAACTGGTGCCAGGAGGTCCCTTGCGACCCGTACGTCCTGTGCCCAGTCTAAGAAACAGCAGGCCGGGGATTGGATCTGGTGCCATTTGGTCCTTTGTGGCCCCTACAACTAATGCCCAGTATAAAAAACAACTGGACGAAGCCTGAAATTGGTTCAAAGGGGTCACCTGTTATCCCTGTGTCTAAAGCCCAGTCTAACAAACAACAGGCCGGAGCCTGAAACTGGTGCCAGGGGGTCCTTTGTGGCACCTACGTCTAGTGCCCAGTCTAACAAATAATAGGCCGGAGCCTGAAACTGGTGCAAGGGGGTCACCTGTGACCCCTGTGTCTAGTGCCCAGTCTAAGAAACAACAGGTCGGGCCCAAAACTGGTGCCAGGGGGTCACCTGCGACCCCTGCGTCTAGAGCCCAGTCTAACAAACAACAGGCCGGAGCCTGAAACTGGTGCCAGATGGTCCCTTGCGACCCGTACGTCCAGTGCCCAGTCTAAGAAACAGCAGGCCGGGGTTTGGAACTGGTGCCAGGGGGTCACCTTAGGCCCCTACATCTAGTGCCCGATCTAACAAACAACAGGCCTGAGCAGGAAATTGGTGCCAGGGGGTCACATGCAACCCTGATCTTTAGTGCCCAATCTAACAAACAAAAGGCCGGAGCCTGAAACTGGTGCCAGGGGTCCCTTTCGACCTCTACGTATAGTGCCCAGTCTAACTAACAACATGCCTGAGTACGAAACTGGTGCCAGGGGGTCACCTGCGACCCCTATGTCTAGTGCCCAGTCTAAAAAACAAAAGTCTGGAGACCGAACCTGGTGCCAGGGGGTCCCTTTTGGCCCCTACGTCTAGTGCCCAGTCTAACAAACAACAGGTCGAAGACTGAAACTGGTGCCAATGGGTCCCTTGTGGCCCCTACGTCTAGTGCCCAGTCTAACAAATAATAGGCAGAAGCCTGAAACTGGTGCCAGGGGGTCAACTGCGACCCCTGTGTCTAGTGCCCAGTCTAAGAAACAACAGGCCAGAGCCCGAAACTGGTGCCAGGGGGTCCCTTTTGGCCCCTACATCTAGTGCCCTGTCTAACAAATAAAAGACCTGAACCTGAAACTGGAGCCAGGGGGTCACCTGTGACCCCTGTGTCTAGTGCCCAGTCTAAGAAACAACAGGTCGGGCCCAAAACTGGTGCCAGGGGGTCACCTGCGACCTCTGCGTCTAGAGCCCAGTCTAAAAAACAACAGGCCGGAGCCTGAAACTGGTGCCAGGAGGTCCCTTGCGACCCCTACGTCCAGTGCCTAGTCTAAGAAACAGCAGGCCGGGGATTGGATCTGGTGCCATTTGGTCCTTTGTGGCCCCTACAACTAGTGCCCAGTATAACAAACAACTGGACGAAGCCTGAAATTGGTTCAAAGGGGTCACCTGTTACCCCTGTGTCTAAAGCCCAGTCTAACAAACAACAGGCCGGAGCCTGAAACTGGTGCCAGGGGGTCCTTTGTGGCACCTACGTCTAGTGCCCAGTCTAACAAATAATAGGCAGGAGCCTGAAACTGGTGGCAGGGGGTCACCTGTGACCCCTGCGTCTAGAGCCCAGTCTAACAAACAACAGGCCGAAGCCTGAAACTGGTGCCAAGGGGTCACCTGTTTCCCCTGCATTTAAAGCCCAGTCTAACAAACAACAGGCTGAAGACTGAAACTGGTGCCAGGGGGTCACCTGCGACCCCTGTGTCTAGTGCCCAGTCTAAGAAACAACAGGCCAGAGCCCGAAACTGGTGCAAGGGGGTCACCTGTGACCCCTTTGTCTAGTGCCCAGTCTAAGAAACAACAGGTCGGGCCCAAAACTGGTGCCAGGGGGTCACCTGCGACCCCTGCGTCTAGAGCCCAGTCTAATAAACAACAGGCTGGAGCCTGAAACTGGTGCCAGGAGGTCCCTTGCGACCCCTACGTCCAGTGCCCAGTCTAAGAAACAGCAGGCCGGGGTTTGGAACTGGTGCCAGGGGGTCACCTTAGGCCCCTACATCTAGTGCCCAGTCTAACAAACAACAGGCCTGAGCAGGAAATTGGTGCCAGGGGGTCACATGCAACCCTGATCTTTAGTGCCCAATCTAACAAACAAAAGGCCGGAGCCTGAAACTGGTGCCAGGGGGTCCCTTTCGACCTCTACGTATAGTGCCCAGTCTAACTAACAACATGCCTAAGTACGAAACTGGTGCCAGGGGGTCACCTGCGACCCCTATATCTAGTACCCAGTCTAACAAACAACAGGCCGGAGCCTGAAACTGGTGCCAGGGGGTCCCTTGTGGCCCCTACGTCTAGTGCCCAGTCTAACAAATAATAGGCAGAAGCCTGAAACTGGTGCCAGGGGGTCACCTGCGACCCCTGTGTCTAGTGCCCAGTCTAAGAAACAACAGGCCAGAGCCTGAAACTGGTGCCAGGGGGTCCCTTTTGGCCCCTACATCTAATGCCCAGTCTAACAAATAATAGGCCGGAACCTGAAACTGGTGCCAGGTGGTCCCTTGTGGCCCCTAAGTCTAGTGCCCAGTCTAACAAATAATAGGCCGGAGCCTGAAACTGGTGCAAGGGGGTCACCTGTGACCCCTGTGTCTAGTGCCCAGTCTAAGAATCAACAGGTTGGGCCCAAAACTGGTGCCAGGGGGTCACCTGCGACCCCTGCGTCTAGAGCCCAGTCTAAAAAACAACAGGCCGGAGCCTGAAACTGGTGCCGGGAGGTCCCTTGCGACCCCTACGTCCAGTGCCCAGTCTAAGAAACAGCAGGCCGGGGATTGGAACTGGTGCCATTTGGTCCTTTGTGGCCCCTACAACTAGTGCCCAGTATAACAAACAACTGGACGTAGCCTGAAATTGGTTCAAAGGGGTCACCTGTTACCCCTGTGTCTAAAGCCCAGTCTAACAAACAACAGGCCGGAGCCTGAAACTGGTGCCAGGGGGTCCTTTGTGGCACCTACGTCTAGTGCCCAGTCTAGCAAATAATAGGCAGAAGCCTGAAACTGGTGCCAGGGGGTCACCTGCGACCCCTGTGTCTAGTGCCCAGTCTAAGAAACAACAGGCCAGAGCCCGAGACTGGTGCCAGGGGGTCCCTTGTGGCCCCTACATCTAGTGCCCAGTCTAACAAATAATAGGCCGGAACCTAAACTGGTGCCAGGGGGTCCCTTGTGGCCCCTAAGTATAGTGCCCAGTCTAACAAATAATAGGCCGGAGCCTGAAACTGGTGCCAGGGGGTCACCTGCGACCCCTGTGTCTAGTGCCCAGTCTAAGAAACAACAGGTCGGGCCCAAAACTGGTGCCAGGGGGTCACCTGGGACCCCTGCGTCTAGAGCCCAGTCTAACAAACAACAGGCCGGAGCCTGAAACTGGTGCCAGGAGGTCCCTTGCGACCCCTACGTCAAGTGCCCAGTCTAAGAAACACCAGGCCGGTGTTTGTATCTATTGGCTGGGGGTCACCGTAGGCCCCTACACATAGTGTCCAGTCTAACAAACAATAGGCCTGAGCAGGAAATTGGTGCCAGGGGGTCACATGCGACCCTGATCTCTAGTGCCCAATCTAACAAACAAAAGGCCGGAGCCTGAAACTGGTGCCAGGGGGTCCCTTTCGACCTCTACGTATAGTGCCCAGTCTAACTAACAACATGCCTGAGTACGAAACTGGTGACAGGGGGTCACCTGCGGCCCCTATATCTAGTGCCCAGTCTAAAAAACAAAAGTCTGGAGACCGAAACTGGTGCCAGGGGGTCCCTTGTGGCCCCTTCGTCTAGTGCCCAGTCTAACAAATAATAGGCCAGAGCCTGAAACTGGTGCAAGGGGGTCACCTGTGACCCCTGTGTCTAGTGCCTAGTCTAACAAACAACAGGACGGAGCCTGAAACTGGTGCCAGGGGTCTTTTGTGGCCCCTACGTCTAGTGCCCAGTCTAACAAATAATAGGCCGGAGCCTGAAACTGGTGCCAGGGGGTCACCTGTGACCCCTGTGTCTAGTGCTCAGTCTAAGAAACAACAGGTCGGGCCCAAAACTGGTGCCAGGGGGTCACCTGTGACCCCTGCTTCTAGAGCCCAGTCTAACAAACAACAGGCTGGAGCCTGAATCTGGTGCCAGGAGGTCCCTTGCGACCCCTACGTCCACTGCCCAGTCTAAGTAACAGCAGGCCGGGGTTTGGAACTGATGCCATTTGGTCCTTTGTGGCCCCTACAACTAGTGCCCAGTTTAACAAACAACAGGCCGGAGCCTGAAACTGGTGCAAAGGGGTCACCTGTTACCCCTGTGCCTAAAGCCCAGTTTAACAAACAACAGGCCGAAGACTGAAACTGGTGCCAGGAGGTCCCTTGCGACCCCTACGTCCACTGCCCAGTCTAAGTAACAGCAGGCCGGGGTTTGGAATTGATGCCATTTGGTCCTTTGTGGCCCCTACAACTAGTGCCCAGTTTTACAAACAACAGGCCGGAGCCTGAAACTGGTGCAAAGGGGTCACCTGTTACCCCTGTGCCTAAAGCCCAGTTTAACAAACAACAGGCCGAAGACTGAAACTGGTGCCAGTGGGTCCCTTGTGGCCCCTACGTCTAGTGCCCAGTCTAACAAATAATAGGCAGAAGCCTGATACTGGTGCCAGGGGGTCACCTGCGACCCCTGTGTCTAGTGCCCAGTCTAAGAAACAACAGGCCAGAGCCCGAAACTGATGCCAGGGGGTCCCTTGTGGCCCCTACATCTAGTGCCCAGTCTAACAAATAATAGACCGGAGCCTGAAACTGGTGCCAGGGGGTCCCTTGTGGCCCCTAAGTCTAGTGCCCAGTCTAACAAATAATAGGCCGGAGCCTGAAAGTGGTGCAAGGGGGTCACCTGTGACCCCTGTGTCTAGTGCCCAGTCTAAGAAACAAGAGGTCGGGCCCAAAACTGGTGCCCAGGGGGTCACTTGCGACCCCTGCGTCTAGAGCCCAGTCTAACAAACAACAGGCCGGAGCCTGAAACTGGTGCCAGGAGGTCCCTTGCGACCCCTATGTTTAGTGCCCAGTCTAAGAAACAGCAGGCCGGGATTTGGAACTGGTGCCAGGGGGTCACCTTAGGCCCCTACATCTAGTGCCCAGTCTAACAAACAACATGCCTGAGTACGAAACTAGTGCCAGGGGGTCACCTGCGACCCCTATGTCTAGTGCCCAGTCTAAAAAACAAAAGTCTGGAGACCGAAACTGGTGCCAGGGGGTCCCTTGTGGCCCCTACGTCTAGTGCCCAGTCTAACAAACAACAGGCCGAAGACTGAAACTGGTGCCAGGGGGTCCTTTGTGGCCCCTACGTCTAGTACCCAGTCTAACAAATAATAGGAAGAAGCCTGAAACTGGTGCCAGGGGGTCACCTGCGACCCCTGTGTCTAGTGCCCAGTCTAAGAAACAACAGGCCAGAGCCCGAAACTGGTGCCAGGGGGTCCCTATTTGGCCCCTACATCTAGTGCCCAGTCTAACAAATAAAAGGCCGGAACCTGAAACTAGTGCCCAGTCTAAGAAACAACAGGTCGGGCCCAAAACTGGTGCCAGGGGGTCACCTGTGACCTCTGCGTCTAGAGCCCAGTCTAACAAACAAAAGGACGGAGCCTGAAACTGGTGCCAGGGGGTCCCTTTCGACCTCTACGTATAGTGCCCAGTCTAACTACCAACATGCCTGAGTACGAAACTGGTGCCAGGGATGTCACCTGCGACCCCTATGTCTAGTGCCCAGTCTAAAAAAAAAAGGCTTGAGACCAAAACTGGTGCCAGGGGGTCCTTTGTGGCCCCTACGTCTAGTGCCCAGTCCAACAAATAATAGGCCGGAGCCTGAAACTGGTGCCAGGGGGTCACCTGTGACCCCTGTGTCTAGTGCCCAGTCTAAGAAACAACAGGTCGGGCCCAAAACTGGTGCCAGGGGGTCACATGCGACCTCTGCGTCTAGAGCCCAGTCTAAAAAACAACAGGCCGGAGCCTGAAACTGGTGCCGGGAGGTCCCTTGCGACCCCTACGTCCACTGCCCAGTCTAAGAAACAGCAGGCCAGGGATTGGAACTGGTGCCATTTGGTCCTTTGTGGCCCCTACATCTGGTGCCCAGTATAACAAACAACTGGACGTAGCCTGAAATTGGTTCAAAGGGGTCACCTGTTACCCCTGTGTCTAAAGCCCAGTCTAACAAACAACAGGCCGGAGCCTGAAATTGGTGCCAGGGGGGTCCTTTGTGGCACCTACGTCTAGTGCCCAGTCTAACAAATAATAGGCCGGAGCCTGAAATTGGTGCCAGGGGGTCACCTGCGTCCCCTATGTCTAGTGCCCAGTCTAAGAAACAACAGGCCAGGCCCAAAACTGGTGCCAGGGGGTCACCTGCGACCCCTGCGTCTAGAGCCCAGTCTAACAAACAACAGGCCGGAGCCTGAAACTGGTGCCAGGGGGTCCTTTGTGGCACCTACGTCTAGTGCCCAGTCTAACAAATAATAGGCCGGAGCCTGAAATTGGTGCCAGGGGGTCACCTGCGTCCCCTATGTCTAGTGCCCAGTCTAAAAAAAAAAGGCTGGAGACCGAAACTGGTGCCAGGGGGTCCCTTGCGACCCCTACGTCCAGTGCCCAGTCTAAGAAACAGCAGGCCGGGGATTGGAACTGGTGCCATTTGGTCCTTTGTGGCCCCTACAACTAGTGCCCAGTATAACAAACAACTGGACGAAGCCTGAAATTGGTTCAAAGGGGTCACCTGTTACCCCTGTGTCTAAAGCCCAGTCTAACAAACAACAGGCCGGAGTCTGAAACTGGATCCAGGGGGTCCTTTGTGGCACCTACGTCTAGTGCCCAGTCTAACAAATAATAGGCCGGAGCCTGAAACTGGTGCCAGGGGGTCACCTGTGACCCCTGTGTCTAGTGCCCAGTCTAAGAAACAACAGGCCGGGCCCAAAACTGGTGCCAGGGGGTCACCTGCGACCCCTGCGTCTAGAGCCCAGTCTAACAAACAACAGGCCGGAGCCTGAAACTGCTGCCAGGAGGTCCCTTGCGACCCCTACGTCCAGTGCCCAGTCTAAGAAACAGCAGGCCGGGGTTTGGTACTGGTGCCAGGGGGTCAGCTTAGGCCCCTACATCTAGTGCCCAGTCTAACAAACAACAGGCCTGAGCAGGAAATTGTTGCCAGGGGGTCACATGCGACCCTGATCTCTAGTGCCCAATCTAACAAACAAAAGGCTGCAGGCCTGAAACTGGTGCCAGGGGGTCCCTTTCGACCTCTACGTATAGTGCCCAGTCTAACTAACAACATGCCTGAGTACGAAACTGGTGCCAGGGGGTCACCGGCGGCCCCTATATCTAGTACCCAGTCTAACAAACAACAGGCCCGTGCCTGAAACTGGTGCCAAGGGGTCACCTGTTACCCCTGCGTCAAAAGCCCAGTCTAACAAACAACAGGCCTGTAGACTGAAACTGGTGCCAGGGGGTCCCTTGTGGCCCCTACGTCTAGTGCCCAGTCTAACAAATAATAGGCAGAAGCCTGAAACTGGTGCCAGGGGGTCACCTGCGACCCTTGTGTCTAGTGCCCAGTCTAAGAAACAACACGCCAGAGCCCGAAACTGGTGCCAGGGGGTCCCTTGTGGCCCCTACATCTAGTGCCTAGTCTAACAAATAATAGGCCGGAACCTGAAACTGGTGCCAGGGGGTCCCTTGTGGCCCCTAAGTATAGTGCCCAGTCTAACAAATAATAGGCCGGAGCCTGAAACTGGTGCAAGGGGGTCACCTGTGACCCCTGTGTCTAGTGGCCAGTCTAAGAAACAACAGGTCGGGCCCAAAACTGGTGCCAGGGGGTCACCTGCGACCCCTGCGTCTAGAGCCCAGTCTAACAAACAACAGGCCGGAGCCTGAAACTGGTGCCAGGAGGTCCCTTGCGACCCCTACGTCAAGTGCCCAGTCTAAGAAACACCAGGCCGGTGTTTGTATCTCGTGGCTGGGGGTCACCGTAGGCCCCTACACATAGTGTCCAGTCTAACAAACAATAGGCCTGAGCAGGAAATTGGTGCCAGGGGGTCACATGCGACCCTGATCTCTAGTGCCCAATCTAACAAACAAAAGGCCGGAGCCTGAAACTGGTGCCAGGGGGTCCCTTTCGACCTCTACGTATAGTGCCCAGTCTAACTAACAACATGCCTGAGTACGAAACTGGTGACAGGGGGTCACCTACGGCCCCTATATCTAGTGCCCAGTCTAAAAAACAAAAGTCTGGAGACCTAAACTGGTGCCAGGGGGTCCCTTGTGGCCCCTTCGTCTAGTGCCCAGTCTAACAAATAATAGGCCGGAGCCTGAAACTGGTGACAGGGGGTCACCAGTGACCCCTGTGTCTAGTGCCTAGTCTAACAAACAACAGGACGGAGCCTGAAACTGGTGCCAGGGGTCCTTTGTGGCCCCTACGTCTAGTGCCCAGTCTAACAAATAATAGGCCGGAGCCAGAAACTGGTGCCAGGGGGTCACCTGTGACCCCTGTGTCTAGTGCCCAGTCTAAGAAACAACAGATCGGGCCCAAAACTGGTGCCAGGGGGTCACCTGTGACCCCTGCTTCTAGAGCCCAGTCTAACAAACAACAGGCTGGAGCCTGAATCTGGTGCCAGGAGGTCCCTTGCGACCCCTACGTCCACTGCCCAGTTTAAGAAACACCAGGTAGGTGTTTGTATCTATTGGCTGGGGGTCACCGTAGGCCCCTACACATAGTGTCCAGTCTAACAAACAATAGGCCTGAGCAGGAAATTGGTGCCTGGGGGTCACATGCGACCCTGATCTCTAGTGCCCAATCTAACAAACAAAAGGCCGGAGCCTGAAACTGGTGCCAGGGGGTCCCTTTCGACCTCTACGTATAGTGCCCAGTCTAACAAACAACAGGCCGGAGCCTGAAACTGGTGCCAGGGGGTCCCTTTCGACCTCTACGTATAGTGCCCAGTCTAACTACCAACATGCCTGAGTACGAAACTGGAGCCAGGGATGTAACCTGCGACCACTATGTTTAGTGCCCAGTCTAAAAAAAAAAGGCTTGAGACCGAAACTGGTGCCAGGGGGTCCCTTGTGGCCCCTACGTCTAGTGCCCAGTCCAACAAATAATAGGCCGGAGCCTGAAACTGGTGCCAGGGGGTCACGTGTGACCCCTGTGTCTAGTGCCCAGTCTAAGAAACAACAGGTCGGGCCCAAAACTGGTGCCAGGGGGTCACCTGCGACCTCTGCGTCTACAGCCCAGTCTAAAAAACAACAGGCCGGAGCCTGAAACTGGTGCCGGGAGGTCCCTTGCGACCCCTACGTCCAGTGCCCAGTCTAAGAAACAGCAGGCCGGGGATTGGAACTGGTGCCATTTGGTCCTTTGTGGCCCCTACATCTAGTGCCCAGTATAACAAACAACTGGACGTAGCCTGAAATTGGTTCAAAGGGGTCACCTGTTACCCCTGTGTCTAAAGCCCAGTCTAACAAACAAAAGGCCGGAGCCTGAAACTGGTGCCAGGGGGTCCTTTGTGGCACCTACGTCTAGTGCCCAGTCTAACAAATAATAGGCCGGAGCCTGAAATTGGTGCCAGGGGGTCACCTGTGACCCCTGTGTCTAGTGCCCAGTCTAAGAAACAACAGGCCAGGCCCAAAACTGGTGCCAGGGGGTCACCTGCGACCCCTGCGTCTAGAGCCCAGTCTAACAAACAACAGGCCGGAGCCTGAAACTGGTGCCAGGAGGTCCCTTGCGACCCCTACGTCCACTGCCCAGTTTAAGAAACAGCAGGCCGGTGTTTGTATCTATTGGCTGGGGGTCACCGTAGGCCCCTACACATAGTGTCCAGTCTAACAAACAATAGGCCTGAGCAGGAAATTGGTGCCTGGGGGTCACATGCGACCCTGATCTCTAGTGCCCAATCTAACAAACAAAAGGCCGGAGCCTGAAACTGGTGCCAGGGGGTCCCTTTCGACCTCTACGTATAGTGCCCAGTCTAACAAACAACAGGCCGGAGCCTGAAACTGGTGCCAGGGGTCCCTTTCGACCTCTACGTATAGTGCCCAGTCTAACTACCAACATGCCTGAGTACGAAACTGGAGCCAGGGATGTAACCTGCGACCACTATGTTTAGTGCCCAGTCTAAAAATAAAAGGCTTGAGACCGAAACTGGTGCCAGGGGGTCCCTTGTGGCCCCTACGTCTAGTGCCCAGTCCAACAAATAATAGGCCGGAGCCTGAAACTGGTGCCAGGGGGTCACCTGTGACCCCTGTGTCTAGTGCCCAGTCTAAGAAACAACAGGTCGGGCCCAAAACTGGTGCCAGGGGGTCACCTGCGACCTCTGCATCTAGAGCCCAGTCTAAAAAACAACAGGCCGGAGCCTGAAACTGGTGCCGGGAGGTCCCTTGCGACCCCTACGTCCAGTGCCCAGTCTAAGAAACAGCAGGCCGGGGATTGGAACTGGTGCCATTTGGTCCTTTGTGGCCCCTACAACTAGTGCCCAGTATAACAAACAACTGGACGTAGCCTGAAATTGGTTCAAAGGGGTCACCTGTTACCCCTGTGTCTAAAGCCCAGTCTAACAAACAACAGGCCGGAGCCTGAAACTGGTGCCAGGGGGTCCTTTGTGGCACCTACGTCTAGTGCCCAGTCTAACAAATAATAGGCCGGAGCCTGAAATTGGTGCCAGGGGGTCACCTGTGACCCCTGTGTCTAGTGCCCAGTCTAAGAAACAACAGGCCAGGCCCAAAACTGGTGCCAGGGGGTCACCTGCGACCCCTGCGTCTAGAGCCCAGTCTAACAAACAACAGGCCGGAGCCTGAAACTGGTGCCAGGAGGTCCCTTGCGACCCCTACGTCCAGTGCCCAGTCTAAGAAACAGCAGGCCGGGGTTTGGAACTGGTGCCAGGGGGTCACCTTAGGCCCCTACATCTAGTGCCCAGTCTAACAAACAACAGGCCTGAGCAGGAAATTGTTGCCAGGGGGTCACATGCGACCCTGATCTCTAGTGCCCAATCTAACAAACAAAAGGCGGGAGCCTGAAACTGGTGCCAGGGGGTCCCTTTCGACCTCTACGTATAGTGCCCAGTCTAACTAACAACATGCCTGAGTACGAAACTGGTGCCAGGGGGTCACCTGCGGCCCCTATATCTAGTACCCAGTCTAACAAACAACAGGCCGGAGCCTGAAACTGGTGCCAAGGTGTCACCTGTTACCCCTGCGTCTAAAGCCTAGTCTAACAAACAACAGGCCGAAGACTGAGACTGGTGCCAGGGTGTCCCTTGTGGCCCCTACGTCTAGTGCCCAGTCTAACAAATAATAGGCAGAAGCCTGAAACTGGTGCCAGGGGGTCACCTGCAACCCCTGTGTCTAGTGCCCAGTCTAAGAAACAACAGGCCAGAGCCTGAAACTGGTGCCAGGTGTCCCTTGTGGCCCCTACATCTAGTGCCCAGTCTAACAAATAATAGGCTGGAACCTGAAACTGGTGCAAGAGGGTCCCTTGTGGCCCCTAAGTCTAGTTTCCAGTCTAACAAATAATAGGCCGGAGCCTGAACCTGGTGCAAGGGGGTCACCTGTGACCCCTGTGTCTAGTGCCCAGTATAAGAAACAACAGGTCGGGCCCAAAACTGGTGCCAGGGGGTCACCTGCGACCCCTACGTCTAGAGCCCAGTCTAACAAACAACAGGCCGGAGCCTGAAACTGGTGCCAGGAGGTCCCTTGCGACCCCTACGTCCAGTGCCAAGTCTAAGAAACAGCAGGCCGGGGTTTGGAACTGGTGCCAGGGGTTCACCTTAGGCCCCTACATCTAGTGCCCAGTCTAACGAACAACAGGCCTGAGCAGGAAATTGGTGCCAGGGGGTCACATGCGACCCTGATCTCTAGTGCCCAATCTAACAAACAAAAGGCCGGAGCCTGAAACTGGTGCCAGGGGGTCCCTTTCGACCTCTACGTATAGTGCCCAGTCTAACTAACAACATGCCTGAGTACGAAACTGGTGCCAGGGGGTCACCTCCGGCCCCTATATCTAGTGCCCAGTCTAACAAACAACAGGCCGGAGCCTGAAACTGGTGCCAAGGGGTCACCTGTTACCCCTGCGTCTAAAACCCAGTCTAACAAACAACAGGCCGAAAACTGAAACTGGTGCCAGGGGGTCCCTTGTGGCCCCTACGTCTAGTGCCCAGTCTAACAAATAATAGGCAGAAGCCTGAAACTGGTGCCAGGGGGTCACCTGCGACCCCTGTGTCTAGTGCCAAGTCTAAGAAACAACAGGCCAGAGCCCGAAACTGGTGCCAGGGGGTCCCTTGTGGCCCCTACATCTAGTGCCCAGTCTAACAAATAATAGGCCGAAACCTGAAACTGGTGCCAGGGGGTCCCTTGTGGCCCCTAAGTCTAGTGCCCAGTCTAACAAATAATAGGCAGAAGCCTGAAACTGGTGCCAGGGGGTCACCTGCAACCCCTGTGTCTAGTGCCCAGTCTAAGAAACAACAGGCCAGAGCCTGAAACTGGTGCCAGGTGTCCCTTGTGGCCCCTACATCTAGTGCCCAGTCTAACAAATAATAGGCTGGAACCTGAAACTGGTGCAAGAGGGTCCCTTGTGGCCCCTAAGTCTAGTTTCCAGTCTAACAAATAATAGGCCGGAGCCTGAACCTGGTGCAAGGGGGTCACCTGTGACCCCTGTGTCTAGTGCCCAGTATAAGAAACAACAGGTCGGGCCCAAAACTGGTGCCAGGGGGTCACCTGCGACCCCTACGTCTAGAGCCCAGTCTAACAAACAACAGGCCGGAGCCTGAAACTGGTGCCAGGAGGTCCCTTGCGACCCCTACGTCCAGTGCCAAGTCTAAGAAACAGCAGGCCGGGGTTTGGAACTGGTGCCAGGGGTTCACCTTAGGCCCCTACATCTAGTGCCCAGTCTAACGAACAACAGGCCTGAGCAGGAAATTGGTGCCAGGGGGTCACATGCGACCCTGATCTCTAGTGCCCAATCTAACAAACAAAAGGCCGGAGCCTGAAACTGGTGCCAGGGGGTCCCTTTCGACCTCTACGTATAGTGCCCAGTCTAACTAACAACATGCCTGAGTACGAAACTGGTGCCAGGGGGTCACCTCCGGCCCCTATATCTAGTGCCCAGTCTAACAAACAACAGGCCGGAGCCTGAAACTGGTGCCAAGGGGTCACCTGTTACCCCTGCGTCTAAAACCCAGTCTAACAAACAACAGGCCGAAAACTGAAACTGGTGCCAGGGGGTCCCTTGTGGCCCCTACGTCTAGTGCCCAGTCTAACAAATAATAGGCAGAAGCCTGAAACTGGTGCCAGGGGGTCACCTGCGACCCCTGTGTCTAGTGCCAAGTCTAAGAAACAACAGGCCAGAGCCCGAAACTGGTGCCAGGGGGTCCCTTGTGGCCCCTACATCTAGTGCCCAGTCTAACAAATAATAGGCCGAAACCTGAAACTGGTGCCAGGGGGTCCCTTGTGGCCCCTAAGTCTAGTGCCCAGTCTAACAAATAATAGGCCGGAGCCTGAAACTGGTGCAAGGGGGTCACCTGTGACCCCTGTGTCTAGTGCCCAGTCTAAGAAACAACAGGTCGGGCCCAAAACTGGTGCCAGGGGGTCACCTGCGACCCCTGCGTCTAGAGCCCAGTCTAACAAACAACAGGCCGGAGCCTGAAACTGCTGCCAGGAGGTCCCTTGCGACCCCTACGTCCAGTGCCCAGTCTAAGAAACAGCAGGCCGGGGTTTGGTACTGGTGCCAGGGGGTCAGCTTAGGCCCCTACATCTAGTGCCCAGTCTAACAAACAACAGGCCTGAGCAGGAAATTGTTGCCAGGGGGTCACATGCGACCCTGATCTCTAGTGCCCAATCTAACAAACAAAAGGCCGGAGCCTGAAACTGGTGCCAGGGGGTCCCTTTCGACCTCTACGTATAGTGCCCAGTCTAACTAACAACATGCCTGAGTACGAAACTGGTGCCAGGGGGTCACCGGCGGCCCCTATATCTAGTACCCAGTCTAACAAACAACAGGCCCGTGCCTGAAACTGGTGCCAAGGGGTCACCTGTTACCCCTGCGTCTAAAGCCCAGTCTAACAAACAACAGGCCGAAGACTGAAACTGGTGCCAGGGGGTCCCTTGTGGCCCCTACGTCTAGTGCCCAGTCTAACAAATAATAGGCAGAAGCCTGAAACTGGTGCAAGGGGGTCACCTGCAACCCTTGTGTCTAGTGCCCAGGCTAAGAAACAACAGGCCAGAGCCCGAAACTGGTGCCAGGGGGTCCCTTGTGGCCCCTACATCTAGTGCCTAGTCTAACAAATAATAGGCCGGAACCTGAAACTGGTGCCAGGGGGTCCCTTGTGGCCCCTAAGTATAGTGCCCAGTCTAACAAATAATAGGCCGGAGCCTGAAACTGGTGCAAGGGGGTCACCTGTGACCCCTGTGTCTAGTGGCCAGTCTAAGAAACAACAGGTCGGGCCCAAAACTGGTGCCAGGGGGTCACCTGCGACCCCTGCGTCTAGAGCCCAGTCTAACAAACAACAGGCCGAAGCCTGAAACTGGTGCCAGGAGGTCCCTTGCGACCCCTACGTCAAGTGCCCAGTTTAAGAAACACCAGGCCGGTGTTTGTATCTATTGGCTGGGGGTCACCGTAGGCCCCTACACATAGTGTCCAGTCTAACAAACAATAGGCCTGAGCAGGAAATTGGTGCCAGGGAGTCACATGCGACCCTGATCTCTAGTGCCCAATCTAACAAACAAAAGGCCGGAGCCTGAAACTGGTGCCAGGGGGTCCCTTTCGACCTCTACGTATAGTGCCCAGTCTAACTAACAACATGCCTGAGTACGAAACTGGTGACAGGGGGTCACCTGCGGCCCCTATATCTAGTGCCCAGTCTAAAAAACAAAAGTCTGGAGACCTAAACTGGTGCCAGGGGGTCCCTTGTGGCCCCTTCGTCTAGTGCCCAGTCTAACAAATAATAGGCCGGAGCCTGAAACTGGTGCAAGGGGGTCACCTGTGACCCCTGTGTCTAGTGCCTAGTCTAACAAACAACAGGACGGAGCCTGAAACTGGTGCCAGGGGTCCTTTGTGGCCCCTACGTCTAGTGCCCAGTCTAACAAATAATAGGCCGGAGCCTGAAACTGGTGCCAGGGGGTCACCTGTGACCCCTGTGTCTAGTGCCCAGTCTAAGAAACAACAGATCGGGCCCAAAACTGGTGCCAGGGGGTCACCTGTGACCCCTGCTTCTAGAGCCCAGTCTAACAAACAACAGGCTGGAGCCTGAATCTGGTGCCAGGAGGTCCCTTGCGACCCCTACGTCCACTGCCCAGTTTAAGAAACACCAGGACGGTGTTTGTATCTATTGGCTGGGGGTCACCGTAGGCCCCTACACATAGTGTCCAGTCTAACAAACAATAGGCCTGAGCAGGAAATTGGTGCCTGGGGGTCACATGCGACCCTGATCTCTAGTGCCCAATCTAACAAACAAAAGGCCGGAGCCTGAAACTGGTGCCAGGGGGTCCCTTTCGACCTCTACGTATAGTGCCCAGTCTAACAAACAACAGGCCGGAGCCTTAAACTGGTGCCAGGGGGTCCCTTTCGACCTCTACGTATAGTGCCCAGTCTAACTACCAACATGCCTGAGTACGAAACTGGAGCCAGGGATGTAACCTGCGACCACTATGTTTAGTGCCCAATCTAAAAAAAAAAGGCTTGAGACCGAAACTGGTGCCAGGGGGTCCCTTGTGGCCCCTACGTCTAGTGCCCAGTCCAACAAATAATAGGCCGGAGCCTGAAACTGGTGCCAGGGGGTCACCTGTGACCCCTGTGTCTAGTGCCCAGTCTAGGAAACAACAGGTCGGGCCCGAAACTGGTGCCAGGGGGTCACCTGCGACATCTGCGTCTAGAGCCCAGTCTAAAAAACAACAGGCCGGAGCCTGAAACTGGTGCCGGGAGGTCCCTTGCGACCCCTACGTCCAGTGCCCAGTCTAAGAAACAGCAGACCGGGGATTGGAACTGGTGCCATTTGGTCCTTTGTGGCCCCTACAACTAGTGCCCAGTATAACAAACAACTGGACGTAGCCTGAAATTGGTTCAAAGGGGTCACCTGTTACCCCTGTGTCTAAAGCCCAGTCTAACAAACAACAGGCCGGAGCCTGAAACTGGTGCCAGGGGGTCCTTTGTGGCACCTACGTCTAGTGCCCAGTCTAACAAATAATAGGCCGGAGCCTGAAATTGGTGCCAGGGGGTCACCTGTGACCCCTGTGTCTAGTGCCCAGTCTAAGAAACAACAGGCCAGGCCCAAAACTGGTGCCAGGGGGTCACCTGCGACCCCTGCGTCTAGAGCCCAGTCTAACAAACAACAGGCCGGAGCCTGAAACTGGTGCCAGGAGGTCCCTTGCGACCCCTACGTGCAGTGCCCAGTCTAAGAAACAGCAGGCCGGGGTTTGGAACTGGTGCCAGGGGGTCACCTTAGGCCCCTACATCTAGTGCCCAGTCTAACAAACAACAGGCCTGAGCAGGAAATTGTTGCCAGGGGGTCACATGCGACCCTGATCTCTAGTGCCCAATCTAACAAACAAAAGGCGGGAGCCTGAAACTGGTGCCAGGGGGTCCCTTTCGACCTCTACGTATAGTGCCCAGTCTAACTAACAACATGCCTGAGTACGAAACTGGTGCCAGGGGGTCACCTGCGGCCCCTATATCTAGTACCCAGTCTAACAAACAACAGGCCGGAGCCTGAAACTGGTGCCAAGGTGTCACCTGTTACCCCTGCGTCTAAAGCCTAGTCTAACAAACAACAGGCCGAAGACTGAAACTAGTGCCAGGGTGTCCCTTGTGGCCCCTACGTCTAGTGCCCAGTCTAACAAATAATAGGCAGAAGCCTGAAACTGGTGCCAGGGGGTCCCTTTCGACCTCTACGTATAGTGCCCAGTCTAACTAACAACATGCCTGAGTACGAAACTGGTGCCAGGGGGTCACCTGCGAAACTTATGTCTAGTGCCCAGTCTAAAAAACAAAAGTCTGGAGACCGAAACTGGTGCCAGGGGGTCCCTTGTGGCCCCTACGTCTAGTGCCCAGTCTAACAAATAATAGGCCGGAGCCTGAAACTGGTGCCAAGGGGTCACCTGTGACCCCTGTGTCTAAAGCCCAGTCTAACAAACAAAAGGACGGAGCCTAAAACTGGTGCCAGGGGTTCCTTGGTGGCCCCTACGTCTAGTGCCCAGTCTAACAAATAATAGGACGGAGCCTGAAACTGGTGCCAGGGGTTCCCCTGTGACCCCTGTGTCTAGTGCCCAGTATAAGAAACAACAGGTCGGGCCCAAAACTGGTGCCAGGAGTTCACCTGCAACCCCTGCTTCTAGAGCCCAGTCTAACAAACAACAGGCTGGAGCCTGAAACTGGTGCCAGGAGGTCCTTGCGACCCCCACGTCCACTGCCCAGTCTAAGAAACAGCAGGCCGGGGTTTGGAACTGATGCCATTTGGTCCTTTGTGGCCCCTACAACTAGTGTCCAGTTTAACAAACAACAGGCCGGAGCCTGAAACTGGTTCAAAGGGGTCATCTGTTACCCCTGTGTCTAAAGCCCAGTCTAACAAACAAAAGGCCGAAGCCTGAAACTGGTGCCAGGGGGTCCTTTGTGGCCCCTACGTCTAGTGCCCACTCTAACAAATAATAGGCCGGAGCCTGAAACTGGTGCCAGGGGGTCACCTGTGACCCCTGTGTCTAGTGCCCAGTCTAAGAAACAACAGGTCGGGCCCAAAACTGGTGCCAGGGGGTCACCTGCGACCCCTGCGTCTAGAGCCCAGTCTAACAAACAACAGGTCGGAGCCTGAAACTGGTGCCAAGATGTCCCTTGCGACCCCTACGTCCAGTGCCCAGTCTAAGAAACAGCAGGCCGGGGTATGGAACTGGTGCCAGGGGGTCACCGTAGGCCCCTACACATAGTGCCCAGTCTAACAAACAACCGGCCTGAGCAGGAAACTGGGGCCAGGGGGTCACATGCAAACCTGATCTCTAGTGCCCAATCTAACAAACAAAAGGCCGGAGCCTGAAACTGGTGCAAGGGGGACCCTTTCGACCTCTACGTATAGTGCCCAGTCTAACTAACAACATGCCTGAGTATGAAACTGGTGCCAGGGGGTCACCTGCGACCCCTATGTCTAGTGCCCAGTCTAACAAACAACAGGCCGGAGCCTGAAACTGGTTCAAAGGGGTCACCTGTTACCCCTGTGTCTAAAGCCCAGTCTAACAAACAACAGGCCAAAGCCTGAAACTGGTGCCAGGGGGTCCTTTGTGGCACCTACGTCTAGTGCCCAGTCTAACAAAAATTAGGCCGGAGCCTGAAACTGGTGCCAGGAAATTAGGCCGGAGCCTGAAACTGGTGCCAGGGGGTCACCTGTGACCCCTGTGTCTAGTGCCCAGTCTAAGAAACAACAGGTCGGGCCCAAAATTGGTTCCAGGGGGTCACCTGTGACCCCTGCTTCTAGAGCCCAGTCTAACAAACAACAGGCTGGAGCCTGAATCTGGTGCCAGGGGGTGCCTTGTGGCCCCTAAGTCTAGTGCCCAGTCTAACAAATAATAGGCCGGAGCCTGAAACTGGTGCAAGGGGGTCACCTGTGACCCCTGTGTCTAGTGCCCAGTCTAAGAAACAGCAGGCCGGGGTTTGGAACTGGTGCCAGGGGGTCACCTTAGGCCCCTACATCTAGTGCCCAGTCTAACAAACAACAGGCCTGAGCAGGAAATTGGTGCCAGGGGGTCACATGCGACCCTGATCTCTAGTGCCCAATCTAACAAACAAAAGGCCGGAGCCTGAAACTGGTGCCAGGGGGTCCCTTTCGACCTCTACGTATAGTGCCCAGTCTAACTAACAACATGCCTGAGTACGAAACTGGTGCCAGGGGGTCACCTGCGGCCCCTATATCTAGTGCCCAGTCTAACAAACAACAGGCCGGAGCCTGAAACTGGTGCCAAGGGGTCACCTGTTACCCCTGCGTCTAAAGCCCAGTCTAACAAACAACAGGCAGAAGCCTGAAACTGGTGCCAGGGGGTTACCTGCGACCCCTGTGTCTAGTGCCCAGTTTAAGAAACAACAGACCAGAGCCCGAAACTGGTGCCAGGGGGTCCCTTGTGGCCCCTACATCTAGTGCCCAGTCTAACAAATAATAGGCCGGAACCTGAAACTGGTGCCAGGGGGTCCCTTGTGGCCCCTAAGTCTAGTGCCCAGTCTAACAAATAATAGGCCGGAGCCTGAAACTGGTGCAAGGGGGTCACCTGTGACCCCTGTGTCTAGTGCCCAGTCTAAGAAACAACAGGTCGGGCCCAAAACTGGTGCCAGGGGGTCAACTGCGACCCCTGCGTCTAGAGCCCAGTCTAACAAACAACAGGCCTGAGCCTGAAACTGGTGCCAGGAGGTCCCTTGCGACCCCTACGTCCAGTGCCCAGTCTAGGAAACAGCAGGCCGGGGTTTGGAACTGGTGCCAGGGGGTCACCTTAGGCACCTACATCTAGTGCCCAGTCTAACAAACAACAGGCCTGAGCAGGAAATTGGTGCCAGGGGGTCACATGCGACCCTGATCTCTAGTGCCCACTCTAACAAACAAAAGGCCGGAGCCTGAAACTGGTGCCAGGGGGTCCCTTTCGACATCAACGTATAGTGCCCAGTCTAATTAACAACATGCCTGAGTACGAAACTGGTGACAGGGGGTCACCTGTGACCCCTGTGTCTAGTGCCTAGTCTAACAAACAACAGGACGGAGCCTGAAACTGGTGCCAGGGGTCCTTTGTGGCCCCTACGTCTAGTGCCCAGTCTAACAAATAATAGGCCGGAGCCTGAAACTGGTGCCAGGGGGTCACCTGTGACCCCTGTGTCTAGTGCCCAGTCTAAGAAACAACAGGTCGGGCCCAAAACTGGTGCCAGGGGGTCACCTGTGACCCCTGCTTCTAGAGCCCAGTCTAACAAACAACAGGCTGGAGCCTGAATCTGGTGCCAGGAGGTACCTTGCGACCCCTACGTCCACTGCCCAGTCTAAGTAACTTCAGGCCGGGGTTTGGAACTGATGCCATTTGGTCCTTTGTGGCCCCTACAACTAGTGCCCAGTTTAACAAACAACAGGCCGGAGCCTGAAACTGGTGCAAAGGGGTCACCTGTTACCCCTGTGCCTAAAGCCCAGTTTAACAAACAACAGGCCGAAGACTGAAACTGGTGCCAGGAGGTCCCTTGCGACCCCTACGTCCACTGCCCAGTCTAAGTAACAGCAGGCCGGGGTTTGGAACTGATGCCATTTGGTCCTTTGTGGCCCCTACAACTAGTGCCCAGTTTTACAAACAACAGGCCGGAGCCTGAAACTGGTGCAAAGGGGTCACCTGTTACCCCTGTGCCTAAAGCCCAGTTTAACAAACAACAGGCCGAAGACTGAAACTGGTGCCAGTGGGTCCCTTGTGGCCCCTACGTCTAGTGCCCAGTCTAACAAATAATAGGCAGAAGCCTGATACTGGTGCCAGGGGGTCACCTGCAACCCCTGTGTCTAGTGCCCAGTCTAAGAAACGACAGGCCAGAGCCCGAAACTGATGCCAGGGGGTCCCTTGTGGCCCCTACATCTAGTGCCCAGTCTAACAAATAATAGACCGGAGCCTGAAACTGGTGCCAGGGGGTCCCTTGTGGCCCCTAAGTCTAGTGCCCAGTCTAACAAATAATAGGCCGGAGCCTGAAAGTGGTGCAAGGGGGTCACCTGTGACCCCTGTGTCTAGTGCTCAGTCTAAGAAACAAGAGGTCGGGCCCAAAACTGGTGCCAGGGGGTCACTTGCGACCCCTGCGTCTAGAGCCCAGTCTAACAAACAACAGGCCGGAGCCTGAAACTGGTGCCAGGAGGTCCCTTGCGACCCCTATGTTTAGTGCCCAGTCTAAGAAACAGCAGGCCGGGATTTGGAACTGGTGCCAGGGGGTCACCTTAGGCCCCTACATCTAGTGCCCAGTCTAACAAACAACATGCCTGAGTACGAAACTAGTGCCAGGGGGTCACCTGCGACCCCTATGTCTAGTGCCCAGTCTAAAAAACAAAAGTCTGGAGACCGAAACTGGTGCCAGGGGGTCCCTTGTGGCCCCTACGTCTAGTGCCCAGTCTAACAAACAACAGGCCGAAGACTGAAACTGGTGCCAGGGGGTCCTTTGTGGCCCCTACGTCTAGTGCCCAGTCTAACAAATAATAGGCAGAAGCCTGAAACTGGTGCCAGGGGGTCACCTGCGACCCCTGTGTCTAGTGCCCAGTCTAAGAAACAACAGGCCAGAGCCCGAAACTGGTGCCAGGGGGTCCCTATTTGGCCCCTACATCTAGTGCCCAGTCTAACAAATAAAAGGCCGGAACCTGAAACTAGTGCCCAGTCTAAGAAACAACAGGTCGGGCCCAAAACTGGTGCCAGGGGGTCACCTGTGACCTCTGCATCTAGAGCCCAGTCTAACAAACAAAAGGACGGAGCCTGAAACTGGTGCCAGGGGGTCCCTTTCGACCTCTACGTATAGTGCCCAGTCTAACTACCAACATGCCTGAGTACGAAACTGGTGCCAGGGATGTCACCTGCGACCCCTATGTCTAGTGCCCAGTCTAAAAAAAAAAGGCTTGAGACCGAAACTGGTGCCAGGGGGTCCTTTGTGGCCCCTACGTCTAGTGCCCAGTCCAACAAATAATAGGCCGGAGCCTGAAACTGGTGCCAGGGGGTCACCTGTGACCCCTGTGTCTAGTGCCCAGTCTAAGAAACAACAGGTCGGGCCCAAAACTGGTGCCAGGGGGTCACCTGCGACCTCTGCGTCTAGAGCCCAGTCTAAAAAACAACAGGCCGGAGCCTGAAACTGGTGCCGGGAGGTCCCTTGCGACCCCTACGTCCAGTGCCCAGTCTAAGAAACAGCAGGCCGGGGATTGGAACTGGTGCCATTTGGTCCTTTGTGGCCCCTACATCTGGTGCCCAGTATAACAAACAACTGGACGTAGCCTGAAATTGGTTCAAAGGGGTCACCTGTTACCCCTGTGTCTAAAGCCCAGTCTAACAAACAACAGGCCGGAGCCTGAAATTGGTGCCAGGGGGGTCCTTTGTGGCACCTACGTCTAGTGCCCAGTCTAACAAATAATAGGCCGGAGCCTGAAATTGGTGCCAGGGGGTCACCTGTGACCCCTGTGTCTAGTGCCCAGTCTAAGAAACAACAGGCCAGGCCCAAAACTGGTGCCAGGGGGTCACCTGCGACCCCTGCGTCTAGAGCCCAGTCTAACAAACAACAGGCCGGAGCCTGAAACTGGTGCCAGGGGGTCCTTTGTGGCACCTACGTCTAGTGCCCAGTCTAACAAATAATAGGCCGGAGCCTGAAATTGGTGCCAGGGGGTCACCTGCGTCCCCTATGTCTAGTGCCCAGTCTAAAAAAAAAAGGCTGGAGACCGAAACTGGTGCCAGGGGGTCCCTTGCGACCCCTACGTCCAGTGCCCAGTCTAAGAAACAGCAGGCCGGGGATTGGAACTGGTGCCATTTGGTCCTTTGTGGCCCCTACAACTAGTGCCCAGTATAACAAACAACTGGACGAAGCCTGAAATTGGTTCAAAGGGGTCACCTGTTACCCCTGTGTCTAAAGCCCAGTCTAACAAACAACAGGCCGGAGTCTGAAACTGGATCCAGGGGGTCCTTTGTGGCACCTACGTCTAGTGCCCAGTCTAACAAATAATAGGCCGGAGCCTGAAACTGGTGCCAGGGGGTCACCTGTGACCCCTGTGTCTAGTGCCCAGTCTAAGAAACAACAGGCCGGGCCCAAAACTGGTGCCAGGGGGTCACCTGCGACCCCTGCGTCTAGAGCCCAGTCTAACAAACAACAGGCCGGAGCCTGAAACTGCTGCCAGGAGGTCCCTTGCGACCCCTACGTCCAGTGCCCAGTCTAAGAAACAGCAGGCCGGGGTTTGGTACTGGTGCCAGGGGGTCAGCTTAGGCCCCTACATCTAGTGCCCAGTCTAACAAACAACAGGCCTGAGCAGGAAATTGTTGCCAGGGGGTCACATGCGACCCTGATCTCTAGTGCCCAATCTAACAAACAAAAGGCCGCAGGCCTGAAACTGGTGCCAGGGGGACCCTTTCGACCTCTACGTATAGTGCCCAGTCTAACTAACAACATGCCTGAGTACGAAACTGGTGCCAGGGGGTCACCGGCGGCCCCTATATCTAGTACCCAGTCTAACAAACAACAGGCCCGTGCCTGAAACTGGTGCCAAGGGGTCACCTGTTACCCCTGCGTCAAAAGCCCAGTCTAACAAACAACAGGCCTGTAGATTGAAACTGGTGCCAGGGGGTCCCTTGTGGCCCCTACGTCTAGTGCCCAGTCTAACAAATAATAGGCAGAAGCCTGAAACTGGTGCCAGGGGGTCACCTGCGACCCTTGTGTCTAGTGCCCAGTCTAAGAAACAACAGGCCAGAGCCCGAAACTGGTGCCAGGGGGTCCCTTGTGGCCCCTACATCTAGTGCCTAGTCTAACAAATAATAGGCCGGAACCTGAAACTGGTGCCAGGGGGTCCCTTGTGGCCCCTAAGTATAGTGCCCAGTCTAACAAATAATAGGCCGGAGCCTGAAACTGGTGCAAGGGGGTCACCTGTGACCCCTGTGTCTAGTGGCCAGTCTAAGAAACAACAGGTCGGGCCCAAAACTGGTGCCAGGGGGTCACCTGCGACCCCTGCGTCTAGAGCCCAGTCTAACAAACAACAGGCCGGAGCCTGAAACTGGTGCCAGGAGGTCCCTTGCGACCCCTACGTCAAGTGCCCAGTCTAAGAAACACCAGGCCGGTGTTTGTATCTCGTGGCTGGGGGTCACCGTAGGCCCCTACACATAGTGTCCAGTCTAACAAACAATAGGCCTGAGCAGGAAATTGGTGCCAGGGGGTCACATGCGACCCTGATCTCTAGTGCCCAATCTAACAAACAAAAGGCCGGAGCCTGAAACTGGTGCCAGGGGGTCCCTTTCGACCTCTACGTATAGTGCCCAGTCTAACTAACAACATGCCTGAGTACGAAACTGGTGACAGGGGGTCACCTGCGGCCCCTATATCTAGTGCCCAGTCTAAAAAACAAAAGTCTGGAGACCTAAACTGGTGCCAGGGGGTCCCTTGTGGCCCCTTCGTCTAGTGCCCAGTCTAACAAATAATAGGCCGGAGCCTGAAACTGGTGCAAGGGGGTCACCAGTGACCCCTGTGTCTAGTGCCTAGTCTAACAAACAACAGGACGGAGCCTGAAACTGGTGCCAGGGGTCCTTTGTGGCCCCTACGTCTAGTGCCCAGTCTAACAAATAATAGGCCGGAGCCAGAAACTGGTGCCAGGGGGTCACCTGTGACCCCTGTGTCTAGTGCCCAGTCTAAGAAACAACAGATCGGGCCCAAAACTGGTGCCAGGGGGTCACCTGTGACCCCTGCTTCTAGAGCCCAGTCTAACAAACAACAGGCTGGAGCCTGAATCTGGTGCCAGGAGGTCCCTTGCGACCCCTACGTCCACTGCCCAGTTTAAGAAACACCAGGCCGGTGTTTGTATCTATTGGCTGGGGGTCACCGTAGGCCCCTACACATAGTGTCCAGTCTAACAAACAATAGGCCTGAGCAGGAAATTGGTGCCTGGGGGTCACATGCGACCCTGATCTCTAGTGCCCAATCTAACAAACAAAAGGCCGGAGCCTGAAACTGGTGCCAGGGGGTCCCTTTCGACCTCTACGTATAGTGCCCAGTCTAACAAACAACAGGCCGGAGCCTGAAACTGGTGCCAGGGGGTCCCTTTCGACCTCTACGTATAGTGCCCAGTCTAACTACCAACATGCCTGAGTACGAAACTGGAGCCAGGGATGTAACCTGCGACCACTATGTTTAGTGCCCAGTCTAAAAAAAAAAGGCTTGAGACCGAAACTGGTGCCAGGGGGTCAATTGTGGCCCCTACGTCTAGTGCCCAGTCCAACAAATAATAGGCCGGAGCCTGAAACTGGTGCCAGGGGGTCACGTGTGACCCCTGTGTCTAGTGCCCAGTCTAAGAAACAACAGGTCGGGCCCAAAACTGGTGCCAGGGGGTCACCTGCGACCTCTGCGTCTAGAGCCCAGTCTAAAAAACAACAGGCCGGAGCCTGAAACTGGTGCGGGGAGGTCCCTTGCGACCCCTACGTCCAGTGCCCAGTCTAAGAAACAGCAGGCCGGGGATTGGAACTGGTGCCATTTGGTCCTTTGTGGCCCCTACAACTAGTGCCCAGTATAACAAACAACTGGACGTAGCCTGAAATTGGTTCAAAGGGGTCACCTGTTACCCCTGTGTCTAAAGCCCAGTCTAACAAACAACAGGCCGGAGCCTGAAACTGGTGCCAGGGGGTCCTTTGTGGCACCTACGTCTAGTGCCCAGTCTAACAAATAATAGGCCGGAGCCTGAAATTGGTGCCAGGGGGTCACCTGTGACCCCTGTGTCTAGTGCCCAGTCTAAGAAACAACAGGCCAGGCCCAAAACTGGTGCCAGGGGGTCACCTGCGACCCCTGCGTCTAGAGCCCAGTCTAACAAACAACAGGCCGGAGCCTGAAACTGGTGCCAGGAGGTCCCTTGCGACCCCTACGTCCACTGCCCAGTTTAAGAAACACCAGGCCGGTGTTTGTATCTATTGGCTGGGGGTCACCGTAGGCCCCTACACATAGTGTCCAGTCTAACAAACAATAGGCCTGAGCAGGAAATTGGTGCCTGGGGGTCACATGCGACCCTGATCTCTAGTGCCCAATCTAACAAACAAAAGGCCGGAGCCTGAAACTGGTGCCAGGGGGTCCCTTTCGACCTCTACGTATAGTGCCCAGTCTAACAAACAACAGGCCGGAGCCTGAAACTGGTGCCAGGGGGTCCCTTTCGACCTCTACGTATAGTGCCCAGTCTAACTACCAACATGCCTGAGTACGAAACTGGAGCCAGGGATGTAACCTGCGACCACTATGTTTAGTGCCCAGTCTAAAAAAAAAAGGCTTGAGACCGAAACTGGTGCCAGGGGGTCCCTTGTGGCCCCTACGTCTAGTGCCCAGTCCAACAAATAATAGGCCGGAGCCTGAAACTGGTGCCAGGGGGTCACCTGTGACCCCTGTGTCTAGTGCCCAGTCTAAGAAACAACAGGTCGGGCCCAAAACTGGTGCCAGGGGGTCACCTGCGACCTCTGCGTCTAGAGCCCAGTCTAAAAAACAACAGGCCGGAGCCTGAAACTGGTGCCGGGAGGTCCCTTGCGACCCCTACGTCCAGTGCCCAGTCTAAGAAACAGCAGGCCGGGGATTGGAACTGGTGCCATTTGGTCCTTTGTGGCCCCTACAACTAGTGCCCAGTATAACAAACAACTGGACGTAGCCTGAAATTGGTTCAAAGGGGTCACCTGTTACCCCTGTGTCTAAAGCCCAGTCTAACAAACAACAGGCCGGAGCCTGAAACTGGTGCCAGGGGGTCCTTTGTGGCACCTACGTCTAGTGCCCAGTCTAACAAATAATAGGCCGGAGCCTGAAATTGGTGCCAGGGGGTCACCTGTGACCCCTGTGTCTAGTGCCCAGTCTAAGAAACAACAGGCCAGGCCCATAACTGGTGCCAGGGGGTCACCTGCGACCCCTGCGTCTAGAGCCCAGTCTAACAAACAACAGGCCGGAGCCTGAAACTGGTGCCAGGAGGTCCCTTGCGACCCCTACGTCCAGTGCCCAGTCTAAGAAACAGCAGGCCGGGGTTTGGAACTGGTGCCAGGGGGTCACCTTAGGCCCCTACATCTAGTGCCCAGTCTAACAAACAACAGGCCTAAGCAGGAAATTGTTGCCAGGGGGTCACATGCGACCCTGATCTCTAGTGCCCAATCTAACAAACAAAAGGCGGGAGCCTGAAACTGGTGCCAGGGGGTCCCTTTCGACCTCTACGTATAGTGCCCAGTCTAACTAACAACATGCCTGAGTACGAAACTGGTGCCAGGGGGTCTCCTGCGGCCCCTATATCTAGTACCCAGTCTAACAAACAACAGGCCGGAGCCTGAAACTGGTGCCAAGGTGTCACCTGTTACCCCTGCGTCTAAAGCCTAGTCTAACAAACAACAGGCCGAAGACTGAGACTGGTGCCAGGGTGTCCCTTGTGGCCCCTACGTCTAGTGCCCAGTCTAACAAATAATAGGCAGAAGCCTGAAACTGGTGCCAGGGGGTCACCTGCAACCCCTGTGTCTAGTGCCCAGTCTAAGAAACAACAGGCCAGAGCCTGAAACTGGTGCCAGGTGTCCCTTGTGGCCCCTACATCTAGTGCCCAGTCTAACAAATAATAGGCTGGAACCTGAAACTGGTGCAAGTGGGTCCCTTGTGGCCCCTAAGTCTAGTTTCCAGTCTAACAAATAATAGGCCAGAGCCTGAACCTGGTGCAAGGGGGTCACCTGTGACCCCTGTGTCTAGTGCCCAGTATAAGAAACAACAGGTCGGGCCCAAAACTGGTGCCAGGGGGTCACCTGCGACCCCTACGTCTAGAGCCCAGTCTAACAAACAACAGGCCGGAGCCTGAAACTGGTGCCAGGAGGTCCCTTGCGACCCCTACGTCCAGTGCCAAGTCTAAGAAACAGCAGGCCGGGGTTTGGAACTGGTGCCAGGGGTTCACCTTAGGCCCCTACATCTAGTGCCCAGTCTAACAAACAACAGGCCTGAGCAGGAAATTGGTGCCAGGGGGTCACATGCGGCCCTGATCTCTAGTGCCCAATCTAACAAACAAAAGGCCGGAGCCTGAAACTGGTGCCAGGGGGTCCCTTTCGACCTCTACGTATAGTGCCCAGTCTAACTAACAACATGCCTGAGTACGAAACTGGTGCCAGGGGGTCACCTCCGGCCCCTATATCTAGTGCCCAGTCTAACAAACAACAGGCCGGAGCCTGAAACTGGTGCCAAGGGGTCACCTGTTACCCCTGCGTCTAAAGCCCAGTCTAACAAACAACAGGCCGAAAACTGAAACTGGTGCCAGGGGGTCCCTTGTGGCCCCTACGTCTAGTGCCCAGTCTAACAAATAATAGGCAGAAGCCTGAAACTGGTGCCAGGGGGTCACCTGCGACCCCTGTGTCTAGTGCCAAGTCTAAGAAACAACAGGCCAGAGCCCGAAACTGGTGCCAGGGGGTCCATTGTGGCCCCTACATCTAGTGCCCAGTCTAACAAATAATAGGCCGAAACCTGAAACTGGTGCCAGGGGGTCCCTTGTGGCCCCTAAGTCTAGTGCCCAGT
This sequence comes from Pseudophryne corroboree, assembly GCF_028390025.1. Taxonomy (NCBI): domain Eukaryota; kingdom Metazoa; phylum Chordata; class Amphibia; order Anura; family Myobatrachidae; genus Pseudophryne; species Pseudophryne corroboree. The sequence continues at coordinate 64,596,756 of NC_086446.1, read as the reverse complement.
CTAACAAATAATAGGCCGGAGCCTGAAACTGGTGCAAGGGGGTCACCTGTGACCCCTGTGTCTAGTGCCCAGTCTAAGAAACAACAGGTCGGGCCCAAAACTGGTGCCAGGGGGTCACCTGCGACCCCTGCGTCTAGAGCCCAGTCTAACAAACAACAGGCCGGAGCCTGAAACTGCTGCCAGGAGGTCCCTTGCGACCCCTACGTCCAGTGCCCAGTCTAAGAAACAGCAGGCCGGGGTTTGGTACTGGTGCCAGGGGGTCAGCTTAGGCCCCTACATCTAGTGCCCAGTCTAACAAACAACAGGCCTGAGCAGGAAATTGTTGCCAGGGGGTCACATGCGACCCTGATCTCTAGTGCCCAATCTAACAAACAAAAGGCCGGAGCCTGAAACTGGTGCCAGGGGGTCCCTTTCGACCTCTACGTATAGTGCCCAGTCTAACTAACAACATGCCTGAGTACGAAACTGGTGCCAGGGGGTCACCGGCGGCCCCTATATCTAGTACCCAGTCTAACAAACAACAGGCCCGTGCCTGAAACTGGTGCCAAGGGGTCACCTGTTACCCCTGCGTCTAAAGCCCAGTCTAACAAACAACAGGCTGAAGACTGAAACTGGTGCCAGGGGGTCCCTTGTGGCCCCTACGTCTAGTGCCCAGTCTAACAAATAATAGGCAGAAGCCTGAAACTGGTGCCAGGGGGTCACCTGCAACCCTTGTGTCTAGTGCCCAGTCTAAGAAACAACAGGCCAGAGCCCGAAACTGGTGCCAGGGGGTCCCTTGTGGCCCCTACATCTAGTGCCTAGTCTAACAAATAATAGGCCGGAACCTGAAACTGGTGCCAGGGGGTCCCTTGTGGCCCCTAAGTATAGTGCCCAGTCTAACAAATAATAGGCCGGAGCCTGAAACTGGTGCAAGGGGGTCACCTGTGACCCCTGTGTCTAGTGGCCAGTCTAAGAAACAACAGGTCGGGCCCAAAACTGGTGCCAGGGGGTCACCTGCGACCCCTGCGTCTAGAGCCCAGTCTAACAAACAACAGGCCGGAGCCTGAAACTGGTGCCAGGAGGTCCCTTGCGACCCCTACGTCAAGTGCCCAGTTTAAGAAACACCAGGCCGGTGTTTGTATCTATTGGCTGGGGGTCACCGTAGGCCCCTACACATAGTGTCCAGTCTAACAAACAATAGGCCTGAGCAGGAAATTGGTGCCAGGGGGTCACATGCGACCCTGATCTCTAGTGCCCAATCTAACAAACAAAAGGCCGGAGCCTGAAACTGGTGCCAGGGGGTCCCTTTCGACCTCTACGTATAGTGCCCAGTCTAACTAACAACATGCCTGAGTACGAAACTGGTGACAGGGGGTCACCTGCGGCCCCTATATCTAGTGCCCAGTCTAAAAAACAAAAGTCTGGAGACCTAAACTGGTGCCAGGGGGTCCCTTGTGGCCCCTTCGTCTAGTGCCCAGTCTAACAAATAATAGGCCGGAGCCTGAAACTGGTGCAAGGGGGTCACCTGTGACCCCTGTGTCTAGTGCCTAGTCTAACAAACAACAGGACGGAGCCTGAAACTGGTGCCAGGGGTCCTTTGTGGCCCCTACGTCTAGTGCCCAGTCTAACAAATAATAGGCCGCAGCCTGAAACTGGTGCCAGGGGGTCACCTGTGACCCCTGTGTCTAGTGCCCAGTCTAAGAAACAACAGATCGGGCCCAAAACTGGTGCCAGGGGGTCACCTGTGACCCCTGCTTCTAGAGCCCAGTCTAACAAACAACAGGCTGGAGCCTGAATCTGGAGCCAGGAGGTCCCTTGCGACCCCTACGTCCACTGCCCAGTTTAAGAAACACCAGGCCGGTGTTTGTATCTATTGGCTGGGGGTCACCGTAGGCCCCTACACATAGTGTCCAGTCTAACAAACAATAGGCCTGAGCAGGAAATTGGTGCCTGGGGGTCACATGCGACCCTGATCTCTAGTGCCCAATCTAACAAACAAAAGGCCGGAGCCTGAAACTGGTGCCAGGGGGTCCCTTTCGACCTCTACGTATAGTGCCCAGTCTAACAAACAACAGGCCGGAGCCTTAAACTGGTGCCAGGGGGTCCCTTTCGACCTCTACGTATAGTGCCCAGTCTAACTACCAACATGCCTGAGTACGAAACTGGAGCCAGGGATGTAACCTGCGACCACTATGTTTAGTGCCCAGTCTAAAAAAAAAAGGCTTGAGACCGAAGCTGGTGCCAGGGGGTCCCTTGTGGCCCCTACGTCTAGTGCCCAGTCCAACAAATAATAGGCCAGAGCCTGAAACTGGTGCCAGGGGGTCACCTGTGACCCCTGTGTCTAGTGCCCAGTCTAGGAAACAACAGGTCGGGCCCAAAACTGGTGCCAGGGGGTCACATGCGACCTCTGCGTCTAGAGCCCAGTCTAAAAAACAACAGGCCGGAGCCTGAAACTGGTGCCGGGAGGTCCCTTGCGACCCCTACGTCCAGTGCCCAGTCTAAGAAACAGCAGGCCGGGGATTGGAACTGGTGCCATTTGGTCCTTTGTGGCCCCTACAACTAGTGCCCAGTATAACAAACAACTGGACGTAGCCTGAAATTGGTTCAAAGGGGTCACCTGTTACCCCTGTGTCTAAAGCCCAGTCTAACAAACAACAGGCCGGAGCCTGAAACTGGTGCCAGGGGGTCCCTTGTGGCCCCTACGTCTAGTGCCCAGTCTAACAAATAATAGGCCGGAGCCTGAAATTGGTGCCAGGGGGTCACCTGTGACCCCTGTGTCTAGTGCCCAGTCTAAGAAACAACAGGCCAGGCCCAAAACTGGTGCCAGGGGGTCACCTGCGACCCCTGCGTCTAGAGCCCAGTCTAACAAACAACAGGCCGGAGCCTGAAACTGGTGCCAGGAGGTCCCTTGCGACCCCTACGTGCAGTGCCCAGTCTAAGAAACAGCAGGCCGGGGTTTGGAACTGGTGCCAGGGGGTCACCTTAGGCCCCTACATCTAGTGCCCAGTCTAACAAACAACAGGCCTAAGCAGGAAATTGTTGCCAGGGGGTCACATGCGACCCTGATCTCTAGTGCCCAATCTAACAAACAAAAGGCGGGAGCCTGAAACTGGTGCCAGGGGGTCCCTTTCGACCTCTACGTATAGTGCCCAGTCTAACTAACAACATGCCTGAGTACGAAACTGGTGCCAGGGGGTCTCCTGCGGCCCCTATATCTAGTACCCAGTCTAACAAACAACAGGCCGGAGCCTGAAACTGGTGCCAAGGTGTCACCTGTTACCCCTGCGTCTAAAGCCTAGTCTAACAAACAACAGGCCGAAGACTGAGACTGGTGCCAGGGTGTCCCTTGTGGCCCCTACTTCTAGTGCCCAGTCTAACAAATAATAGGCAGAAGCCTGAAACTGGTGCCAGGGGGTCACCTGCAACCCCTGTGTCTAGTGCCCAGTCTAAGAAACAACAGGCTAGAGCCTGAAACTGGTGCCAGGTGTCCCTTGTGGCCCCTACATCTAGTGCCCAGTCTAACAAATAATAGGCTGGAACCTGAAACTGGTGCAAGTGGGTCCCTTGTGGCCCCTAAGTCTAGTTTCCAGTCTAACAAATAATAGGCCAGAGCCTGAACCTGGTGCAAGGGGGTCACCTGTGACCCCTGTGTCTAGTGCCCAGTATAAGAAACAACAGGTCGGGCCCAAAACTGGTGCCAGGGGGTCACCTGCGACCCCTACGTCTAGAGCCCAGTCTAACAAACAACAGGCCGGAGCCTGAAACTGGTGCCAGGAGGTCCCTTGCGACCCCTACGTCCAGTGCCAAGTCTAAGAAACAGCAGGCCGGGGTTTGGAACTGGTGCCAGGGGTTCACCTTAGGCCCCTACATCTAGTGCCCAGTCTAACAAACAACAGGCCTGAGCAGGAAATTGGTGCCAGGGGGTCACATGCGGCCCTGATCTCTAGTGCCCAATCTAACAAACAAAAGGCCGGAGCCTGAAACTGGTGCCAGGGGGTCCCTTTCGACCTCTACGTATAGTGCCCAGTCTAACTAACAACATGCCTGAGTACGAAACTGGTGCCAGGGGGTCACCTCCGGCCCCTATATCTAGTGCCCAGTCTAACAAACAACAGGCCGGAGCCTGAAACTGGTGCCAAGGGGTCACCTGTTACCCCTGCGTCTAAAGCCCAGTCTAACAAACAACAGGCCGAAAACTGAAACTGGTGCCAGGGGGTCCCTTGTGGCCCCTACGTCTAGTGCCCAGTCTAACAAATAATAGGCAGAAGCCTGAAACTGGTGCCAGGGGGTCACCTGCGACCCCTGTGTCTAGTGCCAAGTCTAAGAAACAACAGGCCAGAGCCCGAAACTGGTGCCAGGGGGTCCATTGTGGCCCCTACATCTAGTGCCCAGTCTAACAAATAATAGGCCGAAACCTGAAACTGGTGCCACGGGGTCCCTTGTGGCCCCTAAGTCTAGTGCCCAGTCTAACAAATAATAGGCCGGAGCCTGAAACTGGTGCAAGGGGGTCACCTGTGACCCCTGTGTCTAGTGCCCAGTCTAAGAAACAACAGGTCGGGCCCAAAACTGGTGCCAGGGGGTCACCTGCGACCCCTGCGTCTAGAGCCCAGTCTAACAAACAACAGGCCGGAGCCTGAAACTGCTGCCAGGAGGTCCCTTGCGACCCCTACGTCCAGTGCCCAGTCTAAGAAACAGCAGGCCGGGGTTTGGTACTGGTGCCAGGGGGTCAGCTTAGGCCCCTACATCTAGTGCCCAGTCTAACAAACAACAGGCCTGAGCAGGAAATTGTTGCCAGGGGGTCACATGCGACCCTGATCTCTAGTGCCCAATCTAACAAACAAAAGGCCGGAGCCTGAAACTGGTGCCAGGGGGTCCCTTTCGACCTCTACGTATAGTGCCCAGTCTAACTAACAACATGCCTGAGTACGAAACTGGTGCCAGGGGGTCACCGGCGGCCCCTATATCTAGTACCCAGTCTAACAAACAACAGGCCCGTGCCTGAAACTGGTGCCAAGGGGTCACCTGTTACCCCTGCGTCTAAAGCCCAGTCTAACAAACAACAGGCTGAAGACTGAAACTGGTGCCAGGGGGTCCCTTGTGGCCCCTACGTCTAGTGCCCAGTCTAACAAATAATAGGCAGAAGCCTGAAACTGGTGCCAGGGGGTCACCTGCAACCCTTGTGTCTAGTGCCCAGTCTAAGAAACAACAGGCCAGAGCCCGAAACTGGTGCCAGGGGGTCCCTTGTGGCCCCTACATCTAGTGCCTAGTCTAACAAATAATAGGCCGGAACCTGAAACTGGTGCCAGGGGGTCCCTTGTGGCCCCTAAGTATAGTGCCCAGTCTAACAAATAATAGGCCGGAGCCTGAAACTGGTGCAAGGGGGTCACCTGTGACCCCTGTGTCTAGTGGCCAGTCTAAGAAACAACAGGTCGGGCCCAAAACTGGTGCCAGGGGGTCACCTGCGACCCCTGCGTCTAGAGCCCAGTCTAACAAACAACAGGCCGGAGCCTGAAACTGGTGCCAGGAGGTCCCTTGCGACCCCTACGTCAAGTGCCCAGTTTAAGAAACACCAGGCCGGTGTTTGTATCTATTGGCTGGGGGTCACCGTAGGCCCCTACACATAGTGTCCAGTCTAACAAACAATAGGCCTGAGCAGGAAATTGGTGCCAGGGGGTCACATGCGACCCTGATCTCTAGTGCCCAATCTAACAAACAAAAGGCCGGAGCCTGAAACTGGTGCCAGGGGGTCCCTTTCGACCTCTACGTATAGTGCCCAGTCTAACTAACAACATGCCTGAGTACGAAACTGGTGACAGGGGGTCACCTGCGGCCCCTATATCTAGTGCCCAGTCTAAAAAACAAAAGTCTGGAGACCTAAACTGGTGCCAGGGGGTCCCTTGTGGCCCCTTCGTCTAGTGCCCAGTCTAACAAATAATAGGCCGGAGCCTGAAACTGGTGCAAGGGGGTCACCTGTGACCCCTGTGTCTAGTGCCTAGTCTAACAAACAACAGGACGGAGCCTGAAACTGGTGCCAGGGGTCCTTTGTGGCCCCTACGTCTAGTGCCCAGTCTAACAAATAATAGGCCGCAGCCTGAAACTGGTGCCAGGGGGTCACCTGTGACCCCTGTGTCTAGTGCCCAGTCTAAGAAACATCAGATCGGGCCCAAAACTGGTGCCAGGGGGTCACCTGTGACCCCTGCTTCTAGAGCCCAGTCTAACAAACAACAGGCTGGAGCCTGAATCTGGAGCCAGGAGGTCCCTTGCGACCCCTACGTCCACTGCCCAGTTTAAGAAACACCAGGCCGGTGTTTGTATCTATTGGCTGGGGGTCACCGTAGGCCCCTACACATAGTGTCCAGTCTAACAAACAATAGGCCTGAGCAGGAAATTGGTGCCTGGGGGTCACATGCGACCCTGATCTCTAGTGCCCAATCTAACAAACAAAAGGCCGGAGCCTGAAACTGGTGCCAGGGGGTCCCTTTCGACCTCTACGTATAGTGCCCAGTCTAACAAACAACAGGCCGGAGCCTTAAACTGGTGCCAGGGGGTCCCTTTCGACCTCTACGTATAGTGCCCAGTCTAACTACCAACATGCCTGAGTACGAAACTGGAGCCAGGGATGTAACCTGCGACCACTATGTTTAGTGCCCAGTCTAAAAAAAAAAGGCTTGAGACCGAAGCTGGTGCCAGGGGGTCCCTTGTGGCCCCTACGTCTAGTGCCCAGTCCAACAAATAATAGGCCAGAGCCTGAAACTGGTGCCAGGGGGTCACCTGTGACCCCTGTGTCTAGTGCCCAGTCTAGGAAACAACAGGTCGGGCCCAAAACTGGTGCCAGGGGGTCACATGCGACCTCTGCGTCTAGAGCCCAGTCTAAAAAACAACAGGCCGGAGCCTGAAACTGGTGCCGGGAGGTCCCTTGCGACCCCTACGTCCAGTGCCCAGTCTAAGAAACAGCAGGCCGGGGATTGGAACTGGTGCCATTTGGTCCTTTGTGGCCCCTACAACTAGTGCCCAGTATAACAAACAACTGGACGTAGCCTGAAATTGGTTCAAAGGGGTCACCTGTTACCCCTGTGTCTAAAGCCCAGTCTAACAAACAACAGGCCGGAGCCTGAAACTGGTGCCAGGGGGTCCCTTGTGGCCCCTACGTCTAGTGCCCAGTCTAACAAATAATAGGCCGGAGCCTGAAATTGGTGCCAGGGGGTCACCTGTGACCCCTGTGTCTAGTGCCCAGTCTAAGAAACAACAGGCCAGGCCCAAAACTGGTGCCAGGGGGTCACCTGCGACCCCTGCGTCTAGAGCCCAGTCTAACAAACAACAGGCCGGAGCCTGAAACTGGTGCCAGGAGGTCCCTTGCGACCCCTACGTGCAGTGCCCAGTCTAAGAAACAGCAGGCCGGGGTTTGGAACTGGTGCCAGGGGGTCACCTTAGGCCCCTACATCTAGTGCCCAGTCTAACAAACAACAGGCCTGAGCAGGAAATTGTTGCCAGGGGGTCACATGCGACCCTGATCTCTAGTGCCCAATCTAACAAACAAAAGGCGGGAGCCTGAAACTGGTGCCAGGGGGTCCCTTTCGACCTCTACGTATAGTGCCCAGTCTAACTAACAACATGCCTGAGTACGAAACTGGTGCCAGGGGGTCACCTGCGGCCCCTATATCTAGTACCCAGTCTAACAAACAACAGGCCGGAGCCTGAAACTGGTGCCAAGGTGTCACCTGTTACCCCTGCGTCTAAAGCCTAGTCTAACAAACAACAGGCCGAAGACTGAAACTAGTGCCAGGGTGTCCCTTGTGGCCCCTACGTCTAGTGCCCAGTCTAACAAATAATAGGCAGAAGCCTGAAACTGGTGCCAGGGGGTCCCTTTCGACCTCTACGTATAGTGCCCAGTCTAACTAACAACATGCCTGAGTACGAAACTGGTGCCAGGGGGTCACCTGCGAAACTTATGTCTAGTGCCCAGTCTAAAAAACAAAAGTCTGGAGACCGAAACTGGTGCCAGGGGGTCCCTTGTCGCCCCTACGTCTAGTGCCCAGTCTAACAAATAATAGGCCGGAGCCTGAAACTGGTGCCAAGGGGTCACCTGTGACCCCTGTGTCTAAAGCCCAGTCTAACAAACAAAAGGACGGAGCCTAAAACTGGTGCCAGGGGTTCCTTGGTGGCCCCTACGTCTAGTGCCCAGTCTAACAAATAATAGGACGGAGCCTGAAACTGGTGCCAGGGGTTCCCCTGTGACCCCTGTGTCTAGTGCCCAGTATAAGAAACAACAGGTCGGGCCCAAAACTGGTGCCAGGAGTTCACCTGCAACCCCTGCTTCTAGAGCCCAGTCTAACAAACAACAGGCGGAGCCTGAAACTGGTGCCAGGAGGTCCTTGCGACCCCTACGTCCACTGCCCAGTCTAAGAAACAGCAGGCCGGGGTTTGGAACTGATGCCATTTGGTCCTTTGTGGCCCCTACAACTAGTGTCCAGTTTAACAAACAACAGGCCGGAGCCTGAAACTGGTTCAAAGGGGTCATCTGTTACCCCTGTGTCTAAAGCCCAGTCTAACAAACAAAAGGCCGAAGCCTGAAACTGGTGCCAGGGGGTCCTTTGTGGCCCCTACGTCTAGTGCCCACTCTAACAAATAATAGGCCGGAGCCGGAAACTGGTGCCAGGGGGTCACCTGTGACCCCTGTGTCTAGTGCCCAGTCTAAGAAACAACAGGTCGGGCCCAAAACTGGTGCCAGGGGGTCACCTGCGACCCCTGCGTCTAGAGCCCAGTCTAACAAACAACAGGTCGGAGCCTGAAACTGGTGCCAAGATGTCCCTTGCGACCCCTACGTCCAGTGCCCAGTCTAAGAAACAGCAGGCCGGGGTATGGAACTGGTGCCAGGGGGTCACCGTAGGCCCCTACACATAGTGCCCAGTCTAACAAACAACCGGCCTGAGCAGGAAACTGGGGCCAGGGGGTCACATGCAAACCTGATCTCTAGTGCCTAATCTAACAAACAAAAGGCCGGAGCCTGAAACTGGTGCAAGGGGGACCCTTTCGACCTCTACGTATAGTGCCCAGTCTAACTAACAACATGCCTGAGTATGAAACTGGTGCCAGGGGGTCACCTGCGACCCCTATGTCTAGTGCCCAGTCTAACAAACAACAGGCCGGAGCCTGAAACTGGTTCAAAGGGGTCACCTGTTACCCCTGTGTCTAAAGCCCAGTCTAACAAACAACAGGCCAAAGCCTGAAACTGGTGCCAGGGGGTCCTTTGTGGCACCTACGTCTAGTGCCCAGTCTAACAAAAATTAGGCCGGAGCCTGAAACTGGTGCCAGGAAATTAGGCCGGAGCCTGAAACTGGTGCCAGGGGGTCACCTGTGACCCCTGTGTCTAGTGCCCAGTCTAAGAAACAACAGGTCGGGCCCAAAACTGGTGCCAGGGGGTCACCTGTGACCCCTGCTTCTAGAGCCCAGTCTAACAAACAACAGGCTGGAGCCTGAATCTGGTGCCAGGGGGTGCCTTGTGGCCCCTAAGTCTAGTGCCCAGTCTATCAAATAATAGGCCGGAGCCTGAAACTGGTGCAAGGGGGTCACCTGTGACCCCTGTGTCTAGTGCCCAGTCTAAGAAACAGCAGGCCGGGCTTTGGAACTGGTGCCAGGGGGTCACCTTAGGCCCCTACATCTAGTGCCCAGTCTAACAAACAACAGGCCTGAGCAGGAAATTGGTGCCAGGGGGTCACATGCGACCCTGATCTCTAGTGCCCAATCTAACAAACAAAAGGCCGGAGCCTGAAACTGGTGCCAGGGGGTCCCTTTCGACCTCTACGTATAGTGCCCAGTCTAACTAACAACATGCCTGAGTACGAAACTGGTGCCAGGGGGTCACCTGCGGCCCCTATATCTAGTGCCCAGTCTAACAAACAACAGGCCGGAGCCTGAAACTGGTGCCAAGGGGTCACCTGTTACCCCTGCGTCTAAAGCCCAGTCTAACAAACAACAGGCAGAAGCCTGAAACTGGTGACAGGGGGTTACCTGCGACCCCTGTGTCTAGTGCCCAGTTTAAGAAACAACAGGCCAGAGCCCGAAACTGGTGCCAGGGGGTCCCTTGTGGCCCCTACATCTAGTGCCCAGTCTAACAAATAATAGGCCGGAACCTGAAACTGGTGCCAGGGGGTCCCTTGTGGCCCCTAAGTCTAGTGCCCAGTCTAACAAATAATAGGCCGGAGCCTGAAACTGGTGCAAGGGGGTCACCTGTGACCCCTGTGTCTAGTGCCCAGTCTAAGAAACAACAGGTCGGGCCCAAAACTGGTGCCAGGGGGTCACCTGCGACCCCTGCGTCTAGAGCCCAGTCTAACAAACAACAGGCCGGAGCCTGAAACTGGTGCCAGGAGGTCCCTTGCGACCCCTACGTGCAGTGCCCAGTCTAAGAAACAGCAGGCCGGGGTTTGGAACTGGTGCCAGGGGGTCACCTTAGGCCCCTACATCTAGTGCCCAGTCTAACAAACAACAGGCCAGAGCAGGAAATTGTTGCCAGGGGGTCACATGCGACCCTGATCTCTAGTGCCCAATCTAACAAACAAAAGGCGGGAGCCTGAAACTGGTGCCAGGGGGTCCCTTTCGACCTCTACGTATAGTGCCCAGTCTAACTAACAACATGCCTGAGTACGAAACTGGTGCCAGGGGGTCACCTGCGGCCCCTATATCTAGTACCCAGTCTAACAAACAACAGGCCGGAGCCTGAAACTGGTGCCAAGGTGTCACCTGTTACCCCTGCGTCTAAAGCCTAGTCTAACAAACAACAGGCCGAAGACTGAAACTAGTGCCAGGGTGTCCCTTGTGGCCCCTACGTCTAGTGCCCAGTCTAACAAATAATAGGCAGAAGCCTGAAACTGGTGCCAGGGGGTCCCTTTCGACCTCTACGTATAGTGCCCAGTCTAACTAACAACATGCCTGAGTACGAAACTGGTGCCAGGGGGTCACCTGCGAAACTTATGTCTAGTGCCCAGTCTAAAAAACAAAAGTCTGGAGACCGAAACTGGTGCCAGGGGGTCCCTTGTGGCCCCTACGTCTAGTGCCCAGTCTAACAAATAATAGGCCGGAGCCTGAAACTGGTGCCAAGGGGTCACCTGTGACCCCTGTGTCTAAAGCCCAGTCTAACAAACAAAAGGACGGAGCCTAAAACTGGTGCCAGGGGTTCCTTGGTGGCCCCTACGTCTAGTGCCCAGTCTAACAAATAATAGGACGGAGCCTGAAACTGGTGCCAGGGGTTCCCCTGTGACCCCTGTGTCTAGTGCCCAGTATAAGAAACAACAGGTCGGGCCCAAAACTGGTGCCAGGAGTTCACCTGCAACCCCTGCTTCTAGAGCCCAGTCTAACAAACAACAGGCTGGAGCCTGAAACTGGTGCCAGGAGGTCCTTGCGACCCCTACGTCCACTGCCCAGTCTAAGAAACAGCAGGCCGGGGTTTGGAACTGATGCCATTTGGTCCTTTGTGGCCCCTACAACTAGTGTCCAGTTTAACAAACAACAGGCCGGAGCCTGAAACTGGTTCAAAGGGGTCATCTGTTACCCCTGTGTCTAAAGCCCAGTCTAACAAACAAAAGGCCGAAGCCTGAAACTGGTGCCAGGGGGTCCTTTGTGGCCCCTACGTCTAGTGCCCACTCTAACAAATAATAGGCCGGAGCCTGAAACTGGTGCCAGGGGGTCACCTGTGACCCCTGTGTCTAGTGCCCAGTCTAAGAAACAACAGGTCGGGCCCAAAACTGGTGCCAGGGGGTCACCTGCGACCCCTGCGTCTAGAGCCCAGTCTAACAAACAACAGGTCGGAGCCTGAAACTGGTGCCAAGATGTCCCTTGCGACCCCTACGTCCAGTGCCCAGTCTAAGAAACAGCAGGCCGGGGTATGGAACTGGTGCCAGGGGGTCACCGTAGGCCCCTACACATAGTGCCCAGTCTAACAAACAACCGGCCTGAGCAGGAAACTGGGGCCAGGGGGTCACATGCAAACCTGATCTCTAGTGCCCAATCTAACAAACAAAAGGCCGGAGCCTGAAACTGGTGCAAGGGGGACCCTTTCGACCTCTACGTATAGTGCCCAGTCTAACTAACAACATGCCTGAGTATGAAACTGGTGCCAGGGGGTCACCTGCGACCCCTATGTCTAGTGCCCAGTCTAACAAACAACAGGCCGGAGCCTGAAACTGGTTCAAAGGGGTCACCTGTTACCCCTGTGTCTAAAGCCCAGTCTAACAAACAACAGGCCAAAGCCTGAAACTGGTGCCAGGGGGTCCTTTGTGGCACCTACGTCTAGTGCCCAGTCTAACAAAAATTAGGCCGGAGCCTGAAACTGGTGCCAGGAAATTAGGCCGGAGCCTGAAACTGGTGCCAGGGGGTCACCTGTGACCCCTGTGTCTAGTGCCCAGTCTAAGAAACAACAGGTCGGGCCCAAAACTGGTGCCAGGGGGTCACCTGTGACCCCTGCTTCTAGAGCCCAGTCTAACAAACAACAGGCTGGAGCCTGAATCTGGTGCCAGGGGGTGCCTTGTGGCCCCTAAGTCTAGTGCCCAGTCTAACAAATAATAGGCCGGAGCCTGAAACTGGTGCAAGGGGGTCACCTGTGACCCCTGTGTCTAGTGCCCAGTCTAAGAAACAGCAGGCCGGGGTTTGGAACTGGTGCCAGGGGGTCACCTTAGGCCCCTACATCTAGTGCCCAGTCTAACAAACAACAGGCCTGAGCAGGAAATTGGTGCCAGGGGGTCACATGCGACCCTGATCTCTAGTGCCCAATCTAACAAACAAAAGGCCGGAGCCTGAAACTGGTGCCAGGGGGTCCCTTTCGACCTCTACGTATAGTGCCCAGTCTAACTAACAACATGCCTGAGTACGAAACTGGTGCCAGGGGGTCACTTGCGGCCCCTATATCTAGTGCCCAGTCTAACAAACATCAGGCCGGAGCCTGAAACTGGTGCCAGGGGGTTACCTGCGACCCCTGTGTCTAGTGCCCAGTTTAAGAAACAACAGGCCAGAGCCCGAAACTGGTGCCAGGGGGTCCCTTGTGGCCCCTACATCTAGTGCCTAGTCTAACAAATAATAGGCCGGAACCTGAAACTGGTGCCAGGGGGTCCCTTGTGGCCCCTAAGTCTAGTGCCCAGTCTAACAAATAATAGGCCGGAGCCTGAAACTGGTGCAAGGGGGTCACCTGTGACCCCTGTGTCTAGTGCCCAGTCTAAGAAACAACAGGTCGGGCCCAAAACTGGTGCCAGGGGGTCAACTGCGACCCCTGCGTCTAGAGCCCAGTCTAACAAACAACAGGCCTGAGCCTGAAACTGGTGCCAGGAGGTCCCTTGCGACCCCTACGTCCAGTGCCCAGTCTAGGAAACAGCATGCCGGGGTTTGGAACTGGTGCCAGGGGGTCACCTTAGGCACCTACATCTAGTGCCCAGTCTAACAAATAACAGGCCTGAGCAGGAAATTGGTGCCAGGGGGTCACATGCGACCCTGATCTCTAGTGCCCACTCTAACAAACAAAAGGCCGGAGCCTGAAACTGGTGCCAGGGGGTCCCTTTCGACCTCTACGTATAGTGCCCAGTCTAATTAACAACATGCCTGAGTACGAAACTGGTGACAGGGGGTCACCTGCGGCCCCTCTGTCTAGTGCCCAGTCTAACAAATAATAGGCCAGAGCCTGAAACTGGTGCAAGGGGGTCACCTGTGACCCCTGTGTCTAGTGCCTAGTCTAACAAACAACAGGACGGAGCCTGAAACTGGTGCCAGGGGTTCCTTTGTGGCCCCTACGTCTAGTACCCAGTCTAACAAATAATAGGCCGGAGCCTGAAACTGGTGCCAGGGGGTCACCTGTGACCCCTGTGTCTAGTGCCCAGTCTAAGAAACAACAGGTCGGGCCCAAAACTGGTGCCAGGGGGTCACCTGTGACCCCTGCTTCTAGAGCCCAGTCTAACAAACAACAGGCTGGAGCCTGAATCTGGTGCCAGGAGGTCCCTTGCGACCCCTACGTCCACTGCCCAGTCTAAGTAACAGCAGGCCGGGGTTTGGAACTGATGCCATTTGGTCCTTTGTGGCCCCTACAACTAGTGCCCAGTTTAACAAACAACAGGCCGGAGCCTGAAACTGGTGCAAAGGGGTCACCTGTTACCCCTGTGCCTAAAGCCCAGTTTAACAAACAACAGGCCGAAGACTGAAACTGGTGCCAGGAGGTCCCTTGCGACCCCTACGTCCACTGCCCAGTCTAAGTAACAGCAGGCCGGGGTTTGGAACTGATGCCATTTGGTCCTTTGTGGCCCCTACAACTAGTGCCCAGTTTTACAAACAACAGGCCGGAGCCTGAAACTGGTGCAAAGGGGTCACCTGTTACCCCTGTGCCTAAAGCCCAGTTTAACAAACAACAGGCCGAAGACTGAAACTGGTGCCAGTGGGTCCCTTGTGGCCCCTACGTCTAGTGCCCAGTCTAACAAATAATAGGCAGAAGCCTGATACTGGTGCCAGGGGGTCACCTGCGACTTCTGTGTCTAGTGCCCAGTCTAAGAAACGACAGGCCAGAGCCAGAAACTGATGCCAGGGGGTCCCTTGTGGCCCCTACATCTAGTGCCCAGTCTAACAAATAATAGACCGGAGCCTGAAACTGGTGCCAGGGGGTCCCTTGTGGCCCCTAAGTCTAGTGCCCAGTCTAACAAATAATAGGCCGGAGCCTGAAAGTGGCGCAAGGGGGTCACCTGTGACCCCTGTGTCTAGTGCCCAGTCTAAGAAACAAGAGGTCGATCCCAAAACTGGTGCCAGGGGGTCACTTGCGACCCCTGCGTCTAGAGCCCAGTCTAACAAACAACAGGCCGGAGCCTGAAACTGGTGCCAGGAGGTCCCTTGCGACCCCTATGTTTAGTGCCCAGTCTAAGAAACAGCAGGCCGGGATTTGGAACTGGTGCCAGGGGGTCACCTTAGGCCCCTACATCTAGTGCCCAGTCTAACAAACAACATGCCTGAGTACGAAACTAGTGCCAGGGGGTCACCTGCGACCCCTATGTCTAGTGCCCAGTCTAAAAAACAAAAGTCTGGAGACCGAAACTGGTGCCAGGGGGTCCCTTGTGGCCCCTACGTCTAGTGCCCAGTCTAACAAACAACAGGCCGAAGACTGAAACTGGTGCCAGGCGGTCCTTTGTGGCCCCTACGTCTAGTGCCCGGTCTAACAAATAATAGGCAGAAGCCTGAAACTGGTGCCAGGGGGTCACCTGCGACCCCTGTGTCTAGTGCCCAGTCTAAGAAACAACAGGCCAGAGCCCGAAACTGGTGCCAGGGGGTCCCTATTTGGCCCCTACATCTAGTGCCCAGTCTAACAAATAAAAGACCGGAACCTGAAACTAGTGCCCAGTCTAAGAAACAACAGGTCGGGCCCAAAACTGGTGCCAGGGGGTCACCTGTGACCTCTGCGTCTAGAGCCCAGTCTAACAAACAAAAGGACGGAGCCTGAAACTGGTGCCAGGGGGTCCCTTTCGACCTCTACGTATAGTGCCCAGTCTAACTACCAACATGCCTGAGTACGAAACTGGTGCCAGGGATGTCACCTGCGACCCCTATGTCTAGTGCCCAGTCTAAAAAAAAAAGGCTTGAGACCGAAACTGGTGCCAGGGGGTCCTTTGTGGCACCTACGTCTAGTGCCCAGTCTAACAAAAATTAGGCCGGAGCCTGAAACTGGTGCCAGGAAATTAGGCCGGAGCCTGAAACTGGTGCCAGGGGGTCACCTGTGACCCCTGTGTCTAGTGCCCAGTCTAAGAAACAACAGGTCGGGCCCAAAACTGGTGCCAGGGGGTCACCTGCGACCCCTGCGTCTAGAGCCCAGTCTAACAAACAACAGGCCGGAGCCTCAAACTGGTGCCAGGAGGTCCCTTGCGACCCCTACTTCCAGTGCCCAGTCTAAGAAACAGCAGGCAGGGGTTTGGAACTGGTGCCAGGGGGTCACCTTAGGCCCCTACATCTAGTGCCCAGTCTAACAAACAAAATGCCGGAGCCTGAAACTGGTGCCAGGGGGTCACATTCGACCTCTACGTATAGTGCCCAGTCTAACTAACAACATGCCTGAGTACGAAACTGGTGCCAGGGGGTCACCTGCGGCCCCTATATCTAGTGCCCAGTCTAACAAACAACAGGCCGGAGCCTGAAACTGGTGCCAAGGGGTCACCTGTTACCCCTGCGTCTAAAGCCCAGTCTAACAAACAACAGGCCGAAGACTGAAACTGGTGCCAGGGGGTCCCTTGTGGCCCCTGCGTCTAGTGCCCAGTCTAACAAATAATAGGCAGAAGCCTGAAACTGGTGCCAGGGGGTCACCTGCAACCCATGTGTCTAGTGCCCAGTCTAAGAAACAACAGGCCAGAGCCCGAAACTGGTGCCAGGGGGTCCCTTGTGGCCACTACATCTAGTGCCCAGTCTAACAAATAATAGGCCGGAACCTGAAACTGGTGCCAGGGAGTCCCTTGTGGCCCCTAAGTCTAGTGCTCAGTCTAACAAATAATAGGCCGGAGCCTGAAACTGGTGCAAGGGGGTCACCTGTGACCCCTGTGTCTAGTGCCCAGTCTAAGAAACAACAGGTCGGGCCCAAAACTGGTGCCAGGGGGTCACCTGCGACCCCTGCGTCTAGAGCCCAGTCTAACAAACAACAGGCCGGAGCCTGAAACTGGTGCCAGGAGGTCCCTTGCGACCCCTACGTCCAGTGCCCAGTCTAAGAAACAGCAGGCCGGGGTTTGAAACTGGTGCCAGGGGGTCACCTTAGGCCCCTACATCTAGTGCCCAGTCTAACAAACAACAGGCCTGAGCAGGAAATTGGTGCCAGGGGGTCACATGCGACCCTGATCTCTAGTGCCCAATCTAACAAACAAAAGGCCGGAGCCTGAAACTGGTGCCAGGGGGTCCCTTTCGACCTCTACGTATAGTGCCCAGTCTAACTAACAACATGCCTGAGTGAGTACGAAACTGGTGCCAGGGGGTCACCTGCGGCCCCTATATCTAGTGCCCAGTCTAACAAACAACAGGCCGGAGCCTGAAACTGGTGCCAAGGGGTCACCTGTTACCCCTGCGTCTAAAGCCCAGTATAACAAACAACAGGCCGAAGACTGAAACTGGTGCCAGGGGGTCCCTTGTGGCCCCTACGTCTAGTGCCCAGTCTAACAAATAATAGGCAGAAGCCTGAAACTGGTGCCAGGGGGTCACCTGCGACCCCTGTGTCTAGTGCCCAGTCTAAGAAACAACAGGCCAGAGCCCGAAACTGGTGCCAGGGGGTCCCTTGTGGCCCCTACATCTAGTGCCCAGTCTAACAAATAATAGGCCGGAGCCTGAAACTGGTGCAAGGGGGTCACCTGTGACCCCTGTGTCTAGTGCCCAGTCTAAGAAACAACAGGTCGGGCCCAAAACTGGTGCCAGGGGGTCACCTGCGACCCCTGCGTCTAGAGCCCAGTCTAACAAACAACAGGCCGGAGCCTGAAACTGGTGCCAGGAGGTCCCTTGCGACCCCTACGTACAGTGCCCAGTCTAAGAAACAGCAGGCCGGGGTTTGGAACTGGTGCCAGGTGGTCACCTTAGGCCCCTACATCTAGTGCCCAGTCTAACAAACAACAGGCCTGAGCAGGAAATTGGTGCCAGG
Source organism: Pseudophryne corroboree (assembly GCF_028390025.1). Classification (NCBI taxonomy): domain Eukaryota; kingdom Metazoa; phylum Chordata; class Amphibia; order Anura; family Myobatrachidae; genus Pseudophryne; species Pseudophryne corroboree. Next base: position 64,579,160 of record NC_086446.1, on the reverse strand, counting down.
GGGTCACATGCGACCCTGATCTCTAGTGCCCAATCTAACAAACAAAAGGCCGGAGCCTGAAACTGGTGCCAGGGGGTCCCTTTCGACCTCTACGTATAGTGCCCAGTCTAACTAATACCATGCCTGAGTATGAAACTGGTGCCAGGGGGTCACCTGCGACCCCTATGTCTAGTGCCCAGTCTAAAAAACAAAAGGCTGGAGACCGAAACTGGTGCCAGGTGGTCCTTTGTGGCACCTACGTCTAGTGCCCAGTCTAACAAATAATAGTCCGGAGCCTGAAACTGGTGCCAAGGGGTCACCTGTGACCCCTGCGTCTAGAGCCGAGTCTAACAAACAACAGGCTGGAGCCTGAAACTGGTGCCAGGGGGTCACCTGTGACCCCTGCGTCTAGAGCCCAGTCTAACAAACAACAGGCTGGAGCCTGAAACTGGTGCCAGGGGGTCACCTGCGACCCCTGCGTCTAGAGCCCAGTCTAACAAACAACAGGCCGGAGCCTGAAACTGGTGCCAGGAGGTCCCTTGCGACCCCTACGTCCAGTGCCCAGTCTAAGAAACAGCAGGCCGGGGTTTGGAACTGGTGCCAGGGGGTCACCTTAGGCTCCTACATCTAGTGCCCAGTCTAACAAACAACAGGCCTGAGCAGGAAATGGTGCCAGGGGGTCACATGCGACCCTGATCTCTAGTGCCCAATCTAACAAACAAAAGGCCGGAGCCTGAAACTGGTGCCAGGGGGTCCCTTTCGACCTCTACGTATAGTGCCCAGTCTAACTAACAACATGCCTGAGTACGAAACTGGTGCCAGGGGGTCACCTGCGGCCCCTATATCTAGTGCCCAGTCTAACAAACAACAGGCCGAAGCCTGAAACTGGTGCCAAGGGGTCACCTGTTACCCCTGCGTCTAAAGCCCAGTCTAACAAACAACAGGCCGAAGACTGAAACTGGTGCCAGGGGGTCCCTTGTGGCCCCTACGTCTAGTGCCCAGTCTATCAAATAATAGGCAGAAGCCTGAAACTGGCGCCAGGGGGTCACCTGCGACCCCTGTGTCTAGTGCCCAGTTTAAGAAACAACAGGCCAGAGCCCGAAACTGGTGCCAGGGGGTCCCTTGTGGCCCCTACATCTAGTGCCCAGTCTAACAAATAATAGCCTGGAACCTGAAACTGGTGCCAGGGGGTCCCTTGTGGCCCCTAAGTCTAGTGCCCAGTCTAACAAATAATAGACCGGAGCCTGAAACTGGTGCAAGGGGGTCACCTGTGACCCCTGTGTCTAGTGCCCAGTCTAAGAAACAACAGGTAGGGCCCAAAACTGGTGCCAGGTGGTCAACTGCGACCCCTGCGTCTAGAGCCCAGTCTAACAAACAACAGGCCGGAGCCTGGAACTGGTGCCAGGAGGTCACTTGCGACCCCTAGGTCCAGTGCCCAGTCTAACTAACAACATGCCTGAGTACGAAACTGGTGCCAGGGGGTCCTTTGTGGCCCCTACGTCTAGTGCCCAGTATAACAAATAATAGACCCGAGCCTGAAACTGGTGCAAGGGGTTCACCTGTGACCCCTGCGTCTAGAGCCCAGTCTAACAAACAACAGGCTGGAGCGTGAAACTGGTGCCAGGGGGTCACCTGTGACCCCTGCGTCTAGAGCCCAGTCTAACAAACAACAGGCTGGAGCCTGAAACTGGTGCCAGGGGGTCACCTGCGACCCCTGCATCTAGAGCCCAGTCTAACAAACAACAGGCCGGAGCCTGAAACTGGTGCCAGGAGGTCCCTTGCGACCCCTACGTCCAGTGTCCAGTCTAAGAAACAGCAGGCTGGGGTTTGGAACTGGTGCCAGGGGGTCACCTTAGGCCCCTACATCTAGTGCCCAGTCTAACAAACAACAGGCCTGAGCAGGAAATTGGTGCCAGGGGGTCACCTGCGGCCCCTATTTCTAGTGCCCAGTCTAACAAACAACAGGCCGGAGCCTGAAACTGGTGCTAAGGGGTCACCTGTTACCCCTGCGTCTAAAGGCCAGTCTAACAAACAACAGGCCGAAGACTGAAACTGGTGCCAGGAGGTCCCTTGTGGCCCCTACATCTAGTGCCCAGTCTAACAAATAATAGGCCGGAACCTGAAACTGGTGCCAGGGGGTCACCTGTGACCTCTGCGTCTAGAGCCCAGTCTAACAAACAAAAGGACGGAGCCTGAAACTGGTGCCAGGGGGTCCCTTTCGACCTCTACGTATAGTGCCCAGTCTAACTACCAACATGCCTGAGTACGAAACTGGTGCCAGGGATGTCACCTGCGACCCCTATGTCTAGTGCCCAGTCTAAAAAAAAAAGGCTTGAGACCGAAACTGGTGCCAGGGGGTCCTTTGTGGCACCTACGTCTAGTGCCCAGTCTAACAAAAATTAGGCCGGAGCCTGAAACTGGTGCCAGGAAATTAGGCCGGAGCCTGAAACTGGTGCCAGGGGGTCACCTGTGACCCCTGTGTCTAGTGCCCAGTCTAAGAAACAACAGGTCGGGCCCAAAACTGGTGCCAGGGGGTCACCTGCGACCCCTGCGTCTAGAGCCCAGTCTAACAAACAACAGGCCGGAGCCTCAAACTGGTGCCAGGAGGTCCCTTGCGACCCCTACTTCCAGTGCCCAGTCTAAGAAACAGCAGGCAGGGGTTTGGAACTGGTGCCAGGGGGTCACCTTAGGCCCCTACATCTAGTGCCCAGTCTAACAAACAAAATGCCGGAGCCTGAAACTGGTGCCAGGGGGTCACATTCGACCTCTACGTATAGTGCCCAGTCTAACTAACAACATGCCTGAGTACGAAACTGGTGCCAGGGGGTCACCTGCGGCCCCTATATCTAGTGCCCAGTCTAACAAACAACAGGCCGGAGCCTGAAACTGGTGCCAAGGGGTCACCTGTTACCCCTGCGTCTAAAGCCCAGTCTAACAAACAACAGGCCGAAGACTGAAACTGGTGCCAGGGGGTCCCTTGTGGCCCCTGCGTCTAGTGCCCAGTCTAACAAATAATAGGCAGAAGCCTGAAACTGGTGCCAGGGGGTCACCTGCAACCCATGTGTCTAGTGCCCAGTCTAAGAAACAACAGGCCAGAGCCCGAAACTGGTGCCAGGGGGTCCCTTGTGGCCACTACATCTAGTGCCCAGTCTAACAAATAATAGGCCGGAACCTGAAACTGGTGCCAGGGAGTCCCTTGTGGCCCCTAAGTCTAGTGCTCAGTCTAACAAATAATAGGCCGGAGCCTGAAACTGGTGCAAGGGGGTCACCTGTGACCCCTGTGTCTAGTGCCCAGTCTAAGAAACAACAGGTCGGGCCCAAAACTGGTGCCAGGGGGTCACCTGCGACCCCTGCGTCTAGAGCCCAGTCTAACAAACAACAGGCCGGAGCCTGAAACTGGTGCCAGGAGGTCCCTTGCGACCCCTACGTCCAGTGCCCAGTCTAAGAAACAGCAGGCCGGGGTTTGAAACTGGTGCCAGGGGGTCACCTTAGGCCCCTACATCTAGTGCCCAGTCTAACAAACAACAGGCCTGAGCAGGAAATTGGTGCCAGGGGGTCACATGCGACCCTGATCTCTAGTGCCCAATCTAACAAACAAAAGGCCGGAGCCTGAAACTGGTGCCAGGGGGTCCCTTTCGACCTCTACGTATAGTGCCCAGTCTAACTAACAACATGCCTGAGTGAGTACGAAACTGGTGCCAGGGGGTCACCTGCGGCCCCTATATCTAGTGCCCAGTCTAACAAACAACAGGCCGGAGCCTGAAACTGGTGCCAAGGGGTCACCTGTTACCCCTGCGTCTAAAGCCCAGTATAACAAACAACAGGCCGAAGACTGAAACTGGTGCCAGGGGGTCCCTTGTGGCCCCTACGTCTAGTGCCCAGTCTAACAAATAATAGGCAGAAGCCTGAAACTGGTGCCAGGGGGTCACCTGCGACCCCTGTGTCTAGTGCCCAGTCTAAGAAACAACAGGCCAGAGCCCGAAACTGGTGCCAGGGGGTCCCTTGTGGCCCCTACATCTAGTGCCCAGTCTAACAAATAATAGGCCGGAGCCTGAAACTGGTGCAAGGGGGTCACCTGTGACCCCTGTGTCTAGTGCCCAGTCTAAGAAACAACAGGTCGGGCCCAAAACTGGTGCCAGGGGGTCACCTGCGACCCCTGCGTCTAGAGCCCAGTCTAACAAACAACAGGCCGGAGCCTGAAACTGGTGCCAGGAGGTCCCTTGCGACCCCTACGTCCAGTGCCCAGTCTAAGAAACAGCAGGCCGGGGTTTGGAACTGGTGCCAGGTGGTCACCTTAGGCCCCTACATCTAGTGCCCAGTCTAACAAACAACAGGCCTGAGCAGGAAATTGGTGCCAGGGGGTCACATGCGACCCTGATCTCTAGTGCCCAATCTAACAAACAAAAGGCCGGAGTCTGAAACTGGTGCCAGGGGGTCCCTTTTGACCTCTACGTATAGTGCCCAGTCTAACTAATACCATGCCTGAGTATGAAACTGGTGCCAGGGGGTCACCTGCGACCCCTATGTCTAGTGCCCAGTCTAAAAAACAAAAGGCTGGAGACCGAAACTGGTGCCAGGTGGTCCTTTGTGGCACCTACGTCTAGTGCCCAGTCTAACAAATAATAGTCCGGAGCCTGAAACTGGTGCCAAGGGGTCACCTGTGACCCCTGCGTCTAGAGCCGAGTCTAACAAACAACAGGCTGGAGCCTGAAACTGGTGCCAGGGGGTCACCTGTGACCCCTGCGTCTAGAGCCCAGTCTAACAAACAACAGGCTGGAGCCTGAAACTGGTGCCAGGGGGTCACCTGCGACCCCTGCGTCTAGAGCCCAGTCTAACAAACAACAGGCCGGAGCCTGAAACTGGTGCCAGGAGGTCCCTTGCGACCCCTACGTCCAGTGCCCAGTCTAAGAAACAGCAGGCCGGGGTTTGGAACTGGTGCCAGGGGGTCACCTTAGGCTCCTACATCTAGTGCCCAGTCTAACAAACAACAGGCCTGAGCAGGAAATGGTGCCAGGGGGTCACATGCGACCCTGATCTCTAGTGCCCAATCTAACAAACAAAAGGCCGGAGCCTGAAACTGGTGCCAGGGGGTCCCTTTCGACCTCTACGTATAGTGCCCAGTCTAACTAACAACATGCCTGAGTACGAAACTGGTGCCAGGGGGTCACCTGCGGCCCCTATATCTAGTGCCCAGTCTAACAAACAACAGGCCGAAGCCTGAAACTGGTGCCAAGGGGTCACCTGTTACCCCTGCGTCTAAAGCCCAGTCTAACAAACAACAGGCCGAAGACTGAAACTGGTGCCAGGGGGTCCCTTGTGGCCCCTACGTCTAGTGCCCAGTCTATCAAATAATAGGCAGAAGCCTGAAACTGGCGCCAGGGGGTCACCTGCGACCCCTGTGTCTAGTGCCCAGTTTAAGAAACAACAGGCCAGAGCCCGAAACTGGTGCCAGGGGGTCCCTTGTGGCCCCTACATCTAGTGCCCAGTCTAACAAATAATAGCCTGGAACCTGAAACTGGTGCCAGGGGGTCCCTTGTGGCCCCTAAGTCTAGTGCCCAGTCTAACAAATAATAGACCGGAGCCTGAAACTGGTGCAAGGGGGTCACCTGTGACCCCTGTGTCTAGTGCCCAGTCTAAGAAACAACAGGTAGGGCCCAAAACTGGTGCCAGGTGGTCAACTGCGACCCCTGCGTCTAGAGCCCAGTCTAACAAACAACAGGCCGGAGCCTGGAACTGGTGCCAGGAGGTCACTTGCGACCCCTAGGTCCAGTGCCCAGTCTAACTAACAACATGCCTGAGTACGAAACTGGTGCCAGGGGGTCCTTTGTGGCCCCTACGTCTAGTGCCCAGTATAACAAATAATAGACCCGAGCCTGAAACTGGTGCAAGGGGTTCACCTGTGACCCCTGCGTCTAGAGCCCAGTCTAACAAACAACAGGCTGGAGCGTGAAACTGGTGCCAGGGGGTCACCTGTGACCCCTGCGTCTAGAGCCCAGTCTAACAAACAACAGGCTGGAGCCTGAAACTGGTGCCAGGGGGTCACCTGCGACCCCTGCATCTAGAGCCCAGTCTAACAAACAACAGGCCGGAGCCTGAAACTGGTGCCAGGAGGTCCCTTGCGACCCCTACGTCCAGTGTCCAGTCTAAGAAACAGCAGGCTGGGGTTTGGAACTGGTGCCAGGGGGTCACCTTAGGCCCCTACATCTAGTGCCCAGTCTAACAAACAACAGGCCTGAGCAGGAAATTGGTGCCAGGGGGTCACCTGCGGCCCCTATTTCTAGTGCCCAGTCTAACAAACAACAGGCCGGAGCCTGAAACTGGTGCTAAGGGGTCACCTGTTACCCCTGCGTCTAAAGGCCAGTCTAACAAACAACAGGCCGAAGACTGAAACTGGTGCCAGGAGGTCCCTTGTGGCCCCTACATCTAGTGCCCAGTCTAACAAATAATAGGCCGGAACCTGAAACTGGTGCCAGGGGGTGCCTTGTGGCCCCTAAGTCTAGTGCCCAGTCTAACAAATAATAGGCCGGAGCCTGAAACTGGTGCAAGGGGGTCACCTGTGACCCCTGTGTCTAGTGCCCAGTCTAAGAAACAGCAGGCCGGGGTTTGGAACTGGTGCCAGGGGGTCACCTTAGGCCCCTACATCTAGTGCCCAGTCTAACAAACAACAGGCCTGAGCAGGAAATTGGTGCCAGGGGGTCACATGCGACCCTGATCTCTAGTGCCCAATCTAACAAACAAAAGGCCGGAGCCTGAAACTGGTGCCAGGGGGTCCCTTTCGACCTCTACGTATAGTGCCCAGTCTAACTAACAACATGCCTGAGTACGAAACTGGTGCCAGGGGGTCACCTGCGGCCCCTATATCTAGTGCCCAGTCTAACAAACAACAGGCCGGAGCCTGAAACTGGTGCCAAGGGGTCACCTGTTAACCCTGCGTCTAAAGCCCAGTCTAACAAACAACAGGCCGAAGACTGAAACTGGTGCCAGGGGGTCCCTTGTGGCCCCTACGTCTAGTGCCCAGTTTAAGAAACAACAGGCCAGAGCCCGAAACTGGTGCCAGGGGGTCCCTTGTGGCCCCTACATCTAGTGCCCAGTCTAACAAATAATAGGCCGGAACCTGAAACTGGTGCCAGGGGGTCCCTTGTGGCCCCTAAGTCTAGTGCCCAGTCTAACAAATAATAGGCCGGAGCCTGAAACTGGTGCAAGGGGGTCACCTGTGACCCCTGTGTCTAGTGCCCAGTCTAAGAAACAACAGGTCGGGCCCAAAACTGGTGCCAGGGGGTCAACTGCGACCCCTGCGTCTAGAGCCCAGTCTAACAAACAACAGGCCTGAGCCTGAAACTGGTGCCAGGAGGTCCCTTGCGACCCCTACGTCCAGTGCCCAGTCTAGGAAACAGCAGGCCGGGGTTTGGAACTGGTGCCAGGGGGTCACCTTAGGCACCTACATCTAGTGCCCAGTCTAACAAACAACAGGCCTGAGCAGGAAATTGGTGCCAGGGGGTCACATGCGACCCTGATCTCTAGTGCCCACTCTAACAAACAAAAGGCGGAGCCTGAAACTGGTTCCAGGGGGTCCCTTTAGACCTCTACGTATAGTGCCCAGTCTAACTAACAACATGCCTGAGTACGAAACTGGTGCCAGGGGGTCACCTGCGCCCCTATATCTAGTGCCCAGTCTAACAAACAACAGGCCAGAGCCTGAAACTGGTGCCAAGGGGTCACCTGTTACCCCTGCGTCTAAAGCCCAGTCTAACAAACAACAGGCCGAAGACTGAAACTGGTGCCAGCGGGTCCCTTATAGCCCCTACGTCTAGTGCCCAGTCTAACAAATAGGAGGCAGAAGCCTGAAACTGGTGCCAGGGGGTCACCTGCGACCCCTGTGTCTAGTGCCCAGTCTAAGAAACAACAGGCCAGAGCTCGAAACTAGTGCCAGGGGGTCCCTTGTGGCCCCTACATCTAGTGCCCAGTCTAACAAATAATAGGCCGGAACCTGAAACTGGTGCCAGGGGGTCCCTTGTGGCCCCTAAGTCTAGTGCCCAGTCTAACAAATAATAGGCCGGAGCCTGACACTGGTGCAAATGGGTCACCTGTAACCCCTGTGTCTAGTGCCCAGTCTAAGAAACAACAGGTCGGGCCCAAAACTGGTGCCAGGGGGTAACCTGTGACCTCTGCGTCTAGAGCCCAGTCTAACAAACAACAGGCCGGAGCATGAAACTGGTGCCAGGAGGTCCCTTGCGACCCCTACGTCAAGTGCCCAGTCTAAGAAACACCAGGCCTGTGTTTGTATCTATTGGCAGGGGGTCACCGTAGGCCCCTACACATAGTGCCCAGTCTAACAAACAACAGTCCTGAGCAGGAAATTGGTGCCAGGGGGTCACATACGACCCTGATCTCTAGTGCCCAATCTAACAAACAAAAGGCCGGAGCCTGAAACTGGTGCCAGGGGGTCCCTTTCGACCTCTACGTATAGTGCCCAGTCTAACTAACAACATGCCTGAGTACGAAACTGGTGCCAGGGGGTCACCTACGACCCCTATGTCTAGTGCCCAGTCTAAAAAACAATAGGCTGGAGACCGAAACTGGTGCCAGGGGGTCCCTTGTGGCCCCTACATCTAGTGCCCAGTCTAACAAATAATAGGCCGGAACCTGAAACTGGTGCCAGGGGGTCCCTTGTGGCCCCTACATCTAGTGCCCAGTCTAACAAATAATAGGCCGGAACCTGAAACTGGTGCCAGGGGGTCCCTTGTGGCCCCTAAGTCTAGTGCCCAGTCTAACAAATAATAGGCCGGAGCCTGAAACTGGTGCAAGGGGGTCACCTGTGACCCCTGTGTCTAGTGCCCAGTCTAACAAACAACAGGTCGGGCCCAAAACAGGTGCCAGGGGGTCACCTGCGACCCCTGCGTCTAGAGCCCAGTCTAACAAACAACAGGCCGGAGCCTGAAACTGGTGCCAGGAGGTCCCTTGCGACCCCTACGTCCAGTGCCCAGTCTAAGAAACAGCAGGCCGGGGTTTGGAACTGGTGCCAGGGGGTCACCTTAGGCCCCTACATCTAGTGCCCAGTCTAACAAACAACAGGCCTGAGCAGAAAATTGGTGCCAGGGGGTCACATGCGACCCTGATCTCTAGTGCCCAATCTAACAAACAACAGGCCGGAGCCTGAAACTGGTGCCAGGGGGTCCCTTTCGACCTCTACGTATAGTGCCCAGTCTAACTAATACCATGCCTGAGTATGAAACTGGTGCCAGGGGGTCACCTGCGACCCCTATGTCTAGTGCCCAGTCTAAAAAACAAAAGGCTGGAGACCGAAACTGGTGCCAGGTGGTCCTTTGTGGCACCTACGTCTAGTGCCCAGTCTAACAAATAATAGGCCGGAGCCTGAATCTGGTGCCAGGGGGTCACCTGTGACCCCTGCGTCTAGAGCCGAGTCTAACAAACAACAGGCTGGAGCCTGAAACTGGTGCCAGGGGGTCACCTGTGACCCCTGCGTCTAGAGACAAGTCTAACAAACAACAGGCTGGAGCCTGAAACTGGTGCCAGGGGGTCACCTGCGACCCCTGCGTCTAGAGCCCAGTCTAACAAACAACAGGCCGGAGCCTGAAACTGGTGCCAGGAGGTCCCTTGCGACCCCTACGTCCAGTGCCCAGTCTAAGAAACAGCAGGCCGGGGTTTGGAACTGGTGCCAGGGGGTCACCTTAGGCCCCTACATCTAGTGCCCAGTCTAACAAACAACAGGCCTGAGCAGGAAATTGGTGCCAGGGGGTCACATGTGACCCTGATCTCTAGTGCCCAATCTAACAAACAAAAGGCCGGAGCCTGAAACTGGTGCAAGGGGGTCCCTTTCGACCTCTACGTATAGTGCCCAGTCTAACTAACAACATGCCTGAGTACGAAACTGGTGCCATGGAGTCACCTGCGGCCCCTATATCTAGTGCCCAGTCTAACAAACAACAGGCCGGAGCCTGAAACTGGTGCCAAGGGGTCACCTGTTACCCCTGCGTCTAAAGCCCAGTCTAACAAACAACAGGACGAAGACTGAAACTGGTGCCAGGGGGTCCCTTGTGGCCCCTACGTCTAGTGCCCAGTCTAACAAATAATAGGCAGAAGCCTGAAACTGGTGCCAGGGGGTCACTGCGACCCCTATGTCTAGTGCCCAGTCTAAAAAACAAAAGGCTGGAGACCGAAACTGGTGCCAGGTGGTCCTTTGTGGCACCTACGTCTAGTGCCCAGTCTAACAAATAATAGGCCGGAGCCTGAATCTGGTGCCAGGGGGTCACCTGTGACCCCTGCGTCTAGAGCCGAGTCTAAAAAACAACAGGCTGGAGCCTGAAACTGGTGCCAGGGGGTCACCTGTGACCCCTGCGTCTAGAGACAAGTCTAAAAAACAACAGGGTGGAGCCTGAAACTGGTGCCAGGGGGTCACCTGCGACCCCTGCGTCTAGAGCCCAGTCTAACAAACAACAGGCCGGAGCCTGAAACTGGTGCCAGGAGGTCCCTTGCGACCCCTACGTCCAGTGCCCAGTCTAAGAAACAGCAGGCCGGGGTTTGGAACTGGTGCCAGGGGGTCACCTTAGGCCCCTACATCTAGTGCCCAGTCTAACAAACAACAGGCCTGAGCAGGAAATTGGTGCCAGGGGGTCACATGCGACCCTGATCTCTAGTGCCCAATCTAACAAACAAAAGGCCGGAGCCTGAAACTGGTGCCAGGGGGTCCCTTTCGACCTCTACGTATAGTGCCCAGTCTAACTAACAACATACCTGAGTACGAAACTGGTGCCATGGGGTCACCTGCGGGCCCTATATCTAGTGCCCAGTCTAACAAACAACAGGCCGGAGCCTGAAACTGGTGCCAAGGGGTCACCTGTTACCCCTGCGTCTAAAGCCCAGTCTAACAAACAACAGGCCGAAGACTGAAACTGGTGCCAGGGGGTCCCTTGTGGCCCCTACGTCTAGTGCCCAGTCTAACAAATAATAGGCAGAAGCCTGAAACTGGTGCCAGGGGGTCACCTGCGACCCCTGTGTCTAGTGCCCAGTTTAAGAAACAACAGGCCAGAGCCCGAAACTGGTGCCAGGGGGTCCCTTGTGGCCCCTACATCTAGTGCCCAGTCTAACAAATAATAGGCCGGAACCTGAAACTGGTGCCAGGGGGTCCCTTGTGGCCCCTAAGTCTAGTGCCCAGTCTAACAAATAATAGGCCGGAGACTGAAACTGGTGCAAGGGGGTCACCTGTGACCCCTGTGTCTAGTGCCCAGTCTAAGAAACAACAGGTCGGGCCCAAAACTGGTGCCAGGGGGTCAACTGCGACCCCTGCGTCTAAAGCCCAGTCTAACAAACAACAGGCCGGAGCCTGAAACTGGTGCCAGGAGGTTCCTTGCGACCCCTACGTCCAGTGCCCAGTCTAAGAAACAGCAGGCCGGGGTTTGGAACTGGTGCCAGGGGGTCACCTTAGGCACCTACATCTAGTGCCCAGTCTAACAAACAACAGGCCTGAGCAGGAAATTGGTGCCACATGCGACCCTGATCTCTAGTGCCCAATCTAACAAACAAAAGGCAGAGCCTGAAACTGGTGCCAGGGGGTCCCTTTAGACCTCTACGTATAGTGCCTTGTCTAACTAACAACATGCCTGAGTACGAAACTGGTGCCAGGGGGTCACCTGTGGCCCCTATATCTAGTGCCCAGTCTAACAAACAACAGGCCGGAGCCTGAAACTGGTGCCAAGGGGTCACCTGTTACCCCTGCGTCTAAAGCCCAGTCTAACAAACAACAGGCCGAAGACTGAAACTGGTGCCAGGGGGTCCCTTGTGGCCCCTACGTCTAGTGCCCAGTCTAACAAATAAGAGGCAGAAGCCTGAAACTGGTGCCAGGGGGTCACCTGCGACCCCTGTGTCTAGTGCCCAGTCTAAGAAACAACAGGCCAGAGCTCGAAACTAGTGCCAGGGGGTCCCTTGTGGCCCCTACATCTAGTGCCCAGTCTAACAAATAATAGGCCGGAACCTGAAACTGGTGCCAGGGGGTTCCTTGTGGCCCCTAAGTCTAGTGCCCAGTCTAACAAATAATAGGCCGGAGCCTGAAACTGGTGCAAGGGGGTCACCTGTAACCCCTGTGTCTAGTGCCCAGTCTAAGAAACAACAGGTCGGGCCCAAAACTGGTGCCAGGGGGTCACCTGTGACCTCTGCATCTAGAGCCCAGTCTAACAAACAACAGGCCGGAGCATGAAACTGGTGCCAGGAGGTCCCTTGCGACCCCTACGTCAAGTGCCCAGTCTAAGAAACACCAGGCCGGTGTTTGTATATATTGGTAGGGGGTCACCGTAGGCCCCTACACATAGTGCCCAGTCTAACAAACAACAGGCCTGAGCAGGAAATTGGTGCCAGGGGGTCACATACGACCCTGATTTCTAGTGCCCAATCTAACAAACAAAAGGCCGGAGCCTGAAACTGGTGCCAGGGGGTCCCTTTCGACCTCTACGTATAGTGCCCAGTCTAACTAACAACATGCCTGAGTACGAAACTGGTGCCAGGGGGTCACCTGCGACCCCTATGTCTAGTGCCCAGTCTAAAAAACAATAGGCTGGAGACCGAAGCTGGTGCCAGGGGGTCCCTTGTGGTCCCTACGTCTAGTGCCCAGTCTAACAAATAATAGGCCGGAGCCTGAAACTGGTGCAAGGGGGTCACCTGTGACCCCTGTGTCTAGTGCCTAGTCTAACAAACAACAATCCGGAGCCTGAAACTGGTGCCAGGGGGTCCTTTGTGGCCCCTACGTCTAGTGCCCAGTCTATCAAATAATAGGCAGAAGCCTGAAACTGGTGCCAGGGGGTCACCTGCGACCCCTGTGTCTAGTGCCCAGTTTAAGAAACAACAGGCCAGAGCCCGAAACTGGTGCCAGGGGGTCCCTTGTGGCCCCTACATCTAGTGCCCAGTCTAACAAATAATAGCCTGGAACCTGAAACTGGTGCCAGGGGGTCCCTTGTGGCCCATAAGTCTAGTGCCCAGTCTAACAAATAATAGACCGGAGCCTGAAACTGGTGCAAGGGGGTCACCTGTGACCCCTGTGTCTAGTGCCCAGTCTAAGAAACAACAGGTCGGGCCCAAAACTGGTGCCAGGGGGTCAACTGCGACCCCTGCGTCTAGAGCCCAGTCTAACAAACAACAGGCCGGAGCCTGAAACTGGTGCCAGGAGGTCCCTTGCGACCCCTAGGTCCAGTGCCCAGTCTAACTAACAACATGCCTGAGTACGAAACTGGTGCCAGGGGGTCCTTTGTGGCCCCTACGTCTAGTGCCCAGTATAACAAATAATAGGCCCGAGCCTGAAACTGGTGCAAGGGGTTCACCTGTGACCCCTGCGTCTAGAGCCCAGTCTAACAAACAACAGGCTGGAGCGTGAAACTGGTGCCAGGCGGTCACCTGTGACCCCTGCGTCTAGAGCCCAGTCTAACAAACAACAGGCTGGAGCCTGAAACTGGTGCCAGGGGGTCACCTGCGACCCCTGCATCTAGAGCCCAGTCTAACAAACAACAGGCCGGAGCCTGAAACTGGTGCCAGGAGGTCCCTTGCGACCCCTACGTCCAGTGTCCAGTCTAAGAAACAGCAGGCTGGGGTTTGGAACTGGTGCCAGGGGGTCACCTTAGGCCCCTACATCTAGTGCCCAGTCTAACAAACAACAGGCCTGAGCAGGAAATTGGTGCCAGGGGGTCACCTGCGGCCCCTATTTCTAGTGCCCAGTCTAACAAACAACAGGCCGGAGCCTGAAACTGGTGCTAAGGGGTCACCTGTTACCCCTGCGTCTAAAGGCCAGTCTAACAAACAACAGGCCGAAGACTGAAACTGGTGCCAGGAGGTCCCTTGTGGCCCCTACATCTAGTGCCCAGTCTAACAAATAATAGGCCGGAACCTGAAACTGGTGCCAGGGGGTGCCTTGTGGCCCCTAAGTCTAGTGCCCAGTCTAACAAATAATAGGCCGGAGCCTGAAACTGGTGCAAGGGGGTCACCTGTGAACCCTGTGTCTAGTGCCCAGTCTAAGAAACAGCAGGCCGGGGTTTGGAACTGGTGCCAGGGGGTCACCTTAGGCCCCTACATCTAGTGCCCAGTCTAACAAACAACAGGCCTGAGCAGGAAATTGGTGCCAGGGGGTCACATGCGACCCTGATCTCTAGTGCCCAATCTAACAAACAAAAGGCCGGAGCCTGAAATTGGTGCCAGGGGGTCCCTTTCGACCTCTACGTATAGTGCCCAGTCTAACTAACAACATGCCTGAGTACGAAACTGGTGCCAGGGGGTTACCTGCGACCCCTGTGTCTAGTGCCCAGTTTAAGAAACAACAGGCCAGAGCCCGAAACTGGTGCCAGGGGGTCCCTTGTCGCCCCTACATCTAGTGCCCAGTCTAACAAATAATAGGCCGGAACCTGAAACTGGTGCCAGGGGGTCCCTTGTGGCCCCTAAGTCTAGTGCCCAGTCTAACAAATAATAGGCCGGAGCCTGAAACTGGTGCAAGGGGGTCACCTGTGACCCCTGTGTCTAGTGCCCAGTCTAAGAAACAACAGGTCGGGCCCAAAACTGGTGCCAGGGGGTCAACTGCGACCCCTGCGTCTAGAGCCCAGTCTAACAAACATCAGGCCTGAGCCTGAAACTGGTGCCAGGAGGTCCCTTGCGACCCCTACGTCCAGTGCCCAGTCTAGGAAATAGCAGGCCGGGGTTTTGAACTGGTGCCAGGGGGTCACCTTAGGCACCTACATCTAGTGCCCAGTCTAACAAACAACAGGCCTGAGCAGGAAATTGGTGCCAGGGGGTCACATGCGACCCTGATCTCTAGTGCCCACTCTAACAAACAAAAGGCGGAGCCTGAAACTGGTTCCAGGGGGTCCCTTTAGACCTCTACGTATAGTGCCCAGTCTAACTAACAACATGCCTGAGTACGAAACTGGTGCCAGGGGGTCACCTGCGCCCCTATTTCTAGTGCCCAGTCTAACAAACAACAGGCCAGAGCCTGAAACTGGTGCCAAGGGGTCACCTGTTACCCCTGCGTCTAAAGCCCAGTCTAACAAACAACAGGCCGAAGACTGAAACTGGTGCCAGCGGGTCCCTTGTGGCCCCTACGTCTAGTGCCCAGTCTAACAAATAGGAGGCAGAAGCCTGAAACTGGTGCCAGGGGGTCACCTGCGACCCCTGTGTCTAGTGCCCAGTCTAAGAAACAGCAGGCCAGAGCTCGAAACTAGTGCTAGGGGGTCCCTTGTGGCCCCTACATCTAGTGCCCAGTCTAACAAATAATAGGCCGTAACCTTAAACTGGTGCCAGGGAGTCCCTTGTGGCCCCTAAGTCTAGTGCCCAGTCTAACAAATAATAGGCCGGAGCCTGAAACTGGTGCAAGGGGGTCACCTGTAACCCCTGTGTCTAGTGCCCAGTCTAAGAAACAACAGGTCGGGCCCAAAACTGGTGCCAGGGGGTAACCTGTGACCTCTGCGTCTAGAGCCCAGTCTAACAAACAACAGGCCGGAGCATGAAACTGGTGCCAGGAGGTCCCTTGCGACCCCTACGTCAAGTGCCCAGTCTAAGAAACACCAGGCCGGTGTTTGTATCTATTGGCAGGGGGTCACGGTAGGCCCCTACACATAGTGCCCAGTCTAACAAACAACAGTCCTGAGCAGGAAATTGGTGCCAGGGGGTCACATGCGACCCTGATCTCTAGTGCCCAATCTAACAAACAAAAGGCCGGAGCCTGAAACTGGTGCCAGGGGGTCCCTTTCGACCTCTACGTATAGTGCCCAGTCTAACTAACAACATGCCTGAGTACGAAACTGGTGCCAGGGGGTCACCTACGACCCCTATGTCTAGTGCCCAGTCTAAAAAACAATAGGCTGGAGACCGAAACTGGTGCCAGGGGGTCCCTTGTGGCCCCTACATCTAGTGCCCAGTCTAACAAATAATAGGCCGGAACCTGAAACTGGTGCCAGGGGGTCCCTTGTGGCCCCTACAGCTAGTGCCCAGTCTAACAAATAATAGGCCGGAACCTGAAACTGGTGCCAGGGGGTCCCTTGTGGCCCCTAAGTCTAGTGCCCAGTCTAACAAACAACAGGCCGGAGCCTGAAACTGGTGCCAGGGGGTCCCTTGTGGCCCCTAAGTCTAGTGCCCAGTCTAACAAATAATAGGCCGGAGCCTGAAACTGGTGCAAGGGGGTTACCTGTGACCCCTGTGTCTAGTGCCCAGTCTAACAAACAACAGGTCGGGCCCAAAACAGGTGCCAGGGGGTCACCTGCGACCCCTGCGTCTAGAGCCCAGTCTAACAAACAACAGGCCGGAGCCTGAAACTGGTGCCAGGAGGTCCCTTGCGACCCCTACGTCCAGTGCCCAGTCTAAGAAACAGCAGGCCGGGGTTTGGAACTGGTGCCAGGGGGTCACCTTAGGCCCCTACATCTAGTGCCCAGTCTAACAAACAACAGGCCTGAGCAGGAAATTGGTGCCAGGGGGTCACATGCGACCCTGATCTCTAGTGCCCAATCTAACAAACAAAAGGCCGGAGCCTGAAACTGGTGCCAGGGGGTCCCTTTCGACATCTACGTATAGTGCCCAGTCTAACTAATACCATGCCTGAGTATGAAACTGGTGCCAGGGGGTCACCTGCGACCCCTATGTCTAGTGCCCAGTCTAAAAAACAAAAGGCTGGAGACCGAAACTGGTGCCAGGTGGTCCTTTGTGGCACCTACGTCTAGTGCCCAGTCTAACAAATAATAGGCCGGAGCCTGAATCTGGTGCCAGGGGGTCACCTGTGACCCCTGCGTCTAGAGCCGAGTCTAACAAACAACAGGCTGGAGCCTGAAACTGGTGCCAGGGGGTCACCTGTGACCCCTGCGTCTAGAGACAAGTCTAACAAACAACAGGCCGGAGCCTGAAACTGGTGCCAGGAGGTCCCTTGCGACCCCTACGTCCAGTGCCCAGTCTAAGAAACAGCAGGCCGGGGTTTGGAACTGGTGCCAGGGGGTCACCTTAGGCCCCTACATCTAGTGCCCAGTCTAACAAACAACAGGCCTGAGCAGGAAATTGGTGCCAGGGGGTCACATGCGACCCTGATCTCTAGTGCCCAATCTAACAAACAAAAGGCCGGAGCCTGAAACTGGTGCCAGGGGGTCCCTTTCAACCTCTACGTATAGTGCCCAGTCTAACTAACAACATACCTGAGTACGAAACTGGTGCCATGGGGTCACCTGCGGCCCCTATATCTAGTGCCCAGTCTAACAAACAACAGGCCAGAGCCTGAAACTGGTGCCAAGGGGTCACCTGTTACCCCTACGTCTAGTGCCCAGTCTAACAAATAAGAGGCAGAAGCCTGAAACTGGTGCCAGGGGGTCACCTGCGACCCCTGTGTCTAGTGCCCAGTCTAAGAAACAACAGGCCAGAGCTCGAAACTAGTGCCAGGGGGTCCCTTGTGGCCCCTACATCTAGTGCCCAGTCTAACAAATAATAGGCCGGAACCTGAAACTGGTGCCAGGGGGTCCCTTGTGGCCCCTAAGTCTAGTGCCCAGTCTAACAAATAATAGGCCGGAGCCTGAAACTGGTGCAAGGGGGTCACCTGTAACCCCTGTGTCTAGTGCCCAGTCTAAGAAACAACAGGTCGGGCCCAAAACTGGTGCCAGGGGGTTACCTGTGACCTCTGCGTCTAGAGCCCAGTCTAACAAACAACAGGCCGGAGCATGAAACTGGTGCCAGGAGGTCCCTTGCGACCCCTACGTCAAGTGCCCAGTCTAAGAAACACCAGGCCGGTGTTTGTATATATTGGTAGGGGGTCACCGTAGGCCCCTACACATAGTGCCCAGTCTAACAAACAACAGGCCTGAGCAGGAAATTGGTGCCAGGGGGTCACATACGACCCTGATTTCTAGTGCCCAATCTAACAAACAAAAGGCCGGAGCCTGAAACTGGTGCCAGGGGGTCCCTTTCGACCTCTACGTATAGTGCCCAGTCTAACTAACAACATGCCTGAGTACGAAACTGGTGCCAGGGGGTCACCTGCGACCCCTATGTCTAGTGCCCAGTCTAAAAAACAATAGGCTGGAGACCGAAGCTGGTGCCAGGGGGTCCCTTGTGGTCCCTACGTCTAGTGCCCAGTCTAACAAATAATAGGCCGGAGCCTGAAACTGGTGCAAGGGGGTCACCTGTGACCCCTGTGTCTAGTGCCTAGTCTAACAAACAACAATCCGGAGCCTGAAACTGGTGCCAGGGGGTCCTTTGTGGCCCCTACGTCTAGTGCCCAGTATAACAAATAATAGGACCGAGCCTGAAACTGGTGCAAGGGGATCACCTGTGACCCCTGCGTCTAGAGCCCAGTCTAACAAACAACAGGCTGGAGCGTGAAACTGGTGCCAGGGGGTCACATGTGACCCCTGCGTCTAGAGCCCAGTCTAACAAACAACAGGCTGGAGCCTGAAACTGGTGCCAGGGGGTCACCTGCGACCCCTGCATCTAGAGCCCAGTCTAACAAACAACAGGCCGGAGCCTGAAACTGGTGCCAGGAGGTCCCTTGCGACCCCTACTTCCAGTGTCCAGTCTAAGAAATAGCAGGCCGGGGTTTGGAACTGGTGCCAGGGGGTCACCTTAGGCCCCTACATCTAGTGCCCAGTCTAACAAACAACAGGCCTGAGCAGGAAATTGGTGCCAGGGGGTCACATGCGACCCTGATCTCTAGTGCCCAATCTAACAAATAAAAGGCCGGAGCCTGAAACTGGTGCCAGGGGGTCCCTTTCGACCTCTACGTATAGTGCCCAGTCTAACTAACAACATGCCTGAGTACGAAACTGGTGCCAGGGGGTCACCTGCGGCCCCTTTGTCTAGTGCCCAGTCTAACAAACAACAGGCCGGAGCCTGAAACTGGTGCTAAGGGGTCACCTGTTACCCCTGCGTCTAAAGCCCAGTCTAACAAACAACAGGCCGAAGACTGAAACTGGTGCCAGGGGGTCCCTTGTGGCCCCTACGTCTAGTGCCCAGTCTAACAAATAATAGGCCGGAACCTGAAACTGGTGCCAGGGGGTCCCTTGTGGCCCCTAAGTCTAGTGCCCAGTCTAACAAATAATAGGCCGGAGCCTGAAACTGGTGCAAGGGGGTCACCTGTGACCCCTGTGTCTGGTGCCCAGTCTAAGAAACAACAGGTCGGGCCCAAAACTGGTGCCAGGGGGTCAACTGCGACCCCTGCGTCTAGAGCCCAGTCTAACAAACAACAGGCCGGAGCCTGAAACTGGTGCCAGGAGGTCCCTTGCGACCCCTACGTCCAGTGCCCAGTCTAGGAAACAGCAGGCCGGGGTTTGGAACTGGTGCCAGGGGGTCACCTTAGGCACCTACATCTAGTGCCCAGTCTAACAAACAACAGGCCTGAGCAGGAAATTGGTGCCAGGGGGTCACATGCGACCCTGATCTCTAGTGCCCATTCTAACAAACAAAAGGCCGGAGCCTGAAACTAGTGCCAGGGGGTCCCTTTCGACCTCTACGTATAGTGCCCAGTCTAACTAACAACATGCCTGAGTACGAAACTGGTGCCAGGGGGTCACCTGCGGCCCCTATATCTAGTGCCCAGTCTAACAAACAACAGGCCGGAGCCTGAAACTGGTGCCAAGGGGTCACCTGTTACCCCTACGTCTAGTGCCCAGTCTAACAAATAAGAGGCAGAAGCCTGAAACTGGTGCCAGGGGGTCACCTGCGACCCCTGTGTCTAGTGCCCAGTCTAAGAAACAACAGGCCAGAGCTCGAAACTAGTGCCAGGGGGTCCCTTGTGGCCCCTACATCTAGTGCCCAGTCTAACAAATAATAGGCCGGAACCTGAAACTGGTGCCAGGGGGTCCCTTGTGGCCCCTAAGTCTAGTGCCCAGTCTAACAAATAATAGGCCGGAGCCTGAAACTGGTGCAAGGGGGTCACCTGTAACCCCTGTGTCTAGTGCCCAGTCTAAGAAACAACAGGTCGGGCCCAAAACTGGTGCCAGGGGGTCACCTGTGACCTCTGTGTCTAGAGCCCAGTCTAACAAACAACAGGCCGGTGCATGAAACTGGTGCCAGGAGGTCCCTTGCGACCCCTACGTCAAGTGCACAGTCTAAGAAACACCAGGCCGGTGTTTGTATCTATTGGCAGGGGGTCACCGTAGGCCCCTACACATAGTGCCCAGTCTAACAAACAACAGGCCTGAGCAGGAAATTGGTGCCAGGGGTCACATACGAACCTGATCTCTAGTGCCCAATCTAACAAACAAAAGGCCGGAGCCTGAAACTGGTGCCAGGGGGTCCCTGTCGACCTCTACGTATAGTGCCCAGTCTAACTAACAACATACCTGAGTACGAAACTGGTGCCAGGGGGTCACCTGCGACCCCTATGTCTAGTGCCCAGTCTAAAAAACAATAGGCTGGAGACCGAAACTGGTGCCAGGGGGTCCCTTGTGGCCCCTACGTCTAGTGCCCAGTCTAACAAATAATAGGCCGGAGCCTGAAACTGGTGCAAGGGGATCACCTGTGACCCCTGTGTCTAGTGCCTAGTCTAACAAACAACAATCCGGAGCCTGAAACTGGTGCCAGGGGGTCCTTTGTGGCCCCTACGTCTAGTGCCCAGTATAACAAATAATAGGCCCGAGCCTGAAACTGGTGCCAGGGGGTCCCTTGTGGCCCCTAAGTCTAGTGCCCAGTCTAACAAATAATAGACCGGAGCCTGAAACTGGTGCAAGGGGGTCACCTGTGACCCCTGTGTCTAGTGCCCAGTCTTAGAAACAACAGGTCGGGCCCAAAACTGGTGCCAGGGGGTCAACTGCGACCCCTGCGTCTAGAGCCCAGTCTAACAAACAACAGGCCGGAGCCTGAAACTGGTGCCAGGAGGTCCCTTGCGACCCCTAGGTCCAGTGCCCAGTCTAACTAACAACATGCCTGAGTACGAAACTGGTGCCAGGGGGTCCTTTGTGGCCCCTACGTCTAGTGCCCAGTATAACAAATAATAGGCCCGAGCCTGAAACTGGTGCAAGGGGTTCACCTGTGACCCCTGCGTCTAGAGCCCAGTCTAACAAACAACAGGCTGGAGCGTGAAACTGGTGCCAGGCGGTCACCTGTGACCCCTGCGTCTAGAGCCCAGTCTAACAAACAACAGGCTGGAGCCTGAAACTGGTGCCAGGGGGTCACCTGCGACCCCTGCATCTAGAGCCCAGTCTAACAAACAACAGGCCGGAGCCTGAAACTGGTGCCAGGAGGTCCCTTGCGACCCCTACGTCCAGTGTCCAGTCTAAGAAACAGCAGGCTGGGGTTTGGAACTGGTGCCAGGGGGTCACCTTAGGCCCCTACATCTAGTGCCCAGTCTAACAAACAACAGGCCTGAGCAGGAAATTGGTGCCAGGGGGTGACCTGCGGCCCCTATTTCTAGTGCCCAGTCTAACAAACAACAGGCCGGAGCCTGAAACTGGTGCTAAGGGGTCACCTGTTACCCCTGCGTCTAAAGGCCAGTCTAACAAACAACAGGCCGAAGACTGCAACTGGTGCCAGGAGGTCCCTTGTGGCCCCTACATCTAGTGCCCAGTCTAACAAATAATAGGCCGGAACCTGAAACTGGTGCCAGGGGGTGCCTTGTGGCCCCTAAGTCTAGTGCCCAGTCTAACAAATAATAGGCCGGAGCCTGAAACTGGTGCAAGGGGGTCACCTGTGAACCCTGTGTCTAGTGCCCAGTCTAAGAAACAGCAGGCCGGGGTTTGGAACTGGTGCCAGGGGGTCACCTTAGGCCCCTACATCTAGTGCCCAGTCTAACAAACAACAGGCCTGAGCAGGAAATTGGTGCCAGGGGGTCACATGCGACCCTGATCTCTAGTGCCCAATCTAACAAACAAAAGGCCGGAGCCTGAAACTGGTGCCAGGGGGTCCCTTTCGACCTCTACGTATAGTGCCCAGTCTAACTAACAACATGCCTGAGTACGAAACTGGTGCCAGGGGGTCACCTGCGGCCCCTATATCTAGTGCCCAGTCTAACAAACAACAGGCCGGAGCCGGAAACTGGTGCCAAGGGGTCACCTGTTACCCCTGCGTCTAAAGCCCAGTCTAACAAACAACAGGCAGAAGCCTGAAACTGGTGCCAGGGGGTTACCTGCGACCCCTGTGTCTAGTGCCCAGTTTAAGAAACAACAGGCCAGAGCCCGAAACTGGTGCCAGGGGGTCCCTTGTCGCCCCTACATCTAGTGCCCAGTCTAACAAATAATAGGCCGGAACCTGAAACTGGTGCCAGGGGGTCCCTTGTGGCCCCTAAGTCTAGTGCCCAGTCTAACAAATAATAGGCCGGAGCCTGAAACTGGTGCAAGGGGGTCACCTGTGACCCCTGTGTCTAGTGCCCAGTCTAAGAAACAACAGGTCGGGCCCAAAACTGGTGCCAGGGGGTCAACTGCGACCCCTGCGTCTAGAGCCCAGTCTAACAAACAACAGGCCTGAGCCTGAAACTGGTGCCAGGAGGTCCCTTGCGACCCCTACGTCCAGTGCCCAGTCTAGGAAACAGCAGGCCGGGGTTTGGAACTGGTGCCAGGGGGTCACCTTAGGCACCTACATCTAGTGCCCAGTCTAACAAACAACAGGCCTGAGCAGGAAATTGGTGCCAGGGGGTCACATGCGACCCTGATCTCTAGTGCCCACTCTAACAAACAAAAGGCGGAGCCTGAAACTGGTTCCAGGGGGTCCCTTTAGACCTCTACGTATAGTGCCCAGTCTAACTAACAACATGCCTGAGTACGAAACTGGTGCCAGGGGGTCACCTGCGCCCCTATATCTAGTGCCCAGTCTAACAAACAACAGGCCAGAGCCTGAAACTGGTGCCAAGGGGTCACCTGTTACCCCTGCGTCTAAAGCCCAGTCTAACAAACAACAGGCCGAAGACTGAAACTGGTGCCAGCGGGTCCCTTGTGGCCCCTACGTCTAGTGCCCAGTCTAACAAATAGGAGGCAGAAGCCTGAAACTGGTGCCAGGGGGTCACCTGCGACCCCTGTGTCTAGTGCCCAGTCTAAGAAACAGCAGGCCAGAGCTCGAAACTAGTGCCAGGGGGTCCCTTGTGGTCCCTACATCTAGTGCCCAGTCTAACAAATAATAGGCCGTAACCTTAAACTGGTGCCAGGGGGTCCCTTGTGGCCCCTAAGTCTAGTGCCCAGTCTAACAAATAATAGGCCGGAGCCTGAAACTGGTGTAAGGGGGTCACCTGTAACCCCTGTGTCTAGTGCCCAGTCTAAGAAACAACAGGTCGGGCCCAAAACTGGTGCCAGGGGGTAACCTGTGACCTCTGCGTCTAGAGCCCAGTCTAGCAAACAACAGGCCGGAGCATGAAACTGGTGCCAGGAGGTCCCTTGCGACCCCTACGTCAAGTGCCCAGTCTAAGAAACACCAGGCCGGTGTTTGTATCTATTGGCAGGGGGTCACGGTAGGCCCCTACACATAGTGCCCAGTCTAACAAACAACAGTCCTGAGCAGGAAATTGGTGCCAGGGGGTCACATGCGACCCTGATCTCTAGTGCCCAATCTAACAAACAAAAGGCCGGAGCCTGAAACTGGTGCCAGGGGGTCCCTTTCGACCTCTACGTATAGTGCCCAGTCTAACTAACAACATGCCTGAGTACGAAACTGGTGCCAGGGGGTCACCTACGACCCCTATGTCTAGTGCCCAGTCTAAAAAACAATAGGCTGGAGACCGAAACTGGTGCCAGGGGGTCCCTTGTGGCCCCTACATCTAGTGCCCAGTCTAACAAATAATAGGCCGGAACCTGAAACTGGTGCCAGGGGGTCCCTTGTGGCCCCTACATCTAGTGCCCAGTCTAACAAATAATAGGCCGGAACCTGAAACTGGTGCCAGGGGGTCCCTTGTGGCCCCTAAGTCTAGTGCCCAGTCTAACAAATAATAGGCCGGAGCCTGAAACTGGTGCAAGGGGGTCACCTGTGACCCCTGTGTCTAGTGCCCAGTCTAACAAACAACAGGTCGGGCCCAAAACAGGTGCCAGGGGGTCACCTACGACCCCTATGTCTAGTGCCCAGTCTAAAAAACAATAGGCTGGAGACCGAAACTGGTGCCAGGGGGTCCCTTGTGGCCCCTACATCTAGTGCCCAGTCTAACAAATAATAGGCCGGAACCTGAAACTGGTGCCAGGGGGTCCCTTGTGGCCCCTACATCTAGTGCCCAGTCTAACAAATAATAGGCCGGAACCTGAAACTGGTGCCAGGGGGTCCCTTGTGGCCCGTAAGTCTAGTGCCCAGTCTAACAAATAATAGGCCGGAGCCTGAAACTGGTGCAAGGGGGTCACCTGTGAACCCTGTGTCTAGTGCCCAGTCTAAGAAACAGCAGGCCGGGGTTTGGAGCTGGTGCCAGGGGGTCACCTTAGGCCCCTACATCTAGTGCCCAGTCTAACAAACAACAGGCCTGAGCAGGAAATTGGTGCCAGGGGGTCACATGCGACCCTGATCTCTAGTGCCCAATCTAACAAACAAAAGGCCGGAGCCTGAAACTGGTGCCAGGGGGTCCCTTTCGACCTCTACGTATAGTGCCCAGTCTAACTAACAACATGCCTGAGTACGAAACTGGTGCCAGGGGGTCACCTGCGGCCCCTATATCTAGTGCCCAGTCTAACAAACAACAGGCCGGAGCCGGAAACTGGTGCCAAGGGGTCACCTGTTACCCCTGCGTCTAAAGCCCAGTCTAACAAACAACAGGCAGAAGCCTGAAACTGGTGCCAGGGGGTTACCTGCGACCCCTACGTCCAGTGCCCAGTCTAAGAAACAGCAGGCCGGGGTTTGGAACTGGTGCCAGGGGGTCACCTTAGGCCCCTACATCTAGTGCCCAGTCTAACAAACAACAGGCCTGAGCAGGAAATTGGTGCCAGGGGGCCACATGCGACCCTGATCTCTAGTGCCCAATCTAACAAACAAAAGGCCGGAGCCTGAAACTGGTGCCAGGGGGTCCCTTTCGACCTCTACGTATAGTGCCCAGTCTAACTAATACCATGCCTGAGTATGAAACTGGTGCCAGGGGGTCACCTGCGACCCCTATGTCTAGTGCCCAGTCTAAAAAACAAAAGGCTGGAGACCGAAACTGGTGCCAGGTGGTCCTTTGTGGCACCTACGTCTAGTGCCCAGTCTAACAAATAATAGGCCGGAGCCTGAATCTGGTGCCAGGGGGTCACCTGTGACCCCTGCGTCTAGAGCCGAGTCTAACAAACAACAGGCTGGAGCCTGAAACTGGTGCCAGGGGGTCACCTGTGACCCCTGCGTCTAGAGACAAGTCTAACAAACAACAGGCTGGAGCCTGAAACTGGTGCCAGGGGGTCACCTGCGACCCCTGCGTCTAGAGCCCAGTCTAACAAACAACAGGCCGGAGCCTGAAACTGGTGCCAGGAGGTCCCTTGCGACCCCTACGTCCAGTGCCCAGTCTAAGAAACAGCAGGCCGGGGTTTGGAACTGGTGCCAGGGTGTCACCTTAGGCCCCTACATCTAGTGCCCAGTCTAACAAACAACAGGCCTGAGCAGGAAATTGGTGCCAGGGGGTCACATGCGACCCTGATCTCTAGTGCCCAATCTAACAAACAAAAGGCCGGAGCCTGAAACTGGTGCCAGGGGGTCCCTTTCGACCTCTACGTATAGTGCCCAGTCTAACTAACAACATACCTGAGTACGAAACTGGTGCCATGGGGTCACCTGCGGCCCCTATATCTAGTGCCCAGTCTAACAAACAACAGGCCAGAGCCTGAAACTGGTGCCAAGGGGTCACCTGTTACCCCTACGTCTAGTGCCCAGTCTAACAAATAAGAGGCAGAAGCCTGAAACTGGTGCCAGGGGGTCACCTGCGACCCCTGTGTCTAGTGCCCAGTCTAAGAAACAACAGGCCAGAGCTCGAAACTAGTGCCAGGGGGTCCCTTGTGGCCCCTACATCTAGTGCCCAGTCTAACAAATAATAGGCCGGAACCTGAAACTGGTGCCAGGGGGTCCCTTGTGGCCCCTAAGTCTAGTGCCCAGTCTAACAAATAATAGGCCGGAGCCTGAAACTGGTGCAAGGGGGTCACCTGTAACCCCTGTGTCTAGTGCCCAGTCTAAGAAACAACAGGTCGGGCCCAAAACTGGTGCCAGGGGGTTACCTGTGACCTCTGCGTCTAGAGCCCAGTCTAACAAACAACAGGCCGGAGCATGAAACTGGTGCCAGGAGGTCCCTTGCGACCCCTACGTCAAGTGCCCAGTCTAAGAAACACCAGGCCGGTGTTTGTATATATTGGTAGGGGGTCACCGTAGGCCCCTACACATAGTGCCCAGTCTAACAAACAACAGGCCTGAGCAGGAAATTGGTGCCAGGGGGTCACATACGACCCTGATTTCTAGTGCCCAATCTAACAAACAAAAGGCCGGAGCCTGAAACTGGTGCCAGGGGGTCCCTTTCGACCTCTACGTATAGTGCCCAGTCTAACTAACAACATGCCTGAGTACGAAACTGGTGCCAGGGGGTCACCTGCGACCCCTATGTCTAGTGCCCAGTCTAAAAAACAATAGGCTGGAGACCGAAACTGGTGCCAGGGGGTCCCTTGTGGCCCCTACATCTAGTGCCCAGTCTAACAAATAATAAGCCGGAACCTGAAACTGGTGCCAGGGGGTCCCTTGTGGCCCCTACATCTAGTGCCCAGTCTAACAAATAATAGGCCGGAACCTGAAACTGGTGCCAGGGGGTCCCTTGTGGCCCCTAAGTCTAGTGCCCAGTCTAACAAATAATAGGCCGGAGCCTGAAACTGGTGCAAGGGGGTCACCTGTGACCCCTGTGTCTAGTGCCCAGTCTAACAAACAACAGGTCGGGCCCAAAACAGGTGCCAGGGGGTCACCTGCGACCCCTGCGTCTAGAGCCCAGTCTAACAAACAACAGGCCGGAGCCTGAAACTGGTGCCAGGAGGTCCCTTGCGACCCCTACGTCCAGTGCCCAGTCTAAGAAACAGCAGGCCGGGGTTTGGAACTGGTGCCAGGGGGTCACCTTAGGCCCCTACATCTAGTGCCCAGTCTAACAAACAACAGGCCTGAGCAGGAAATTGGTGCCAGGGGGTCACATGCGACCCTGATCTCTAGTGCCCAATCTAACAAACAAAAGGCCGGAGCCTGAAACTGGTGGGAGGGGGTCCCTTTCGACCTCTACGTATAGTGCCCAGTCTAACTAATACCATGCCTGAGTATGAAACTGGTGCCAGGGGGTCACCTGCGACCCCTATGTCTAGTGCCCAGTCTAAAAAACAAAAGGCTGGAGACCGAAACTGGTGCCAGGTGGTCCTTTGTGGCACCTACGTCTAGTGCCCAGTCTAACAAATAATAGGCCGGAGCCTGAATCTGGTGCCAGGGGGTCACCTGTGACCCCTGCGTCTAGAGCCGAGTCTAACAAACAACAGGCTGGAGCCTGAAACTGGTGCCAGGGGGTCACCTGTGACCCCTGCGTCTAGAGACAAGTCTAACAAACAACAGGCTGGAGCCTGAAACTGGTGCCAGGGGGTCACCTGCGACCCCTGCGTCTAGAGCCCAGTCTAACAAACAACAGGCCGGAGCCTGAAACTGGTGCCAGGAGGTCCCTTGCGACCCCTACGTCCAGTGCCCAGTCTAAGAAACAGCAGGCCGGGGTTTGGAACTGGTGCCAGGGTGTCACCTTAGGCCCCTACATCTAGTGCCCAGTCTAACAAACAACAGGCCTGAGCAGGAAATTGGTGCCAGGGGGTCACATGCGACCCTGATCTCTAGTGCCCAATCTAACAAACAAAAGGCCGGAGCCTGAAACTGGTGCCAGGGGGTCCCTTTCGACCTCTACGTATAGTGCCCAGTCTAACTAACAACATACCTGAGTACGAAACTGGTGCCATGGGGTCACCTGCGGCCCCTATATCTAGTGCCCAGTCTAACAAACAACAGGCCAGAGCCTGAAACTGGTGCCAAGGGGTCACCTGTTACCCCTACGTCTAGTGCCCAGTCTAACAAATAAGAGGCAGAAGCCTGAAACTGGTGCCAGGGGGTCACCTGCGACCCCTGTGTCTAGTGCCCAGTCTAAGAAACAACAGGCCAGAGCTCGAAACTAGTGCCAGGGGGTCCCTTGTGGCCCCTACATCTAGTTCCCAGTCTAACAAATAATAGGCCGGAACCTGAAACTGGTGCCAGGGGGTCCCTTGTGGCCCCTAAGTCTAGTGCCCAGTCTAACAAATAATAGGCCGGAGCCTGAAACTGGTGCAAGGGGGTCACCTGTAACCCCTGTGTCTAGTGCCCAGTCTAAGAAACAACAGGTCGGGCCCAAAACTGGTGCCAGGGGGTTACCTGTGACCTCTGCGTCTAGAGCCCAGTCTAACAAACAACAGGCCGGAGCATGAAACTGGTGCCAGGAGGTCCCTTGCGACCCCTACGTCAAGTGCCCAGTCTAAGAAACACCAGGCCGGTGTTTGTATATATTGGTAGGGGGTCACCGTAGGCCCCTACACATAGTGCCCAGTCTAACAAACAACAGGCCTGAGCAGGAAATTGGTGCCAGGGGGTCACATACGACCCTGATTTCTAGTGCCCAATCTAACAAACAAAAGGCCGGAGCCTGAAACTGGTGCCAGGGGGTCCCTTTCGACCTCTACGTATAGTGCCCAGTCTAACTAACAACATGCCTGAGTACGAAACTGGTGCCAGGGGGTCACCTGCGACCCCTATGTCTAGTGCCCAGTCTAAAAAACAATAGGCTGGAGACCGAAGCTGGTGCCAGGGGGTCCCTTGTGGTCCCTACGTCTAGTGCCCAGTCTAACAAATAATAGGCCGGAGCCTGAAACTGGTGCAAGGGGGTCACCTGTGACCCCTGTGTCTAGTGCCTAGTCTAACAAACAACAATCCGGAGCCTGAAACTGGTGCCAGGGGGTCCTTTGTGGCCCCTACGTCTAGTGCCCAGTATAACAAATAATAGGACCGAGCCTGAAACTGGTGCAAGGGGATCACCTGTGACCCCTGCGTCTAGAGCCCAGTCTAACAAACAACAGGCTGGAGCGTGAAACTGGTGCCAGGGGGTCACATGTGACCCCTGCGTCTAGAGCCCAGTCTAACAAACAACAGGCTGGAGCCTGAAACTGGTGCCAGGGGGTCACCTGCGACCCCTGCATCTAGAGCCCAGTCTAACAAACAACAGGCCGGAGCCTGAAACTGGTGCCAGGAGGTCCCTTGCGACCCCTACTTCCAGTGTCCAGTCTAAGAAACAGCAGGCCGGGGTTTGGAACTGGTGCCAGGGGGTCACCTTAGGCCCCTACATCTAGTGCCCAGTCTAACAAACAACAGGCCTGAGCAGGAAATTGGTGCCAGGGGGTCACATGCGACCCTGATCTCAAGTGCCCAATCTAACAAATAAAAGGCCGGAGCCTGAAACTGGTGCCAGGGGGTCCCTTTCGACCTCTACGTATAGTGCCCAGTCTAACTAACAACATGCCTGAGTACGAAACTGGTGCCAGGGGGTCACCTGCGGCCCCTTTGTCTAGTGCCCAGTCTAACAAACAACAGGCCGGAGCCTGAAACTGGTGCTAAGGGGTCACCTGTTACCCCTGCGTCTAAAGCCCAGTCTAACAAACAACAGGCCGAAGACTGAAACTGGTGCCAGGGGGTCCCTTGTGGCCCCTACGTCTAGTGCCCAGTCTAACAAATAATAGGCCGGAACCTGAAACTGGTGCCAGGGGGTCCCTTGTGGCCCCTAAGTCTAGTGCCCAGTCTAACAAATAATAGGCCGGAGCCTGAAACTGGTGCAAGGGGGTCACCTGTGACCCCTGTGTCTAGTGCCCAGTCTAAGAAACAACCGGTCGGGCCCAAAACTGGTGCCAGGGGGTCAACTGCGACCCCTGCGTCTAGAGCCCAGTCTAACAAACAACAGGCCGGAGCCTGAAACTGGTGCCAGGAGGTCCCTTGCGACCCCTACGTCCAGTGCCCAGTCTAGGAAACAGCAGGCCGGGGTTTGGAACTGGTGCCAGGGGGTCACCTTAGGCACCTACATCTAGTGCCCAGTCTAACAAACAACAGGCCTGAGCAGGAAATTGGTGCCAGGGGGTCACATGCGACCCTGATCTCTAGTGCCCAATCTAACAAACAAAAGGCCGGAGCCTGAAACTAGTGCCAGGGGGTCCCTTTCGACCTCTACGTATAGTGCCCAGTCTAACTAACAACATGCCTGAGTACGAAACTGGTGCCAGGGGGTCACCTGCGGCCCCTATATCTAGTGCCCAGTCTAACAAACAACAGGCCGGAGCCTGAAACTGGTGCCAAGGGGTCACCTGTTACCCCTACGTCTAGTGCCCAGTCTAACAAATAAGAGGCAGAAGCCTGAAACTGGTGCCAGGGGGTCACCTGCGACCCCTGTGTCTAGTGCCCAGTCTAAGAAACAACAGGCCAGAGCTCGAAACTAGTGCCAGGGGGTCCCTTGTGGCCCCTACATCTAGTGCCCAGTCTAACAAATAATAGGCCGGAACCTGAAACTGGTGCCAGGGGGTCCCTTGTGGCCCCTAAGTCTAGTGCCCAGTCTAACAAATAATAGGCCGGAGCCTGAAACTGGTGCAAGGGGGTCACCTGTAACCCCTGTGTCTAGTGCTCAGTCTAAGAAACAACAGGTCGGGCCCAAAACTGGTGCCAGGGGGTCACCTGTGACCTCTGTGTCTAGAGCCCAGTCTAACAAACAACAGGCCGGTGCATGAAACTGGTGCCGGGAGGTCCCTTGCGACCCCTACGTCAAGTGCACAGTCTAAGAAACACCAGGCCGGTGTTTGTATCTATTGGCAGGGGGTCACCGTAGGCCCCTACACATAGTGCCCAGTCTAACAAACAACAGGCCTGAGCAGGAAATTGGTGCCAGGGGGTCACATACGAACCTGATCTCTAGTGCCCAATCTAACAAACAAAAGGCCGGAGCCTGAAACTGGTGCCAGGGGGTCCCTGTCGACCTCTACGTATAGTGCCCAGTCTAACTAACAACATACCTGAGTACGAAACTGGTGCCAGGGGGTCACCTGCGACCCCTATGTCTAGTGCCCAGTCTAAAAAACAATAGGCTGGAGACCGAAACTGGTGCCAGGGGGTCCCTTGTGGCCCCTACGTCTAGTGCCCAGTCTAACAAATAATAGGCCGGAGCCTGAAACTGGTGCAAGGGGATCACCTGTGACCCCTGTGTCTAGTGCCTAGTCTAACAAACAACAATCCGGAGCCTGAAACTGGTGCCAGGGGGTACTTTGTGGCCCCTACGTCTAGTGCCCAGTATAACAAATAATAGGCCCGAGCCTGAAACTGGTGCAAGGGGTTCACCTGTGACCCCTGCGTCTAGAGTGCAGTCTAACAAACAACAGGCTGGAGCGTGAAACTGGTGCCAGGGGGTCACCTGTGACCCCTGCGTCTAGAGCCCAGTCTAACAAACAACAGGCTGGAGCCTGAAACTGGTGCCAGGGGGTCACCTGCGACCCCTGCATCTAGAGCCCAGTCTAACAAACAACAGGCCGGAGCCTGAAACTGGTGCCAGGAGGTCCCTTGCGACCCCTACGTCCAGTGTCCAGTCTAAGAAACAGCAGGCCGGGGTTTGGAACTGGTACCAGGGGGTCACCTTAGGCCCCTACATCTAGTGCCCAGTCTAACAAACAACAGGCCTGAGCAGGAAATTGGTGCCAGGGGGTCACATGCGACCCTGATCTCTAGTGCCCAATCTAACAAACAAAAGGCCGGAGCCTGAAACTGGTGCCAGGGGGTCCCTTTCGACCTCTACGTATAGTGCCCAGTCTAACTAACAACATGCCTGAGTACGAAACTGGTGCCAGGGGGTCACCTGCGGCCCCTATATCTAGTGCCCAGTCTAACAAACAACAGGCCGGAGCCTGAAACTGGTGCCAAGGGGTCACCTGTTACCCCTGCGTCTAAAGCCCAGTCTAACAAACAACAGGCCGAAGACTGAAACTGGTGCCAGGGGGTCCCTTGTGGCCCCTACGTCTAGTGCCCAGTCTAACAAATAATAGGCCGGAACCTGAAACTGGTGCCAGGGGGTCCCTTGTGGCCCCTAAGTCTAGTGCCCAGTCTAACAAATAATAGGCCGGAGCCTGAAACTGGTGCAAGGGGGTCACCTGTGACCCCTGTGTCTAGTGCCCAGTCTAAGAAACAACAGGTCGGGCCCAAAACTGGTGCCAGGGGGTCAACTGCGACCCCTGCGTCTAGAGCCCAGTCTAACAAACAACAGGCCGGAGCCTGAAACTGGTGCCAGGAGGTCCCTTGCGACCCCTACGTCCAGTGCCCAGTCTAGGAAACAGCAGGCCGGGGTTTGGAACTGGTGCCAGGGGGTCACCTTAGGCACCTACATCTAGTGCCCAGTCTAACAAACAACAGGCCTGAGCAGGAAATTGGTGCCAGGGGGTCACATGCGACCCTGATCTCTAGTGCCCAATCTAACAAACAAAAGGCCGGAGCCTGAAACTAGTGCCAGGGGGTCCCTTTCGACCTCTACGTATAGTGCCCAGTCTAACTAACAACATGCCTGAGTACGAAACTGGTGCCAGGGGGTCACCTGCGGCCCCTATATCTAGTGCCCAGTCTAACAAACAACAGGCCGGAGCCTGAAACTGGTGCCAAGGGGTCACCTGTTACCCCTACGTCTAGTGCCCAGTCTAACAAATAAGAGGCAGAAGCCTGAAACTGGTGCCAGGGGGTCACCTGCGACCCCTGTGTCTAGTGCCCAGTCTAAGAAACAACAGGCCAGAGCTCGAAACTAGTGCCAGGGGGTCCCTTGTGGCCCCTACATCTAGTGCCCAGTCTAACAAATAATAGGCCGGAACCTGAAACTGGTGCCAGGGGGTCCCTTGTGGCCCCTAAGTCTAGTGCCCAGTCTAACAAATAATAGGCCGGAGCCTGAAACTGGTGCAAGGGGGTCACCTGTAACCCCTGTGTCTAGTGCCCAGTCTAAGAAACAACAGGTCGGGCCCAAAACTGGTGCCAGGGGGTCACCTGTGACCTCTGTGTCTAGAGCCCAGTCTAACAAACAACAGGCCGGTGCATGAAACTGGTGCCAGGAGGTCCCTTGCGACCCCTACGTCAAGTGCACAGTCTAAGAAACACCAGGCCGGTGTTTGTATCTATTGGCAGGGGGTCACCGTAGGCCCCTACACATAGTGCCCAGTCTAACAAACAACAGGCCTGAGCAGGAAATTGGTGCCAGGGGGTCACATACGAACCTGATCTCTAGTGCCCAATCTAACAAACAAAAGGCCGGAGCCTGAAACTGGTGCCAGGGGGTCCCTGTCGACCTCTACGTATAGTGCCCTGTCTAACTAACAACATACCTGAGTACGAAACTGGTGCCAGGGGGTCACCTGCGACCCCTATGTCTAGTGCCCAGTCTAAAAAACAATAGGCTGGAGACCGAAACTGGTGCCAGGGGGTCCCTTGTGGCCCCTACGTCTAGTGCCCAGTCTAACAAATAATAGGCCGGAGCCTGAAACTGGTGCAAGGGGATCACCTGTGACCCCTGTGTCTAGTGCCTAGTCTAACAAACAACAATCCGGAGCCTGAAACTGGTGCCAGGGGGTCCTTTGTGGCCCCTACGTCTAGTGCCCAGTATAACAAATAATAGGCCCGAGCCTGAAACTGGTGCCAGGGGGTCCCTTGTGGCCCCTAAGTCTAGTGCCCAGTCTAACAAATAATAGACCGGAGCCTGAAACTGGTGCAAGGGGGTCACCTGTGACCCCTGTGTCTAGTGCCCAGTCTTAGAAACAACAGGTCGGGCCCAAAACTGGTGCCAGGGGGTCAACTGCGACCCCTGCGTCTAGAGCCCAGTCTAACAAACAACAGGCCGGAGCCTGAAACTGGTGCCAGGAGGTCCCTTGCGACCCCTAGGTCCAGTGCCCAGTCTAACTAACAACATGCCTGAGTACGAAACTGGTGCCAGGGGGTCCTTTGTGGCCCCTACGTCTAGTGCCCAGTATAACAAATAATAGGCCCGAGCCTGAAACTGGTGCAAGGGGTTCACCTGTGACCCCTGCGTCTAGAGCCCAGTCTAACAAACAACAGGCTGGAGCGTGAAACTGGTGCCAGGCGGTCACCTGTGACCCCTGCGTCTAGAGCCCAGTCTAACAAACAACAGGCTGGAGCCTGAAACTGGTGCCAGGGGGTCACCTGCGACCCCTGCATCTAGAGCCCAGTCTAACAAACAACAGGCCGGAGCCTGAAACTGGTGCCAGGAGGTCCCTTGCGACCCCTACGTCCAGTGTCCAGTCTAAGAAACAGCAGGCTGGGGTTTGGAACTGGTGCCAGGGGGTCACCTTAGGCCCCTACATCTAGTGCCCAGTCTAACAAACAACAGGCCTGAGCAGGAAATTGGTGCCAGGGGGTCACCTGCGGCCCCTATTTCTAGTGCCCAGTCTAACAAACAACAGGCCGGAGCCTGAAACTGGTGCTAAGGGGTCACCTGTTACCCCTGCGTCTAAAGGCCAGTCTAACAAACAACAGGCCGAAGACTGCAACTGGTGCCAGGAGGTCCCTTGTGGCCCCTACATCTAGTGCCCAGTCTAACAAATAATAGGCCGGAACCTGAAACTGGTGCCAGGGGGTGCCTTGTGGCCCCTAAGTCTAGTGCCCAGTCTAACAAATAATAGGCCGGAGCCTGAAACTGGTGCAAGGGGGTCACCTGTGAACCCTGTGTCTAGTGCCCAGTCTAAGAAACAGCAGGCCGGGGTTTGGAACTGGTGCCAGGGGGTCACCTTAGGCCCCTACATCTAGTGCCCAGTCTAACAAACAACAGGCCTGAGCAGGAAATTGGTGCCAGGGGGTCACATGCGACCCTGATCTCTAGTGCCCAATCTAACAAACAAAAGGCCGGAGCCTGAAACTGGTGCCAGGGGGTCCCTTTCGACCTCTACGTATAGTGCCCAGTCTAACTAACAACATGCCTGAGTACGAAACTGGTGCCAGGGGGTCACCTGCGGCCCCTATATCTAGTGCCCAGTCTAACAAACAACAGGCCGGAGCCGGAAACTGGTGCCAAGGGGTCACCTGTTACCCCTGCGTCTAAAGCCCAGTCTAACAAACAACAGGCAGAAGCCTGAAACTGGTGCCAGGGGGTTACCTGCGACCCCTGTGTCTAGTGCCCAGTTTAAGAAACAACAGGCCAGAGCCCGAAACTGGTGCCAGGGGGTCCCTTGTCGCCCCTACATCTAGTGCCCAGTCTAACAAATAATAGGCCGGAACCTGAAACTGGTGCCAGGGGGTCCCTTGTGGCCCCTAAGTCTAGTGCCCAGTCTAACAAATAATAGGCCGGAGCCTGAAACTGGTGCAAGGGGGTCACCTGTGACCCCTGTGTCTAGTGCCCAGTCTAAGAAACAACAGGTCGGGCCCAAAACTGGTGCCAGGGGGTCAACTGCGACCCCTGCGTCTAGAGCCCAGTCTAACAAACAACAGGCCTGAGCCTGAAACTGGTGCCAGGAGGTCCCTTGCGACCCCTACGTCCAGTGCCCAGTCTAGGAAACAGCAGGCCGGGGTTTGGAACTGGTGCCAGGGGGTCACCTTAGGCACCTACATCTAGTGCCCAGTCTAACAAACAACAGGCCTGAGCAGGAAATTGGTGCCAGGGGGTCACATGCGACCCTGATCTCTAGTGCCCACTCTAACAAACAAAAGGCGGAGCCTGAAACTGGTTCCAGGGGGTCCCTTTAGACCTCTACGTATAGTGCCCAGTCTAACTAACAACATGCCTGAGTACGAAACTGGTGCCAGGGGGTCACCTGCGCCCCTATATCTAGTGCCCAGTCTAACAAACAACAGGCCAGAGCCTGAAACTGGTGCCAAGGGGTCACCTGTTACCCCTGCGTCTAAAGCCCAGTCTAACAAACAACAGGCCGAAGACTGAAACTGGTGCCAGCGGGTCCCTTGTGGCCCCTACGTCTAGTGCCCAGTCTAACAAATAGGAGGCAGAAGCCTGAAACTGGTGCCAGGGGGTCACCTGCGACCCCTGTGTCTAGTGCCCAGTCTAAGAAACAGCAGGCCAGAGCTCGAAACTAGTGCCAGGGGGTCCCTTGTGGTCCCTACATCTAGTGCCCAGTCTAACAAATAATAGGCCGTAACCTTAAACTGGTGCCAGGGGGTCCCTTGTGGCCCCCAAGTCTAGTGCCCAGTCTAACAAATAATAGGCCGGAGCCTGAAACTGGTGCAAGGGGGTCACCTGTAACCCCTGTGTCTAGTGCCCAGTCTAAGAAACAACAGGTCGGGCCCAAAACTGGTGCCAGGGGGTAACCTGTGACCTCTGCGTCTAGAGCCCAGTCTAGCAAACAACAGGCCGGAGCATGAAACTGGTGCCAGGAGGTCCCTTGCGACCCCTACGTCAAGTGCCCAGTCTAAGAAACACCAGGCCGGTGTTTGTATCTATTGGCAGGGGGTCACGGTAGGCCCCTACACATAGTGCCCAGTCTAACAAACAACAGTCCTGAGCAGGAAATTGGTGCCAGGGGGTCACATGCGACCCTGATCTCTAGTGCCCAATCTAACAAACAAAAGGCCGGAGCCTGAAACTGGTGCCAGGGGGTCCCTTTCGACCTCTACGTATAGTGCCCAGTCTAACTAACAACATGCCTGAGTACGAAACTGGTGCCAGGGGGTCACCTACGACCCCTATGTCTAGTGCCCAGTCTAAAAAACAATAGGCTGGAGACCGAAACTGGTGCCAGGGGGTCCCTTGTGGCCCCTACATCTAGTGCCCAGTCTAACAAATAATAGGCCGGAACCTGAAACTGGTGCCAGGGGGTCCCTTGTGGCCCCTACATCTAGTGCCCAGTCTAACAAATAATAGGCCGGAACCTGAAACTGGTGCCAGGGGGTCCCTTGTGGCCCCTAAGTCTAGTGCCCAGTCTAACAAATAATAGGCCGGAGCCTGAAACTGGTGCAAGGGGGTCACCTGTGACCCCTGTGTCTAGTGCCCAGTCTAACAAACAACAGGTCGGGCCCAAAACAGGTGCCAGGGGGTCACCTGCGACCCCTGCGTCTAGAGCCCAGTCTAACAAACAACAGGCCGGAGCCTGAAACTGGTGCCAGGAGGTCCCTTGCGACCCCTACGTCCAGTGCCCAGTCTAAGAAACAGCAGGCCGGGGTTTGGAACTGGTGCCAGGGGGTCACCTTAGGCCCCTACATCTAGTGCCCAGTCTAACAAACAACAGGCCTGAGCAGGAAATTGGTGCCAGGGGGTCACATGCGACCCTGATCTCTAGTGCCCAATCTAACAAACAAAAGGCCGGAGCCTGAAACTGGTGCCAGGGGGTCCCTTTCGACCTCTACGTATAGTGCCCAGTCTAACTAATACCATGCCTGAGTATGAAACTGGTGCCAGGGGGTCACCTGCGACCCCTATGTCTAGTGCCCAGTCTAAAAAACAAAAGGCTGGAGACCGAAACTGGTGCCAGGTGGTCCTTTGTGGCACCTACGTCTAGTGCCCAGTCTAACAAATAATAGGCCGGAGCCTGAATCTGGTGCCAGGGGGTCACCTGTGACCCCTGCGTCTAGAGCCGAGTCTAACAAACAACAGGCTGGAGCCTGAAACTGGTGCCAGGGGGTCACCTGTGACCCCTGCGTCTAGAGACAAGTCTAACAAACAACAGGCTGGAGCCTGAAACTGGTGCCAGGGGGTCACCTGCGACCCCTGCGTCTAGAGCCCAGTCTAACAAACAACAGGCCGGAGCCTGAAACTGGTGCCAGGAGGTCCCTTGCGACCCCTACGTCCAGTGCCCAATCTAAGAAACAGCAGGCCGGGGTTTGGAACTGGTGCCAGGGTGTCACCTTAGGCCCCTACATCTAGTGCCCAGTCTAACAAACAACAGGCCTGAGCAGGAAATTGGTGCCAGGGGGTCACATGCGACCCTGATCTCTAGTGCCCAATCTAACAAACAAAAGGCCGGAGCCTGAAACTGGTGCCAGGGGGTCCCTTTCGACCTCTACGTATAGTGCCCAGTCTAACTAACAACATACCTGAGTACGAAACTGGTGCCATGGGGTCACCTGCGGCCCCTATATCTAGTGCCCAGTCTAGCAAACAACAGGCCAGAGCCTGAAACTGGTGCCAAGGGGTCACCTGTTACCCCTACGTCTAGTGCCCAGTCTAACAAATAAGAGGCAGAAGCCTGAAACTGGTGCCAGGGGGTCACCTGCGACCCCTGTGTCTAGTGCCCAGTCTAAGAAACAACAGGCCAGAGCTCGAAACTAGTGCCAGGGGGTCCCTTGTGGCCCCTACATCTAGTGCCCAGTCTAACAAATAATAGGCCGGAACCTGAAACTGGTGCCAGGGGGTCCCTTGTGGCCCCTAAGTCTAGTGCCCAGTCTAACAAATAATAGGCCGGAGCCTGAAACTGGTGCAAGGGGGTCACCTGTAACCCCTGTGTCTAGTGCCCAGTCTAAGAAACAACAGGTCGGGCCCAAAACTGGTGCCAGGGGGTTACCTGTGACCTCTGCGTCTAGAGCCCAGTCTAACAAACAACAGGCCGGAGCATGAAACTGGTGCCAGGAGGTCCCTTGCGACCCCTACGTCAAGTGCCCAGTCTAAGAAACACCAGGCCGGTGTTTGTATATATTGGTAGGGGGTCACCGTAGGCCCCTACACATAGTGCCCAGTCTAACAAACAACAGGCCTGAGCAGGAAATTGGTGCCAGGGGGTCACATACGACCCTGATTTCTAGTGCCCAATCTAACAAACAAAAGGCCGGAGCCTGAAACTGGTGCCAGGGGGTCCCTTTCGACCTCTACGTATAGTGCCCAGTCTAACTAACAACATGCCTGAGTACGAAACTGGTGCCAGGGGGTCACCTGCGACCCCTATGTCTAGTGCCCAGTCTAAAAAACAATAGGCTGGAGACCGAAACTGGTGCCAGGGGGTCCCTTGTGGCCCCTACATCTAGTGCCCAGTCTAACAAATAATAAGCCGGAACCTGAAACTGGTGCCAGGGGGTCCCTTGTGGCCCCTACATCTAGTGCCCAGTCTAACAAATAATAGGCCGGAACCTGAAACTGGTGCCAGGGGGTCCCTTGTGGCCCCTAAGTCTAGTGCCCAGTCTAACAAATAATAGGCCGGAGCCTGAAACTGGTGCAAGGGGGTCACCTGTGACCCCTGTGTCTAGTGCCCAGTCTAACAAACAACAGGTCAGGCCCAAAACAGGTGCCAGGGGGTCACCTGCGACCCCTGCGTCTAGAGCCCAGTCTAACAAACAACAGGCCGGAGCCTGAAACTGGTGCCAGGAGGTCCCTTGCGACCCCTACGTCCAGTGCCCAGTCTAAGAAACAGCAGGCCGGGGTTTGGAACTGGTGCCAGGGGGTCACCTTAGGCCCCTACATCTAGTGCCCAGTCTAACAAACAACAGGCCTGAGCAGGAAATTGGTGCCAGGGGGTCACATGCGACCCTGATCTCTAGTGCCCAATCTAACAAACAAAAGGCCGGAGCCTGAAACTGGTGCCAGGGGGTCCCTTTCGACCTCTACGTATAGTGCCCAGTCTAACTAATACCATGCCTGAGTATGAAACTGGTGCCAGGGGGTCACCTGCGACCCCTATGTCTAGTGCCCAGTCTAAAAAACAAAAGGCTGGAGACCGAAACTGGTGCCAGGTGGTCCTTTGTGGCACCTACGTCTAGTGCCCAGTCTAACAAATAATAGGCCGGAGCCTGAATCTGGTGCCAGGGGGTCACCTGTGACCCCTGCGTCTAGAGCCGAGTCTAACAAACAACAGGCTGGAGCCTGAAACTGGTGCCAGGGGGTCACCTGTGACCCCTGCGTCTAGAGACAAGTCTAACAAACAACAGGCTGGAGCCTGAAACTGGTGCCAGGGGGTCACCTGCGACCCCATCGTCTAGAGCCCAGTCTAACAAACAACAGGCCGGAGCCTGAAACTGGTGCCAGGAGGTCCCTTGCGACCCCTACGTCCAGTGCCCAGTCTAAGAAACAGCAGGCCGGGGTTTGGAACTGGTGCCAGGGGGTCACCTTAGGCCCCTACATCTAGTGCCCAGTCTAACAAACAACAGGCCTGAGCAGGAAATTGGTGCCAGGGGGTCACATGCGACCCTGATCTCTAGTGCCCAATCTAACAAACAAAAGGCCGGAGCCTGAAACTGGTGCCAGGGGGTCCCTTTCGACCTCTACGTATAGTGCCCAGTCTAACTAACAACATACCTGAGTACGAAACTGGTGCCATGGGGTCACCTGCGGCCCCTATATCTAGTGCCCAGTCTAACAAACAACAGGCCAGAGCCTGAAACTGGTGCCAAGGGGTCACCTGTTACCCCTACGTCTAGTGCCCAGTCTAACAAATAAGAGGCAGAAGCCTGAAACTGGTGCCAGGGGGTCACCTGCGACCCCTGTGTCTAGTGCCCAGTCTAAGAAACAACAGGCCAGAGCTCGAAACTAGTGCCAGGGGGTCCCTTGTGGCCCCTACATCTAGTGCCCAGTCTAACAAATAATAGGCCGGAACCTGAAACTGGTGCCAGGGGGTCCCTTGTGGCCCCTAAGTCTAGTGCCCAGTCTAACAAATAATAGGCCGGAGCCTGAAACTGGTGCAAGGGGGTCACCTGTAACCCCTGTGTCTAGTGCCCAGTCTAAGAAACAACAGGTCGGGCCCAAAACTGGTGCCAGGGGGTTACCTGTGACCTCTGCGTCTAGAGCCCAGTCTAACAAACAACAGGCCGGAGCATGAAACTGGTGCCAGGAGGTCCCTTGCGACCCCTACGTCAAGTGCCCAGTCTAAGAAACACCAGGCCGGTGTTTGTATATATTGGTAGGGGGTCACCGTAGGCCCCTACACATAGTGCCCAGTCTAACAAACAACAGGCCTGAGCAGGAAATTGGTGCCAGGGGGTCACATACGACCCTGATTTCTAGTGCCCAATCTAACAAACAAAAGGCCGGAGCCTGAAACTGGTGCCAGGGGGTCCCTTTCGACCTCTACGTATAGTGCCCAGTCTAACTAACAACATGCCTGAGTACGAAACTGGTGCCAGGGGGTCACCTGCGACCCCTATGTCTAGTGCCCAGTCTAAAAAACAATAGGCTGGAGACCGAAGCTGGTGCCAGGGGGTCCCTTGTGGTCCCTACGTCTAGTGCCCAGTCTAACAAATAATAGGCCGGAGCCTGAAACTGGTGCAAGGGGGTCACCTGTGACCCCTGTGTCTAGTGCCTAGTCTAACAAACAACAATCCGGAGCCTGAAACTGGTGCCAGGGGGTCCTTTGTGGCCCCTACGTCTAGTGCCCAGTATAACAAATAATAGGACCGAGCCTGAAACTGGTGCAAGGGGATCACCTGTGACCCCTGCGTCTAGAGCCCAGTCTAACAAACAACAGGCTGGAGCGTGAAACTGGTGCCAGGGGGTCACATGTGACCCCTGCGTCTAGAGCCCAGTCTAACAAACAACAGGCTGGAGCCTGAAACTGGTGCCAGGGGGTCACCTGCGACCCCTGCATCTAGAGCCCAGTCTAACAAACAACAGGCCGGAGCCTGAAACTGGTGCCAGGAGGTCCCTTGCGACCCCTACTTCCAGTGTCCAGTCTAAGAAACAGCAGGCCGGGGTTTGGAACTGGTGCCAGGGGGTCACCTTAGGCCCCTACATCTAGTGCCCAGTCTAACAAACAACAGGCCTGAGCAGGAAATTGGTGCCAGGGGGTCACATGCGACCCTGATCTCAAGTGCCCAATCTAACAAATAAAAGGCCGGAGCCTGAAACTGGTGCCAGGGGGTCCCTTTCGACCTCTACGTATAGTGCCCAGTCTAACTAACAACATGCCTGAGTACGAAACTGGTGCCAGGGGGTCACCTGCGGCCCCTTTGTCTAGTGCCCAGTCTAACAAACAACAGGCCGGAGCCTGAAACTGGTGCTAAGGGGTCACCTGTTACCCCTGCGTCTAAAGCCCAGTCTAACAAACAACAGGCCGAAGACTGAAACTGGTGCCAGGGGGTCCCTTGTGGCCCCTACGTCTAGTGCCCAGTCTAACAAATAATAGGCCGGAACCTGAAACTGGTGCCAGGGGGTCCCTTGTGGCCCCTAAGTCTAGTGCCCAGTCTAACAAATAATAGGCCGGAGCCTGAAACTGGTGCAAGGGGGTCACCTGTGACCCCTGTGTCTAGTGCCCAGTCTAAGAAACAACAGGTCGGGCCCAAAACTGGTGCCAGGGGGTCAACTGCGACCCCTGCGTCTAGAGCCCAGTCTAACAAACAACAGGCCGGAGCCTGAAACTGGTGCCAGGAGGTCCCTTGCGACCCCTACGTCCAGTGCCCAGTCTAGGAAACAGCAGGCCGGGGTTTGGAACTGGTGCCAGGGGGTCACCTTAGGCACCTACATCTAGTGCCCAGTCTAACAAACAACAGGCCTGAGCAGGAAATTGGTGCCAGGGGGTCACATGCGACCCTGATCTCTAGTGCCCAATCTAACAAACAAAAGGCCGGAGCCTGAAACTAGTGCCAGGGGGTCCCTTTCGACCTCTACGTATAGTGCCCAGTCTAACTAACAACATGCCTGAGTACGAAACTGGTGCCAGGGGGTCACCTGCGGCCCCTATATCTAGTGCCCAGTCTAACAAACAACAGGCCGGAGCCTGAAACTGGTGCCAAGGGGTCACCTGTTACCCCTACGTCTAGTGCCCAGTCTAACAAATAAGAGGCAGAAGCCTGAAACTGGTGCCAGGGGGTCACCTGCGACCCCTGTGTCTAGTGCCCAGTCTAAGAAACAACAGGCCAGAGCTCGAAACTAGTGCCAGGGGGTCCCTTGTGGCCCCTACATCTAGTGCCCAGTCTAACAAATAATAGGCCGGAACCTGAAACTGGTGCCAGGGGGTCCCTTGTGGCCCCTAAGTCTAGTGCCCAGTCTAACAAATAATAGGCCGGAGCCTGAAACTGGTGCAAGGGGGTCACCTGTAACCCCTGTGTCTAGTGCTCAGTCTAAGAAACAACAGGTCGGGCCCAAAACTGGTGCCAGGGGGTCACCTGTGACCTCTGTGTCTAGAGCCCAGTCTAACAAACAACAGGCCGGTGCATGAAACTGGTGCCGGGAGGTCCCTTGCGACCCCTACGTCAAGTGCACAGTCTAAGAAACACCAGGCCGGTGTTTGTATCTATTGGCAGGGGGTCACCGTAGGCCCCTACACATAGTGCCCAGTCTAACAAACAACAGGCCTGAGCAGGAAATTGGTGCCAGGGGGTCACATACGAACCTGATCTCTAGTGCCCAATCTAACAAACAAAAGGCCGGAGCCTGAAACTGGTGCCAGGGGGTCCCTGTCGACCTCTACGTATAGTGCCCAGTCTAACTAACAACATACCTGAGTACGAAACTGGTGCCAGGGGGGTCACCTGCGACCCCTATGTCTAGTGCCCAGTCTAAAAAACAATAGGCTGGAGACCGAAACTGGTGCCAGGGGGTCCCTTGTGGCCCCTACGTCTAGTGCCCAGTCTAACAAATAATAGGCCGGAGCCTGAAACTGGTGCAAGGGGATCACCTGTGACCCCTGTGTCTAGTGCCTAGTCTAACAAACAACAATCCGGAGCCTGAAACTGGTGCCAGGGGGTACTTTGTGGCCCCTACGTCTAGTGCCCAGTATAACAAATAATAGGGCCGAGCCTGAAACTGGTGCAAGGGGTTCACCTGTGACCCCTGCGTCTAGAGTGCAGTCTAACAAACAACAGGCTGGAGCGTGAAACTGGTGCCAGGGGGTCACCTGTGACCCCTGCGTCTAGAGCCCAGTCTAACAAACAACAGGCTGGAGCCTGAAACTGGTGCCAGGGGGTCACCTGCGACCCCTGCATCTAGAGCCCAGTCTAACAAACAACAGGCCGGAGCCTGAAACTGGTGCCAGGAGGTCCCTTGCGACCCCTACGTCCAGTGTCCAGTCTAAGAAACAGCAGGCCGGGGTTTGGAACTGGTACCAGGGGGTCACCTTAGGCCCCTACATCTAGTGCCCAGTCTAACAAACAACAGGCCTGAGCAGGAAATTGGTGCCAGGGGGTCACATGCGACCCTGATCTCTAGTGCCCAATCTAACAAACAAAAGGCCGGAGCCTGAAACTGGTGCCAGGGGGTCCCTTTCGACCTCTACGTATAGTGCCCAGTCTAACTAACAACATGCCTGAGTACGAAACTGGTGCCAGGGGGTCACCTGCGGCCCCTATATCTAGTGCCCAGTCTAACAAACAACAGGCCGGAGCCTGAAACTGGTGCTAAGGAGGTCACCTGTTACCCCTGCGTCTAAAGGCCAGTCTAACAAACAACAGGCCGAAGACTGAAACTGGTGCCAGGAGGTCCCTTGTGGCCCCTACATCTAGTGCCCAGTCTAACAAATAATAGGCCGGAACCTGAAACTGGTGCCAGGGGGTGCCTTGTGGCCCCTAAGTCTAGTGCCCAGTCTAACAAATAATAGGCCGGAGCCTGAAACTGGTGCAAGGGGGTCACCTGTGACCCCTGTGTCTAGTGCCCAGTCTAAGAAACAGCAGGCCGGGGTTTGGAACTGGTGCCAGGGGGTCACCTTAGGCCCCTACATCTAGTGCCCAGTCTAACAAACAACAGGCCTGAGCAGGAAATTGGTGCCAGGGGGTCACATGCGACCCTGATCTCTAGTGCCCAATCTAACAAACAAAAGGCCGGAGCCTGAAACTGGTGCCAGGGGGTCCCTTTCGACCTCTACGTATAGTGCCCAGTCTAACTAACAACATGCCTGAGTACGAAACTGGTGCCAGGGGGTCACCTGCGGCCCCTATATCTAGTGCCCAGTCTAACAAACAACAGGCCGGAGCCTGAAACTGGTGCCAAGGGGTCACCTGTTACCCCTGCGTCTAAAGCCCAGTCTAACAAACAACAGGCAGAAGCCTGAAACTGGTGCCAGGGGGTTACCTGCGACCCCTGTGTCTAGTGCCCAGTTTAAGAAACAACAGGCCAGAGCCCGAAACTGGTGCCAGGGGGTCCCTTGTGGCCCCTACATCTAGTGCCCAGTCTAACAAATAATAGGCCGGAACCTGAAACTGG
The DNA here is from genome assembly GCF_028390025.1 of Pseudophryne corroboree. Taxonomy (NCBI): domain Eukaryota; kingdom Metazoa; phylum Chordata; class Amphibia; order Anura; family Myobatrachidae; genus Pseudophryne; species Pseudophryne corroboree. Next base: position 64,534,219 of record NC_086446.1, on the reverse strand, counting down.
TGCCAGGGGGTCCCTTGTGGCCCCTAAGTCTAGTGCCCAGTCTAACAAATAATAGGCCGGAGCCTGAAACTGGTGCAAGGGGGTCACCTGTGACCCCTGTGGCTAGTGCCCAGTCTAAGAAACAACAGGTCGGGCCCAAAACTGGTGCCAGGGGGTCAACTGCGACCCCTGCGTCTAGAGCCCAGTCTTACAAACAACAGGCCGGAGCCTGAAACTGGTGCCAGGAGGTCCCTTGCGACCCCTACGTCCAGTGCCCAGTCTAGGAAACAGCAGGCCGGGGTTTGGAACTGGTGCCAGGGGGTCACCTTAGGCACCTACATCTAGTGCCCAGTCAAACAAACAACAGGCCTGAGCAGGAAATTGGTGCCAGGGGGTCACATGCGACCCTGATCTCTAGTGCCCACTCTAACAAACAAAAGGCGGAGCCTGAAACTGGTTCCAGGGGGTCCCTTTAGACCTCTACGTATAGTGCCTAGTCTAACTAACAACATGCCTAAGTACGAAACTGGTGCCAGGGGGTCACCTGCGCCCCTATATCTAGTGCCCAGTCTAACAAACAACAGGCCAGAGCCTGAAACTGGTGCTAAGGGGTCACCTGTTACCCCTGCGTCTAAAGCCCAGTCTAACAAACAACAGGCCGAAGACTGAAACTGGTGCCAGGGGGTCCCTTGTGGCCCCTACGTCTAGTGCCCAGTCTAACAAATAGGAGTCAGAAGCCTGAAACTGGTGCCAGGGGGTCACCTGCGACCCCTGTGTCTAGTGCCCAGTCTAAGAAACAACAGGCCAGAGCTCGAAACTAGTGCCAGGGGGTCCCTTGTGGCCCCTACATCTAGTGCCCAGTCTAACAAATAATAGGCCGGAACCTGAAACTGGTGCCAGGGGGTCCCTTGTGGCCCCTAAGTCTAGTGCCCAGTCTAACAAATAATAGGCCGGAGCCTGAAACTGGTGCAAGGGGGTCACCTGTAACCCCTGTGTCTAGTGCCCAGTCTAAGAAACAACAGGTCGGGCCCAAAACTGGTGCCAGGGGGTCACCTGTGACCTCTGCGTCTAGAGCCCAGTCTAACAAACAACAGGCCGGAGCATGAAACTGGTGCCAGGAGGTCCCTTGCGACCCCTACGTCAAGTGCCCAGTCTAAGAAACACCAGGCCGGTGTTTGTATCTATTGGCAGGGGGTCACGGTAGGCCCCTACACATAGTGCCCAGTCTAACAAACAACAGGCCTGAGCAGGAAATTGGTGCCAGGGGGTCACATACGAACCTGATCTCTAGTGCCCAATCTAACAAACAAAAGGCCGGAGCCTGAAACTGGTGCCAGGGGGTCCCTTTCGACCTCTACGTATAGTGCCCAGTCTAACTAATACCATGCCTGAGTATGAAACTGGTGCCAGGGGGTCACCTGCGACCCCTATGTCTAGTGCCCAGTCTAAAAAACAAAAGGCTGGAGACCGAAACTGGTGCCAGGTGGTCCCTTGTGGCCCCTACATCTAGTGCCCAGTCTAACAAATAATAGGCCGGAGCCTGAATCTGGTGCCAGGGGGTCACCTGTGACCCCTGCGTCTAGAGCCCAGTCTAACAAACAACAGGCCGGAGCATGAAACTGGTGCCAGGAGGTCCCTTGCGACCCCTACGTCCAGTGCCCAGTCTAAGAAACAGCAGGCCGGGGTTTGGAACTGGTGCCAGGGGGTCACCTTAGGCCCCTACCTCTAGTGCCCAGTCTAACAAACAACAGGCCTGAGCAGGAAATTGGTGCCAGGGGGTCACATGCGACCCTGATCTCTAGTGCCCAATCTAACAAACAAAAGGCCGGAGCCTGAAACTGGTGCCAGGGGGTCCCTTTCGACCTCTACGTATAGTGCCCAGTCTAACTAATACCATGCCTGAGTATGAAACTGGTGCCAGGGGGTCACCTGCGACCCCTATGTCTAGTGCCCAGTCTAAAAAACAAAAGGCTGGAGACCGAAACTGGTGCCAGGTGGTCCCTTGTGGCCCCTACATCTAGTGCCCAGTCTAACAAATAATAGGCCGGAGCCTGAATCTGGTGCCAGGGGGTCACCTGTGACCCCTGCGTCTAGAGCCGAGTCTAACAAACAACAGGCTGGAGCCTGAAACTGGTGCCAGGGGGTCACCTGTGACCCCTGCGTCTAGAGACAAGTCTAACAAACAACAGGCTGGAGCCTGAAACTGGTGCCAGGGGGTCACCTGCGACCCCTGCGTCTAGAGCCCAGTCTAACAAACAACAGGCCGGAGCCTGAAACTGGTGCCAGGAGGTCCCTTGCGACCCCTACGTCCAGTGCCCAGTCTAAGAAACAGCAGGCCGGGGTTTGGAACTGGTGCCAGGGGGTCACCTTAGGCCCCTACATCTAGTGCCCAGTCTAACAAACAACAGGCCTGAGCAGGAAATTGGTGCCAGGGGGTCACATGCGACCCTGATCTCTAGTGCCCAATCTAACAAACAAAAGGCCGGAGCCTGAAACTGGTGCCAGGGGGTCCCTTTCGACCTCTACGTATAGTGCCCAGTCTAACTAACAACATGCCTGAGTACGAAACTGGTGCCATGGGGTCACCTGCGGCCCCTATATCTAGTGCCCAGTCTAACAAACAACAGGCCGGAGCCTGAAACTGGTGCCAAGGGGTCACCTGTTACCCATGCGTCTAAAGCCCAGTCTAACAAACAACAGGCCGAAGACTGAAACTGGTGCCAGGGGGTCCCTTGTGGCCCCTACGTCTAGTGCCCAGTCTAACAAATAATAGGCAGAAGCCTGAAACTGGTGCCAGGGGGTCACCTGCGACCCCTGTGTCTAGTGCCCAGTTTAAGAAACTACAGGCCAGAGCCCGAAACTGGTGCCAGGGGGTCCCTTGTGGCCCCTACATCTAGTGCCCAGTCTAACAAATAATAGGCCGGAACCTGAAACTGGTGCCAGGGGGTCCCTTGTGGCCCCTAAGTCTAGTGCCCAGTCTAACAAATAATAGGCCGGAGCCTGAAACTGGTGCAAGGGGGTCACCTGTGACCCCTGTGTCTAGTGCCCAGTCTAAGAAACAACAGGTCGGGCCCAAAACTGGTGCCAGGAGGTCAACTGCGACCCCTGCGTCTAAAGCCCAGTCTAACAAACAACAGGGCGGAGCCTGAAACTGGTGCCAGGAGGTTCCTTGCGACCCCTACGTCCAGTGCCCAGTCTAAGAAACAGCAGGCCGGGGTTTGGAACTGGTGCCAGGGGGTCACCTTAGGCCCCTACATCTAGTGCCCAGTCTAACAAACAACAGGCCTGAGCAGGAAATTGGTGCCAGGGGGTCACATGCGACCCTGATCTCTAGTGCCCAATCTAACAAACAAAAGGCGGAGCCTGAAACTGGTGCCAGGGGGTCCCTTTAGACCTCTACGTATAGTGCCCAGTCTAACTAACAACATGCCTGAGTACGAAACTGGTGCCAGGGGGTCACCTGCGGCCCCTATATCTAGTGCCCAGTCTAACAAACAACAGGCCGGAGCCTGAAACTGGTGCCAAGGGGTCACCTGTTACCCCTGCGTCTAAAGCCCAGTCTAACAAACAACAGGCCGAAGACTGAAACTGGTGCCAGGGGGTCCCTTGTGGCCCCTACGTCTAGTGCCCAGTCTAACAAATAAGAGGCAGAAGCCTGAAACTGGTGCCAGGGGGTCACCTGCGACCCCTGTGTCTAGTGCCCAGTCTAAGAAACAACAGGCCAGAGCTCGAAACTAGTGCCAGGGGGTCCCTTGTGGCCCCTACATCTAGTGCCCAGTCTAACAAATAATAGGCCGGAACCTGAAACTGGTGCCAGGGGGTCCCTTGTGGCCCCTAAGTCTAGTGCCCAGTCTAACAAATAATAGGCCGGAGCCTGAAACTGGTGCAAGGGGGTCACCTGTAACCCCTGTGTCTAGTGCCCAGTCTAAGAAACAACAGGTCGGGCCCAAAACTGGTGCCAGGGGGTCACCTGTGACCTCTGCTTCTAGAGCCCAGTCTAACAAACAACAGGCCGGAGCATGAAACTGGTGCCAGGAGGTCCCTTGCGACCCCTACGTCAAGTGCCCAGTCTAAGAAACACCAGGCCGGTGTTTGTATCTATTGGTAGGGGGTCACCGTAGGCCCCTACACATAGTGCCCAGTCTAACAAACAACAGGCCTGAGCAGGAAATTGGTGCCAGGGGGTCACATACGACCCTGATTTCTAGTGCCCAATCTAACAAACAAAAGGCCGGAGCCTGAAACTGGTGCCAGGGGGTCCCTTTCGACCTCTACGTATAGTGCCCAGTCTAACTAACAACATGCCTGAGTACGAAACTGGTGCCAGGGGGTCACCTGCGACCCCTATGTCTAGTGCCCAGTCTAAAAAACAATAGGCTGGAGACCGAAACTGGTGCCAGGGGGTCCCTTGTGGTCCCTACGTCTAGTGCCCAGTCTAACAAATAATAGGCCGGAGCCTGAAACTGGTGCCAGGGGGTCCTTTGTGGCCCCTACGTCTAGTGCCCAGTATAACAAATAATAGGACCGAGCCTGAAACTGGTGCAAGGGGTTCACCTGTGACCCCTGCGTCTAGAGCCCAGTCTAACAAACAACAGGCTGGAGCGTGAAACTGGTGCCAGGGGGTCACATGTGACCCCTGCGTCTAGAGCCCAGTCTAACAAACAACAGGCCGGAGCCTGAAACTGGTGCCAGGAGGTCCCTTGCGACCCCTACTTCCAGTGTCCAGTCTAAGAAACAGCAGGCCGGGGTTTGGAACTGGTGCCAGGGGGTCACCTTAGGCCCCTACATCTAGTGCCCAATCTAACAAACAACAGGCCTGAGCAGGAAATTGGTGCCAGGGGGTCACATGCGACCCTGATCTCTAGTGCCCAATCTAACAAATAAAAGGCCGGAGCCTGAAACTGGTGCCAGGGGGTCCCTTTCGACCTCTACGTTTAGTGCCCAGTCTAACTAACAACATGCCTGAGTACGAAACTGGTGCCAGGGGGTCACCTGCGGCCCCTTTGTCTAGTGCCCAGTCTAACAAACAACAGGCCGGAGCCTAAAACTGGTGCTAAGGGGTCACCTGTTACCCCTGCGTCTAAAGGCCAGTCTAACAAACAACAGGCCGAAGACTGAAACTGGTGCCAGGGGGTCCCTTGTGGCCCCTACGTCTAGTGCCTAGTCTAACAAATAATAGGCAGAAGCCTGAAACTGGTGCCAGGGGGTCACCTGCGACCCCTGTGTCTAGTGCCCAGTCTAAGAAACAACAGGCCAGAGCCCGAAACTAGTGCCAGGGGGTCCATTGTGGCCCCTACATCTAGTGCCCAGTCTAACAAATAATAGGCCGGAACCTGAAACTGGTGCCAGGGGGTCCCTTGTGGCCCCTAAGTCTAGTGCCCAGTCTAACAAATAATAGGCCGGAGCCTGAAACTGGTGCAAGGGGGTCACCTGTGACCCCTGTGTCTAGTGCCCAGTCTAAGAAACAGCAGGCCGGGGTTTGGAACTGGTGCCAGTGGGTCACCTTAGGCCCCTACATCTAGTGCCCAGTCTAACAAACAACAGGCCTGAGCAGGAAATTGGTGCCAGGGGGTCACATGCGACCCTGATCTCTAGTGCCCAATCTAACAAACAAAAGGCCGGAGCCTGAAACTGGTGCCAGGGGGTCCCTTTCGACCTCTACGTATAGTGCCCAGTCTAACTAACAACAAGACTGAGTACGAAACTGGTGCCAGGGGGTCACCTGCGGCCCCTATATCTAGTGCCCAGTCTAACAAACAACAGGCCGGAGCCTGAAACTGGTGCCAAGGGGTCACCTGTTACCCCTGTGTCTAAAGCCCAGTCTAACAAACAACAGGCAGAAGCCTGAAACTGGTGCCAGGGGGTCACCTGCGACCCCTGTGTCTAGTGCCCAGTTTAAGAAACAACAGGCCAGAGCCCGAAACTGGTGCCAGGGGGTCCCTTGTGGCCCCTACATCTAGTGCCCAGTCTAACAAATAATAGGCCGGAACCTGAAACTGGTGCCAGGGGGTCCCTTGTGGCCCCTAAGTCTAGTGCCCAGTCTAACAAATAATAGGCCGGAGCCTGAAACTGGTGCAAGGGGGTCACCTGTGACCCCTGTGTCTAGTGCCCAGTCTAAGAAACAACAGGTCAGTCCCAAAACTGGTGCCAGGGGGTCAACTGCGACCCCTGCGTCTAGAGCCCAGTCTAACAAACAACAGGCCGGAGCCTGAAACTGGTGCCAGGAGGTCCCTTGCGACCCCTACGTCCAGTGCCCAGTCTAAGAAACAGCAGGCCGGGGTTTGGAATTGGTGCCAGGGGGTCACCTTAGGCACCTACATCTAGTGCCCAGTCTAACAAACAACAGGCCTGAGCAGGAAATTGGTGCCAGGGGGTCACATGCGACCCTGATCTCTAGTGCCCAATCTAACAAACAAAAGGCGGAGCCTGAAACTGGTTCCAGGGGGTCCCTTTAGACCTCTACGTATAGTGCCCAGTCTAACTAACAACATGCCTGAGTACGAAACTGGTGCCAGGGGGTCACCTGCGGCCCCTATATCTAGTGCCCAGTCTAACAAACAACAGGCCGGAGCCTGAAACTGGTGCCAAGGGGTCACCTGTTACCCCTGCGTCTATAGCCCAGTCTAACAAACAACAGGCCGAAGACTGAAACTGGTGCCAGGGGGTCCCTTGTGGCCCCTACGTCTAGTGCCCAGTCTAACAAATAAGAGGCAGAAGCCTGAAACTGGTGCCAGGGGGTCACCTGCGACCCCTGTGTCTAGTGCCCAGTCTAAGAAACAACAGGCCAGAGCTCGAAACTAGTGCCAGGGGGTCCCTTGTGGCCCCTACATCTAGTGCCCAGTCTAACAAATAATAGGCCGGAACCTGAAACTGGTGCCAGGGGGTCCCTTGTGGCCCCTAAGTCTAGTGCCCAGTCTAACAAATAATAGGCCGGAGCCTGAAACTGGTGCAAGGGGGTCACCTGTAACCCCTGTGTCTAGTGCCCAGTCTAAGAAACAACAGGTCGGGCCCAAAACTGGTGCCAGGGGGTCACCTGTGACCTCTGCGTCTAGAGCCCAGTCTAACAAACAACAGGCCGGAGCATGAAACTGGTGCCAGGAGGTCCCTTGCGACCCCTACGTCAAGTGCCCAGTCTAAGAAACACCAGGCCGGTGTTTGTATCTATTGGCAGGGGGTCACGGTAGGCCCCTACACATAGTGCCCAGTCTAACAAACAACAGGCCTGAGCAGGAAATTGGTGTCAGGGGGTCACATATGACCCTGATCTCTAGCGCCCAATCTAACAAACAAAAGGCCGGAGCCTGAAACTGGTGCCAGGGGGTCCCTTTCGACCTCTACGTATAGTGCCCAGTCTAACTAACAACATGCCTGAGTACGAAACTGGTGCCAGGGAGTCACCTGCGACCCCTATGTCTAGTGCCCAGTCTAAAAAACAATAGGCTGGAGACCGAAACTGGTGCCAGGGGGTCCCTTGTGGCCCCTACGTCTAGTGCCCAGTCTAACAAATAATAGGCCGGAGCCTGAAACTGGTGCCAGGGGGTCACCTGTGACCCCTGTGTCTAGTGCCCAGTCTAAGAAACAACAGGTAGGGCCCAAAACTGGTGCCAGGGGGTCAACTGCGACCCCTGCGTCTAGAGCCCAGTCTAACAAACAACAGGCCGGAGCCTGAAACTGGTGCCAGGAGGTCCTTTGTGGCCCCTACGTCTAGTGCCCAGTATAACAAATAATAGGACCGAGCCTGAAACTGGTGCAAGGGGTTCACCTGTGACCCCTGCGTCTAGAGCCCAGTCTAACAAACAACAGGCTGGAGCGTGAAACTGGTGCCAGGGGGTCACCTGTGACCCCTGCGTCTAATGCCCAGTCTAACAAACAACAGGCTGGAGCCTGAAACTGGTGCCAGCGGGTCACCTGCGACCCCTGCATCTAGAGCCCAGTCTAACAAACAACAGGCCGGAGCCTGAAACTGGTGCCAGGAGGTCCCTTGCGACCCCTACGTCCAGTGTCTAGTCTAAGAAACAGCAGGCCGGGGTTTGGAACTGGTGCCAGGGGGTCACCTTAGGCCCCTACATCTAGTGCCCAGTCTAACAAACAACAGGCCTGAGCAGGAAATTGGTGCCAGGGGGTCACATGCGACCCTGATCTCTAGTGCCCAATCTAACAAATAAAAGGCCGGAGCCTGAAACTGGTGCCAGGGGGTCCCTTTCGACCTCTACGTATAGTGCCCAGTCTAACTAACAACATGCCTGAGTACGAAACTGGTGCTAAGGGGTCACCTGTTACCCCTGCGTCTAAAGGCCAGTCTAACAAACAACAGGCCGAAGACTGAAACTGGTGCCAGGGGGTCCCTTGTGGCCCCTACGTCTAGTGCCCAGTCTAACAAATAATAGGCAGAAGCCTGAAACTGGTGCCAGGGGGTCACCTGCGACCCCTGTGTCTAGTGCCCAGTCTAAGAAACAACAGGCCAGAGCCAGAAACTAGTGCCAGGGGGTCCCTTGTGGCCCCTACATCTAGTGCCCAGTCTAACAAATAATAGGCAGGAACCTGAAACTGGTGCCAGGGGGTCCCTTGTGGCCCGTAAGTCTAGTGCCCAGTCTAACAAATAATAGGCCGGAGCATGAAACTGGTGCAAGGGGGTCACCTGTGACCCCTGTGTCTAGTGCCCAGTCTAAGAAACAGCAGGCCGGGGTTTGGAACTGGTGCCAGGGGGTCACCTTAGGCCCCTACATCTAGTGCCCAGTCTAACAAACAACAGGCCTGAGCAGGAAATTGGTGCCAGGGGGTCACATGCGACCCTGATCTCTAGTGCCCAATCTAACAAACAAAAGGCCGGAGCCTGAAACTGTTGCCAGGGGGTCCCTTTCGACCTCTACGTATAGTGCCCAGTCTAACTAACAACATGCCTGAGTACGAAACTGGTGCCATGGGGTCACCTGCGGCCCCTATATCTAGTGCCCAGTCTAACAAACAACAGGCCGGAGCCTGAAACTGGTGCCAAGGGGTCACCTGTTACCCCTGCGTCTAAAGCCCAGTCTAACAAACAACAGGCCGAAGACTGAAACTGGTGCCAGGGGGTCCCTTGTGGCCCCTACGTCTAGTGCCCAGTCTAACAAATAATAGGCCGGAGCCTGAAACTGGTGCAAGGGGGTCACCTGTGACCCCTGTGTCTAGTGCCCAGTCTAAGAAACAACAGGTCGGGCCCAAAACTGGGGCCAGGGGGTCAACTGCGACCCCTGCGTCTAAAGCCCAGTCTAACAAACAACAGGCCGGAGCCTGAAACTGGTGCCAGGATGTCCCTTGCGACCCCTACGTCCAGTGCCCAGTCTAAGAAACAGCAGGCCGGGGTTTGGAACTGGTGCCAGGGGGTCACCTTAGGCCCCTACATCTAGTGCCCAGTCTAACAAACAACAGGCCTGAGCAGGAAATTGGTGCCAGGGGGTCACATGCGACCCTGATCTCTAGTGCCCAATCTAACAAACAAAAGGCCGGAGCCTGAAACTGGTGCCAGGGGGTCCCTTTAGACCTCTACGTATAGTGCCCAGTCTAACTAACAACATGCCTGAGTACGAAACTGGTGCCAGGGGGTCACCTGCGGCCCCTATATCTAGTGACCAGTCTAATAAACAACAGGCCGGAGCCTGAAACTGGTGCCAAGGGGTCACCTGTTACCCCTGCGTCTAAAGCCCAGTCTAACAAAAAACAGGCCGAAGACTGAAACTGGTGCCAGGTTGTCCCTTGTGGCCCCTACGTCTAGTGCCCAGTCTAACAAATAAGAGGCAGAAGCCTGAAACTGGTGCCAGGGGGTCACCTGCGACCCCTGTGTCTAGTGCCCAGTCTAAGAAACAACAGGCCAGAGCTCGAAACTAGTGCCAGGGGGTCGCTTGTGGCCCCTACATCTAGTGCCCAGTCTAACAAATAATAGGCCGGAACCTGAAACTGGTGCCAGGGGGTCCCTTGTGGCCCCTAAGTCTAGTGCCCAGTCTAACAAATAATAGGCCGGAGCCTGAAACTGGTGCAAGGGGGTCACCAGTAACCCCTTTGTCTAGTGCCCAGTCTAAGAAACAACAGGTCGGGCCCAAAACTGGTGCCAGGGGGTCACCTGTGACCTCTGCGTCTAGAGCCCAGTCTAACAAACAACAGGCCGGAGCATGAAACTGGTGCCAGGAGGTCCCTTGCGACCCCTATGTCAAGTGCCCAGTCTAAGAAACACCAGGCCGGTGTTTGTATCTATTGGTAGGGGGTCACCGTAGGCCCCTACACATAGTGCCCAGTCTAACAAACAACAGGCCTGAGCAGGAAATTGGTGCCAGGGGGTCACATACGACCCTGATCTCTAGTGCCCAATCTAACAAACAAAAGGCCGGAGCCTGAAACTGGTGCCAGGGGGTCCCTTTCGACCTCTACGTATAGTGCCCAGTCTAACTAACAACATGCCTGAGTACGAAACTGGTGCCAGGGGGTCACCTGCGACCCCTATGTCTAGTGCCCAGTCTAAAAAACAATAGGCTGGAGACCGAAACTGGTGCCAGGGGGTCCCTTGTGGCCCCTACGTCTAGTGCCCAGTCTAACAAATAATAGGCCGGAGCCTGAAACTGGTGCAAGGGGGTCACCTGTGACCCCTGTGTCTAGTGCCTAGTCTAACAAACAACAATCCGGAGCCTGAAACTGGTGCCAGGGGGTCCTTTGTGGCCCCTACGTCTAGTGCCCAGTCTAACAAATAATAGGACCGAGCCTGAAACTGGTGCAAGGGGTTCACCTGTGACCCCTGCGTCTAGAGCCCAGTCTAAAAAACAACAGGCTGGAGCGTGAAACTGGTGCCAGGGGGTCACCTGTGACCCCTGCGTCTAGAGCCCAGTCTAACAAACAACAGGCTGGAGCCTGAAACTGGTGCCAGGGGGTCACCTGCGACCCCTGCATCTAGAGCCCAGTTTAACAAACAACAGGCCGGAGCCTGAAACTGGTGCCAGGAGGTCCCTTGCGACCCCTACGTCCAGTGCCCAGTCTAAGAAACAGCAGGCCGGGGTTTGGAACTGGTGCCAGGGGGTCACCTTAGGCACCTACATCTAGTGTCCAGTCTAACAAACAACAGGCCTGAGCAGGAAATTGGTGCCAGGGGGTCACATGCGACCCTGATCTCTAGTGCCCAATCTAACAAACAAAAGGCGGAGCCTGAAACTGGTTCCAGGGGGTCCCTTTAGACCTCTACGTATAGTGCCCAGTCTAACTAACAACATGCCTGAGTACGAAACTGGTGCCAGGGGGTCACCTAAGGCCCCTATATCTAGTGCCCAGTCTAACAAACAACAGGCCGGAGCCTGAAACTGGTGCCAAGGGGTCACCTGTTACCCCTGCGTCTATAGCCCAGTCTAACAAACAACAGGCCGAAGACTGAAACTGGTGCTAGGGGGTCCCTTGTGGCCCCTACGTCTAGTGCCCAGTCTAACAAATAAGAGGCAGAAGCCTGAAACTGGTGCCAGGGGGTCACCTGCGACCCCTGTGTCTAGTGCCCAGTCTAAGAAACAACAGGCCGGAGCATGAAACTGGTGCCAGGAGGTCCCTTGCGACCCCTACGTCAAGTGCCCAGTCTAAGAAACACCAGGCCGGTGTTTGTATCTATTGGCAGGGGGTCACGGTAGGCCCCTACACATAGTGCCCAGTCTAACAAACAACAGGCCTGAGCAGGAAATTGGTGCCAGGGGGTCACATACGACCCTGATCTCTAGTGCCCAATCTAACAAACAAAAGGCCGGAGCCTGAAACTGGTGCCAGGGGGTCCCTTTCGACCTCTACGTATAGTGCCCAGTCTAACTAACAACATGCCTGAGTACGAAACTGGTGCCAGGTGGTCACCTGCGACCCCTATGTCTAGTGCCCAGTCTAAAAAACAATAGGCTGGAGACCGAAACTGGTGCCAGGGGGTCCCTTGTGGCCCCTACGTCTAGTGCCCAGTCTAACAAATAATAGGCCGGAACCTGAAACTGGTGCCAGGGGGTCCCTTGTGGCCCCTACGTCAAGTGCCCAGTCTAAGAAACACCAGGCCGGTGTTTGTATCTATTGGCAGGGGGTCACCGTAGGCCCCTACACATAGTGCCTAGTCTAACAAACAACAGGCCTGAGCAGGAAATTGGTGCCAGGGTGTCACATACGACCCTGATCTCTAGTGCCCAATCTAACAACCTGTGACCCCTGCGTCTAGAGCCCAGTCTAACAAACAACAGGCTGGAGCGTGAAACTGGTGCCAGGGGGTCACCTGTGACCCCTGCGTCTAGAGCCCAGTCTAACAAACAACAGGCTGGAGCCTGAAACTGGTGCCAGGGGGTCACCTGCGACCCCTGCATCTAGAGACCAGTCTAACAAACAACAGGCCGGAGCCTGAAACTGGTGCCAGGAGGTCCCTTGCGACCCCTACGTCCAGTGTCCAGTCTAAGAAACAGCAGGCCGGGGTTTGGAACTGGTGCCAGTGGGTCACCTTAGGCCCCTACATCTAGTGCCCAGTCTAACAAACAACAGGCCTGTGCAGGAAATTGGTGCCAGGGGGTCACATGCGACCCTGATCTCTAGTGCCCAATCTAACAAATAAAAGGCCGGAGCCTGAAACTGGTGCCAGGAGGTCCCATTCGACCTCTACGTATAGTGCCCAGTCTAACTAACAACATGCCTGAGTACGAAACTGGTGCCAGGGGGTCACCTGCGGCCCCTATTTCTAGTGCCCAGTCTAACAAACAACAGGCCGGAGCCTGAAACTGGTGCCAAGGGGTCACCTGTTACCCCTGCGTCTAAAGGCCAGTCTAACAAACAACAGGCCGAAGACTGAAACTGGTGCCAGGGGGTCCCTTGTGGCCCCTACGTCTAGTGCCCAGTCTAACAAATAATAGGCAGAAGCCTGAAACTGGTGCCAGGGGGTCACCTGCGACCCCTGTGTCTAGTGCCCAGTCTAAGAAACAACAGGCCAGAGCCCGAAACTAGTGCCAGGGGGTCCCTTGTGGCCCCTACATCTAGTGCCCAGTCTAACAAATAATAGGCCGGAACCTGAAACTGGTGCCAGGGGGTCCCTTGTGGCCCCTAAGTCTAGTGCCCAGTCTAACAAATAATAGGCCGGAGCCTGAAACTGGTGCAAGGGGGTCACCTGTGACCCCTGTGTCTAGTGCCCAGTCTAAGAAACAGCAGGCCGGGGTTTGGAACTGGTGCCAGGGGGTCACCTTAGGCCCCTACATCTAGTGCCCAGTCTAACAAACAACAGGCCTGAGCAGGAAATTGGTGCCAGGGGATCACATGCGACCCTGATCTCTAGTGCCCAATCTAACAAACAAAAGGCCGGAGCCTGAAACTGGTGCCAGGGGGTCCCTTTCGACCTCTACGTATAGTGCCCAGTCTAACTAACAACATGCCTGAGTACGAAACTGGTGCCAGGGGGTCACCTGCGGCCCCTATATCTAGTGCCCAGTCTAACAAATAACAGGCCGGAGCCTGAAACTGGTGCCAAGGGGTCACCTGTTACCCCTGCGTCTAAAGCTCAGTCTAACAAACAACAGGCAGAAGCCTGAAACTGGTGCCAAGGGGTCACCTGCGACCCCTGTGTCTAGTGCCCAGTTTAAGAAACAACAGGCCAGAGCCCGAAACTGGTGCCAGGGGGTCCCTTGTGGCCCCTACATCTAGTGCCCAATCTAACAAATAATAGGCCGGAACCTGAAACTGGTGCCAGGGGTTCCCTTGTGGCCCCTAAGTCTAGTGCCCAGTCTAACAAATAATAGGCCGGAGCCTGAAACTGGTGCAAGGGGGTCACCTGTGACCCCTGTGTCTAGTGCCCAATCTAAGAAACAACAGGTCGGTCCCAAAACTGGTGCCAGGGGGTCAACTGCGACCCCTGTGTCTCTAGAGCCCAGTCTAACAAACAACAGGCCGGAGCCTGAAACTGGTGCCAGGAGGTCCCTTGCGACCCCTACGTCCAGTGCCCAGTCTAAGAAACAGCAGGCCGGGGTTTGGAACTGGTGCCAGGGGGTCACCTTAGGCACCTACATCTAGTGCCCAGTCTAACAAACAACAGGCCTGAGCAGGAAATTGGTGCCAGGGGGTCACATGCGACCCTGATCTCTAGTGCCCAATCTAACAAACAAAAGGCGGAGCCTGAAACTGGTTCCAGGGGGTCCCTTTAGACCTCTATGTATAGTGCCCAGTCTAACTAACAACATGCCTGAGTACGAAACTGGTGCCAGGGGGTCACCTGCGGCCCCTATATCTAGTGCCCAGTCTAACAAACAACAGGCCGGAGCCTGAAACTGGTGCCAAGGGGTCACCTGTTACCCCTGCGTCTATAGCCCAGTCTAACAAACAACAGGCCGAAGACTGAAACTGGTGCCAGGGGGTCCCTTGTGGCCCCTACGTCTAGTGCCCAGTCTAACAAATAAGAGGCAGAAGCCTGAAACTGGTGCAAGGGGGTCACCTGCGACCCCTGTGTCTAGTGCCCAGTCTAAGAAACAACAGGCCGGAGCATGAAACTGGTGCCAGGAGGTCCCTTGCGACCCCTACGTCAAGTGCCCAGTCTAAGAAACACCAGGCCGGTGTTTGTATCTATTGGCAGGGGGTCACGGTAAGCCCCTACACATAGTGCCCAGTCTAACAAACAACAGGCCTGAGCAGGAAATTGGTGCCAGGGGGTCACATACGACCCTGATCTCTAGTGCCCAATCTAACAAACAAAAGGCCGGAGCCAGAAACTGGTGCCAGGGGGTCCCTTTCGACCTCTACGTATAGTGCCCAGTCTAACTAACAACATGCCTGAGTACGAAACTGGTGCCAGGTGGTCACCTGCGACCCCTATGTCTAGTGCCCAGTCTAAAAAACAATAGGCTGGAGACCGAAACTGGTGCCAGGGGGTCCCTTGTGGCCCCTACGTCTAGTGCCCAGTCTAACAAATAATAGGCAGGAACCTGAAACTGGTGCCAGGGGGTCCCTTGTGGCCCCTACATCAAGTGCCCAGTCTAAGAAACACCAGGCCGGTGTTTGTATCTATTGGCAGGGGGTCACCGTAGGCCCCTACACATAGTGCCCAGTCTAACAAACAACAGGCCTGAGCAGGAAATTGGTGCCAGGGGGTCACATACGACCCTGATCTCTAGTGCCCAATCTAACAACCTGTGACCCCTGCGTCTAGAGCCCAGTCTAACAAACAACAGGCTGGAGCGTGAAACTGGTGCCAGGGGGTCACCTGTGACCCCTGCGTCTAGAGCCCAGTCTAACAAACAACAGGCTGGAGCCTGAAACTGGTGCCAGGGGGTCACCTGCGACCCCTGCATCTAGAGCCCAGTCTAACAAACAACAGGCCGGAGCCTGAAACTGGTGCCAGGAGGTCCCTTGCGACCCCTACGTCCAGTGTCCAGTCTAAGAAACAGCAGGCCGGGGTTTGGAACTGGTGCCAGGGGGTCACCTTAGGCCCCTACATCTAGTGCCCAGTCTAACAAACAACAGGCCTGTGCAGGAAATTGGTGCCAGGGGGTCACATGCGACCCTGATCTCTAGTGCCCAATCTAACAAATAAAAGGCCGGAGCCTGAAACTGGTGCCAGGGGGTCCCTTTCGACCTCTACGTATAGTGCCCAGTCTAACTAACAACATGCCTGAGTATGAAACTGGTGCCAGGGGGTCACCTGCGGCCCCTATTTCTAGTGCCCAGTCTAACAAACAACAGGCCGGAGCCTGAAACTGGTGCCAAGGGGTCACCTGTTACCCCTGCGTCTAAAGGCCAGTCTAACAAACAACAGGCCGAAGACTGAAACTGGTGCCAGGGGGTCCCTTGTGGCCCCTACGTCTAGTGCCAAGTCTAACAAATAATAGGCAGAAGCCTGAAACTGGTGCCAGGGGGTCCCTTGTGGCCCCTAAGTCTAGTGCCCAGTCTAACAAATAATAGGCCGGAGCCTGAAACTGGTGCAAGGGGGTCACCTGTGACCCCTGTGTCTAGTGCCCAGTCTAAGAAACAGCAGGCCGGGGTTTGGAACTGGTGCCAGGGGGTCACCTTAGGCCCCTACATCTAGTGCCCAGTCTAACAAACAACAGGCCTGAGCAGGAAATTGGTGCCAGGGGATCACATGCGACCCTGATCTGTAGTGCCCAATCTAACAAACAAAAGGCCGGAGCCTGAAACTGGTGCCAGGGGGTCCTTTTCGACCTCTACGTATAGTGCCCAGTCTAACTAACAACATGCCTGAGTACGAAACTGGTGCCAGGGGGTCACCTGCGGCCCCTATATCTAGTGCCCAGTCTAACAAACAACAGGCCGGAGCCTGAAACTGGTTCCAAGGGGTCACCTGTTACCCCTGCGTCTAAAGCTCAGTCTAACAAACAACAGGCAGAAGCCTGAAACTGGAGCCAGGGGGTCACCTGCGACCCCTGTGTCTAGTGCCCAGTTTAAGAAACAACAGGCCAGAGCCCGAAACTGGTGCCAGGGGGTCCCTTGTGGCCCCTACATCTAGTGCCCAGTCTAACAAATAATAGGCCGGAACCTGAAACTGGTGCCAGGGGGTCCCTTGTGGCCCCTAAGTCTAGTACCCAGTCTAACAAATAATAGGCCGGAGCCTGAAACTGGTGCAAGGGGGTCACCTGTGACCCCTGTGTCTAGTGCCCAGTCTAAGAAACAACAGGTCGGTCCCAAAACTGGTGCCAGGGGGTCAACTGCGACCCCTGCGTCTCTAGAGCCCAGTCTAACAAACAACAGGCCGGAGCCTGAAACTGGTGCCAGGAGGTCCCTTGCGACCCCTACGTCCAGTGCCCAGTCTAAGAAACAGCAGGCCGGGGTTTGGAACTGGTGCCAGGGGGTCACCTTAGGCACCTACATCTAGTGCCCAGTCTAACAAACAACAGGCCTGAGCAGGAAATTGGTGCCAGGGGGTCACATGCGACCCTGATCTCTAGTGCCCAATCTAACAAACAAAAGGCGGAGCCTGAAACTGGTTCCAGGGGGTCCCTTTAGACCTCTATGTATAGTGCCCAGTCTAACTAACAACATGCCTGAGTACGAAACTGGTGCCAGGGGGTCACCTGCGGCCCCTATATCTAATGCCCAGCCTAACAAACAACAGGCCGGAGCCTGAAACTGGTGCCAAGGGGTCACCTGTTACCCCTGCGTCTATAGCCCAGTCTAACAAACAACAGGCCGAAGACTGAAACTGGTGCCAGGGGGTCCCTTGTGGCCCCTAAGTCTAGTGCCCAGTCTAACAAATAAGAGGCAGAAGCCTGAAACTGGTGCCAGGGGGTCACCTGCGACCCCTGTGTCTAGTGCCCAGTCTAAGAAACAACAGGCCGGAGCATGAAACTGATGCCAGGAGGTCCCTTGCGACCCCTACGTCAAGTGCCCAGTCTAAGAAACACCAGGCCGGTGTTTGTATCTATTGGCAGGGGGTCACGGTAGGCCCCTACACATAGTGCCCAGTCTAACAAACAACAGGCCTGAGCAGGAAATTGGTGCCAGGGGGTCACATACGACCCTGATCTCTAGTGCCCAATCTAACAAACAAAAGGCCGGAGCCTGAAACTGGTGCCAGGGGGTCCCTTTCGACCTCTACGTATAGTGCCCAGTCTAACTAACAACATGCCTGAGTACGAAACTGGTGCCAGGTGGTCACCTGCGACCCCTATGTCTAGTGCCCAGTCTAAAAAACAATAGGCTGGAGACCGAAACTGGTGCCAGGGGGTCCCTTGTGGCCCCTACTTCTAGAGCCCAGTCTAACAAATAATAGGCCGGAACCTGAAACTGGTGCCAGGGGGTCCCTTGTGGCCCCTACGTCTAGTGCCCAGTCTAAGAAACACCAGGCCGGTGTTTGTATCTATTGGCAGGGGGTCACCGTAGGCCCCTACACATAGTGCCCAGTCTAACAAACAACAGGCCTGAGCAGGAAATTGGTGCCAGGGGGTCACATACGACCCTGATCTCTAGTGCCCAATCTAACAACCTGTGACCCCTGCGTCTAGAGCCCAGTCTAACAAACAACAGGCTGGAGCGTGAAACTGGTGCCAGGGGGTCACCTGTGACCCCTGCGTCTAGAGCCCAGTCTGACAAACAACAGGCTGGAGCCTGAAACTGGTGCCAGGGGGTCACCTGCGACCCCTGCATCTAGAGCCCAGTCTAACAAACAACAGGCCGGAGCCTGAAACTGGTGCCAGGAGGTCCCTTGCGACCCCTACGTCCAGTGTCCAGTCTAAGAAACAGCAGGCCGGGGTTTGGAACTGGTGCCAGGGGGTCACCTTAGGCCCCTACATCTAGTGCCCAGTCTAACAAACAACAGGCCTGTGCAGGAAATTGGTGCCAGGGGGTCACATGCGACCCTGATCTCTAGTGCCCAATTTAACAAACAAAAGGCCGGAGCCTGAAACTGGTGCCAGGGGGTCCCTTTCGACCTCTACGTATAGTGCCCAGTCTAACTAACAACATGCCTGAGTACGAAACTGGTGCCAGGGGGTCACCTGCGGCCCCTATTTCTAGTGCCCAGTCTAACAAACAACAGGCCGGAGCCTGAAACTGGTGCCAAGGGGTCACCTGTTACCCCTGCGTCTAAAGGCCAGTCTAACAAACAACAGGCCGAAGACTGAAACTGGTGCCAGGGGGTCCCTTGTGGCCCCTACGTCTAGTGCCCAGTCTAACAAATAATAGGCAGAAGCCTGAAACTGGTGCCAGGGGGTCACCTGCGACCCCTGTGTCAGCCATTCTAAGAAACAACAGGCCAGAGCTCGAAACTAGTGCCAGGGGGTCGCTTGTGGCCCCTACATCCAGTGCCCAGTCTAACAAATAATAGGCCGGAACCTGAAACTGGTGCCAGGGGGTCCCTTGTGGCCCCTAAGTCTAGTGCCCAGTCTAACAAATAATAGGCCGGAGCCTGAAACTGGTGCCAGGGGGTCACCTGTAACCCCTGTGTCTAGTGCCCAGTCTAACAAACAACAGGCCGGAGCATGAAACTGGTGCCAGGAGGTCCCTTGCGACCCCTACGTCAAGTGCCGAGTCTAAGAAACACAAGGCCGGTGTTTGTATCTGTTGGCAGGGGGTCACCGTAGGCCCCTACACATAGTGCCCAGTCTAACAAACAACAGGCCTGAGCAGGAAATTGGTGCCAGGGGGTCACATACGACCCTGATCTCTAGTGCCCAATCTAACAAACAAAAGGCCGGAGCCTGAAACTGTTGCCAGGGGGTCCCTTTCGACCTCTACGTATAGTGCCCAGTCTAACTAACAACATGCCTGAGTACGAAACTGGTGCCATGGGGTCACCTGCGGCCCCTATATCTAGTGCCCAGTCTAACAAACAACAGGCCGGAGCCTGAAACTGGTGCCAAGGGGTCACCTGTTACCCCTGCGTCTAAAGCCCAGTCTAACAAACAACAGGCCGAAGACTGAAACTGGTGCCAGGGGGTCCCTTGTGGCCCCTACGTCTAGTGCCCAGTCTAACAAATAATAGGCCGGAGCCTGAAACTGGTGCAAGGGGGTCACCTGTGACCCCTGTGTCTAGTGCCCAGTCTAAGAAACAACAGGTCGGGCCCAAAACTGGGGCCAGGGGGTCAACTGCGACCCCTGCGTCTAAAGCCCAGTCTAACAAACAACAGGCCGGAGCCTGAAACTGGTGCCAGGATGTCCCTTGCGACCCCTACGTCCAGTGCCCAGTCTAAGAAACAGCAGGCCGGGGTTTGGAACTGGTGCCAGGGGGTCACCTTAGGCCCCTACATCTAGTGCCCAGTCTAACAAACAACAGGCCTGAGCAGGAAATTGGTGCCAGGGGGTCACATGCGACCCTGATCTCTAGTGCCCAATCTAACAAACAAAAGGCCGGAGCCTGAAACTGGTGCCAGGGGGTCCCTTTAGACCTCTACGTATAGTGCCCAGTCTAACTAACAACATGCCTGAGTACGAAACTGGTGCCAGGGGGTCACCTGCGGCCCCTATATCTAGTGACCAGTCTAATAAACAACAGGCCGGAGCCTGAAACTGGTGCCAAGGGGTCACCTGTTACCCCTGCGTCTAAAGCCCAGTCTAACAAAAAACAGGCCGAAGACTGAAACTGGTGCCAGGTTGTCCCTTGTGGCCCCTACGTCTAGTGCCCAGTCTAACAAATAAGAGGCAGAAGCCTGAAACTGGTGCCAGGGGGTCACCTGCGACCCCTGTGTCTAGTGCCCAGTCTAAGAAACAACAGGCCAGAGCTCGAAACTAGTGCCAGGGGGTCGCTTGTGGCCCCTACATCTAGTGCCCAGTCTAACAAATAATAGGCCGGAACCTGAAACTGGTGCCAGGGGGTCCCTTGTGGCCCCTAAGTCTAGTGCCCAGTCTAACAAATAATAGGCCGGAGCCTGAAACTGGTGCAAGGGGGTCACCAGTAACCCCTTTGTCTAGTGCCCAGTCTAAGAAACAACAGGTCGGGCCCAAAACTGGTGCCAGGGGGTCACCTGTGACCTCTGCGTCTAGAGCCCAGTCTAACAAACAACAGGCCGGAGCATGAAACTGGTGCCAGGAGGTCCCTTGCGACCCCTATGTCAAGTGCCCAGTCTAAGAAACACCAGGCCGGTGTTTGTATCTATTGGTAGGGGGTCACCGTAGGCCCCTACACATAGTGCCCAGTCTAACAAACAACAGGCCTGAGCAGGAAATTGGTGCCAGGGGGTCACATACGACCCTGATCTCTAGTGCCCAATCTAACAAACAAAAGGCCGGAGCCTGAAACTGGTGCCAGGGGGTCCCTTTCGACCTCTACGTATAGTGCCCAGTCTAACTAACAACATGCCTGAGTACGAAACTGGTGCCAGGGGGTCACCTGCGACCCCTATGTCTAGTGCCCAGTCTAAAAAACAATAGGCTGGAGACCGAAACTGGTGCCAGGGGGTCCCTTGTGGCCCCTACGTCTAGTGCCCAGTCTAACAAATAATAGGCCGGAGCCTGAAACTGGTGCAAGGGGGTCACCTGTGACCCCTGTGTCTAGTGCCTAGTCTAACAAACAACAATCCGGAGCCTGAAACTGGTGCCAGGGGGTCCTTTGTGGCCCCTACGTCTAGTGCCCAGTCTAACAAATAATAGGACCGAGCCTGAAACTGGTGCAAGGGGTTCACCTGTGACCCCTGCGTCTAGAGCCCAGTCTAAAAAACAACAGGCTGGAGCGTGAAACTGGTGCCAGGGGGTCACCTGTGACCCCTGCGTCTAGAGCCCAGTCTAACAAACAACAGGCTGGAGCCTGAAACTGGTGCCAGGGGGTCACCTGCGACCCCTGCATCTAGAGCCCAGTTTAACAAACAACAGGCCGGAGCCTGAAACTGGTGCCAGGAGGTCCCTTGCGACCCCTACGTCCAGTGCCCAGTCTAAGAAACAGCAGGCCGGGGTTTGGAACTGGTGCCAGGGGGTCACCTTAGGCACCTACATCTAGTGTCCAGTCTAACAAACAACAGGCCTGAGCAGGAAA
Organism: Pseudophryne corroboree; assembly: GCF_028390025.1. Taxonomy (NCBI): domain Eukaryota; kingdom Metazoa; phylum Chordata; class Amphibia; order Anura; family Myobatrachidae; genus Pseudophryne; species Pseudophryne corroboree. The sequence continues at coordinate 64,512,822 of NC_086446.1, read as the reverse complement.
TTGGTGCCAGGGGGTCACATGCGACCCTGATCTCTAGTGCCCAATCTAACAAACAAAAGGCGGAGCCTGAAACTGGTTCCAGGGGGTCCCTTTAGACCTCTACGTATAGTGCCCAGTCTAACTAACAACATGCCTGAGTACGAAACTGGTGCCAGGGGGTCACCTAAGGCCCCTATATCTAGTGCCCAGTCTAACAAACAACAGGCCGGAGCCTGAAACTGGTGCCAAGGGGTCACCTGTTACCCCTGCGTCTATAGCCCAGTCTAACAAACAACAGGCCGAAGACTGAAACTGGTGCTAGGGGGTCCCTTGTGGCCCCTACGTCTAGTGCCCAGTCTAACAAATAAGAGGCAGAAGCCTGAAACTGGTGCCAGGGGGTCACCTGCGACCCCTGTGTCTAGTGCCCAGTCTAAGAAACAACAGGCCGGAGCATGAAACTGGTGCCAGGAGGTCCCTTGCGACCCCTACGTCAAGTGCCCAGTCTAAGAAACACCAGGCCGGTGTTTGTATCTATTGGCAGGGGGTCACGGTAGGCCCCTACACATAGTGCCCAGTCTAACAAACAACAGGCCTGAGCAGGAAATTGGTGCCAGGGGGTCACATACGACCCTGATCTCTAGTGCCCAATCTAACAAACAAAAGGCCGGAGCCTGAAACTGGTGCCAGGGGGTCCCTTTCGACCTCTACGTATAGTGCCCAGTCTAACTAACAACATGCCTGAGTACGAAACTGGTGCCAGGTGGTCACCTGCGACCCCTATGTCTAGTGCCCAGTCTAAAAAACAATAGGCTGGAGACCGAAACTGGTGCCAGGGGGTCCCTTGTGGCCCCTACGTCTAGTGCCCAGTCTAACAAATAATAGGCCGGAACCTGAAACTGGTGCCAGGGGGTCCCTTGTGGCCCCTACGTCAAGTGCCCAGTCTAAGAAACACCAGGCCGGTGTTTGTATCTATTGGCAGGGGGTCACCGTAGGCCCCTACACATAGTGCCTAGTCTAACAAACAACAGGCCTGAGCAGGAAATTGGTGCCAGGGTGTCACATACGACCCTGATCTCTAGTGCCCAATCTAACAACCTGTGACCCCTGCGTCTAGAGCCCAGTCTAACAAACAACAGGCTGGAGCGTGAAACTGGTGCCAGGGGGTCACCTGTGACCCCTGCGTCTAGAGCCCAGTCTAACAAACAACAGGCTGGAGCCTGAAACTGGTGCCAGGGGGTCACCTGCGACCCCTGCATCTAGAGACCAGTCTAACAAACAACAGGCCGGAGCCTGAAACTGGTGCCAGGAGGTCCCTTGCGACCCCTACGTCCAGTGTCCAGTCTAAGAAACAGCAGGCCGGGGTTTGGAACTGGTGCCAGTGGGTCACCTTAGGCCCCTACATCTAGTGCCCAGTCTAACAAACAACAGGCCTGTGCAGGAAATTGGTGCCAGGGGGTCACATGCGACCCTGATCTCTAGTGCCCAATCTAACAAATAAAAGGCCGGAGCCTGAAACTGGTGCCAGGAGGTCCCATTCGACCTCTACGTATAGTGCCCAGTCTAACTAACAACATGCCTGAGTACGAAACTGGTGCCAGGGGGTCACCTGCGGCCCCTATTTCTAGTGCCCAGTCTAACAAACAACAGGCCGGAGCCTGAAACTGGTGCCAAGGGGTCACCTGTTACCCCTGCGTCTAAAGGCCAGTCTAACAAACAACAGGCCGAAGACTGAAACTGGTGCCAGGGGGTCCCTTGTGGCCCCTACGTCTAGTGCCCAGTCTAACAAATAATAGGCAGAAGCCTGAAACTGGTGCCAGGGGGTCACCTGCGACCCCTGTGTCTAGTGCCCAGTCTAAGAAACAACAGGCCAGAGCCCGAAACTAGTGCCAGGGGGTCCCTTGTGGCCCCTACATCTAGTGCCCAGTCTAACAAATAATAGGCCGGAACCTGAAACTGGTGCCAGGGGGTCCCTTGTGGCCCCTAAGTCTAGTGCCCAGTCTAACAAATAATAGGCCGGAGCCTGAAACTGGTGCAAGGGGGTCACCTGTGACCCCTGTGTCTAGTGCCCAGTCTAAGAAACAGCAGGCCGGGGTTTGGAACTGGTGCCAGGGGGTCACCTTAGGCCCCTACATCTAGTGCCCAGTCTAACAAACAACAGGCCTGAGCAGGAAATTGGTGCCAGGGGATCACATGCGACCCTGATCTCTAGTGCCCAATCTAACAAACAAAAGGCCGGAGCCTGAAACTGGTGCCAGGGGGTCCCTTTCGACCTCTACGTATAGTGCCCAGTCTAACTAACAACATGCCTGAGTACGAAACTGGTGCCAGGGGGTCACCTGCGGCCCCTATATCTAGTGCCCAGTCTAACAAATAACAGGCCGGAGCCTGAAACTGGTGCCAAGGGGTCACCTGTTACCCCTGCGTCTAAAGCTCAGTCTAACAAACAACAGGCAGAAGCCTGAAACTGGTGCCAAGGGGTCACCTGCGACCCCTGTGTCTAGTGCCCAGTTTAAGAAACAACAGGCCAGAGCCCGAAACTGGTGCCAGGGGGTCCCTTGTGGCCCCTACATCTAGTGCCCAATCTAACAAATAATAGGCCGGAACCTGAAACTGGTGCCAGGGGTTCCCTTGTGGCCCCTAAGTCTAGTGCCCAGTCTAACAAATAATAGGCCGGAGCCTGAAACTGGTGCAAGGGGGTCACCTGTGACCCCTGTGTCTAGTGCCCAATCTAAGAAACAACAGGTCGGTCCCAAAACTGGTGCCAGGGGGTCAACTGCGACCCCTGTGTCTCTAGAGCCCAGTCTAACAAACAACAGGCCGGAGCCTGAAACTGGTGCCAGGAGGTCCCTTGCGACCCCTACGTCCAGTGCCCAGTCTAAGAAACAGCAGGCCGGGGTTTGGAACTGGTGCCAGGGGGTCACCTTAGGCACCTACATCTAGTGCCCAGTCTAACAAACAACAGGCCTGAGCAGGAAATTGGTGCCAGGGGGTCACATGCGACCCTGATCTCTAGTGCCCAATCTAACAAACAAAAGGCGGAGCCTGAAACTGGTTCCAGGGGGTCCCTTTAGACCTCTATGTATAGTGCCCAGTCTAACTAACAACATGCCTGAGTACGAAACTGGTGCCAGGGGGTCACCTGCGGCCCCTATATCTAGTGCCCAGTCTAACAAACAACAGGCCGGAGCCTGAAACTGGTGCCAAGGGGTCACCTGTTACCCCTGCGTCTATAGCCCAGTCTAACAAACAACAGGCCGAAGACTGAAACTGGTGCCAGGGGGTCCCTTGTGGCCCCTACGTCTAGTGCCCAGTCTAACAAATAAGAGGCAGAAGCCTGAAACTGGTGCAAGGGGGTCACCTGCGACCCCTGTGTCTAGTGCCCAGTCTAAGAAACAACAGGCCGGAGCATGAAACTGGTGCCAGGAGGTCCCTTGCGACCCCTACGTCAAGTGCCCAGTCTAAGAAACACCAGGCCGGTGTTTGTATCTATTGGCAGGGGGTCACGGTAAGCCCCTACACATAGTGCCCAGTCTAACAAACAACAGGCCTGAGCAGGAAATTGGTGCCAGGGGGTCACATACGACCCTGATCTCTAGTGCCCAATCTAACAAACAAAAGGCCGGAGCCAGAAACTGGTGCCAGGGGGTCCCTTTCGACCTCTACGTATAGTGCCCAGTCTAACTAACAACATGCCTGAGTACGAAACTGGTGCCAGGTGGTCACCTGCGACCCCTATGTCTAGTGCCCAGTCTAAAAAACAATAGGCTGGAGACCGAAACTGGTGCCAGGGGGTCCCTTGTGGCCCCTACGTCTAGTGCCCAGTCTAACAAATAATAGGCAGGAACCTGAAACTGGTGCCAGGGGGTCCCTTGTGGCCCCTACATCAAGTGCCCAGTCTAAGAAACACCAGGCCGGTGTTTGTATCTATTGGCAGGGGGTCACCGTAGGCCCCTACACATAGTGCCCAGTCTAACAAACAACAGGCCTGAGCAGGAAATTGGTGCCAGGGGGTCACATACGACCCTGATCTCTAGTGCCCAATCTAACAACCTGTGACCCCTGCGTCTAGAGCCCAGTCTAACAAACAACAGGCTGGAGCGTGAAACTGGTGCCAGGGGGTCACCTGTGACCCCTGCGTCTAGAGCCCAGTCTAACAAACAACAGGCTGGAGCCTGAAACTGGTGCCAGGGGGTCACCTGCGACCCCTGCATCTAGAGCCCAGTCTAACAAACAACAGGCCGGAGCCTGAAACTGGTGCCAGGAGGTCCCTTGCGACCCCTACGTCCAGTGTCCAGTCTAAGAAACAGCAGGCCGGGGTTTGGAACTGGTGCCAGGGGGTCACCTTAGGCCCCTACATCTAGTGCCCAGTCTAACAAACAACAGGCCTGTGCAGGAAATTGGTGCCAGGGGGTCACATGCGACCCTGATCTCTAGTGCCCAATCTAACAAATAAAAGGCCGGAGCCTGAAACTGGTGCCAGGGGGTCCCTTTCGACCTCTACGTATAGTGCCCAGTCTAACTAACAACATGCCTGAGTATGAAACTGGTGCCAGGGGGTCACCTGCGGCCCCTATTTCTAGTGCCCAGTCTAACAAACAACAGGCCGGAGCCTGAAACTGGTGCCAAGGGGTCACCTGTTACCCCTGCGTCTAAAGGCCAGTCTAACAAACAACAGGCCGAAGACTGAAACTGGTGCCAGGGGGTCCCTTGTGGCCCCTACGTCTAGTGCCAAGTCTAACAAATAATAGGCAGAAGCCTGAAACTGGTGCCAGGGGGTCCCTTGTGGCCCCTAAGTCTAGTGCCCAGTCTAACAAATAATAGGCCGGAGCCTGAAACTGGTGCAAGGGGGTCACCTGTGACCCCTGTGTCTAGTGCCCAGTCTAAGAAACAGCAGGCCGGGGTTTGGAACTGGTGCCAGGGGGTCACCTTAGGCCCCTACATCTAGTGCCCAGTCTAACAAACAACAGGCCTGAGCAGGAAATTGGTGCCAGGGGATCACATGCGACCCTGATCTGTAGTGCCCAATCTAACAAACAAAAGGCCGGAGCCTGAAACTGGTGCCAGGGGGTCCTTTTCGACCTCTACGTATAGTGCCCAGTCTAACTAACAACATGCCTGAGTACGAAACTGGTGCCAGGGGGTCACCTGCGGCCCCTATATCTAGTGCCCAGTCTAACAAACAACAGGCCGGAGCCTGAAACTGGTTCCAAGGGGTCACCTGTTACCCCTGCGTCTAAAGCTCAGTCTAACAAACAACAGGCAGAAGCCTGAAACTGGAGCCAGGGGGTCACCTGCGACCCCTGTGTCTAGTGCCCAGTTTAAGAAACAACAGGCCAGAGCCCGAAACTGGTGCCAGGGGGTCCCTTGTGGCCCCTACATCTAGTGCCCAGTCTAACAAATAATAGGCCGGAACCTGAAACTGGTGCCAGGGGGTCCCTTGTGGCCCCTAAGTCTAGTACCCAGTCTAACAAATAATAGGCCGGAGCCTGAAACTGGTGCAAGGGGGTCACCTGTGACCCCTGTGTCTAGTGCCCAGTCTAAGAAACAACAGGTCGGTCCCAAAACTGGTGCCAGGGGGTCAACTGCGACCCCTGCGTCTCTAGAGCCCAGTCTAACAAACAACAGGCCGGAGCCTGAAACTGGTGCCAGGAGGTCCCTTGCGACCCCTACGTCCAGTGCCCAGTCTAAGAAACAGCAGGCCGGGGTTTGGAACTGGTGCCAGGGGGTCACCTTAGGCACCTACATCTAGTGCCCAGTCTAACAAACAACAGGCCTGAGCAGGAAATTGGTGCCAGGGGGTCACATGCGACCCTGATCTCTAGTGCCCAATCTAACAAACAAAAGGCGGAGCCTGAAACTGGTTCCAGGGGGTCCCTTTAGACCTCTATGTATAGTGCCCAGTCTAACTAACAACATGCCTGAGTACGAAACTGGTGCCAGGGGGTCACCTGCGGCCCCTATATCTAATGCCCAGCCTAACAAACAACAGGCCGGAGCCTGAAACTGGTGCCAAGGGGTCACCTGTTACCCCTGCGTCTATAGCCCAGTCTAACAAACAACAGGCCGAAGACTGAAACTGGTGCCAGGGGGTCCCTTGTGGCCCCTAAGTCTAGTGCCCAGTCTAACAAATAAGAGGCAGAAGCCTGAAACTGGTGCCAGGGGGTCACCTGCGACCCCTGTGTCTAGTGCCCAGTCTAAGAAACAACAGGCCGGAGCATGAAACTGATGCCAGGAGGTCCCTTGCGACCCCTACGTCAAGTGCCCAGTCTAAGAAACACCAGGCCGGTGTTTGTATCTATTGGCAGGGGGTCACGGTAGGCCCCTACACATAGTGCCCAGTCTAACAAACAACAGGCCTGAGCAGGAAATTGGTGCCAGGGGGTCACATACGACCCTGATCTCTAGTGCCCAATCTAACAAACAAAAGGCCGGAGCCTGAAACTGGTGCCAGGGGGTCCCTTTCGACCTCTACGTATAGTGCCCAGTCTAACTAACAACATGCCTGAGTACGAAACTGGTGCCAGGTGGTCACCTGCGACCCCTATGTCTAGTGCCCAGTCTAAAAAACAATAGGCTGGAGACCGAAACTGGTGCCAGGGGGTCCCTTGTGGCCCCTACTTCTAGAGCCCAGTCTAACAAATAATAGGCCGGAACCTGAAACTGGTGCCAGGGGGTCCCTTGTGGCCCCTACGTCTAGTGCCCAGTCTAAGAAACACCAGGCCGGTGTTTGTATCTATTGGCAGGGGGTCACCGTAGGCCCCTACACATAGTGCCCAGTCTAACAAACAACAGGCCTGAGCAGGAAATTGGTGCCAGGGGGTCACATACGACCCTGATCTCTAGTGCCCAATCTAACAACCTGTGACCCCTGCGTCTAGAGCCCAGTCTAACAAACAACAGGCTGGAGCGTGAAACTGGTGCCAGGGGGTCACCTGTGACCCCTGCGTCTAGAGCCCAGTCTGACAAACAACAGGCTGGAGCCTGAAACTGGTGCCAGGGGGTCACCTGCGACCCCTGCATCTAGAGCCCAGTCTAACAAACAACAGGCCGGAGCCTGAAACTGGTGCCAGGAGGTCCCTTGCGACCCCTACGTCCAGTGTCCAGTCTAAGAAACAGCAGGCCGGGGTTTGGAACTGGTGCCAGGGGGTCACCTTAGGCCCCTACATCTAGTGCCCAGTCTAACAAACAACAGGCCTGTGCAGGAAATTGGTGCCAGGGGGTCACATGCGACCCTGATCTCTAGTGCCCAATTTAACAAACAAAAGGCCGGAGCCTGAAACTGGTGCCAGGGGGTCCCTTTCGACCTCTACGTATAGTGCCCAGTCTAACTAACAACATGCCTGAGTACGAAACTGGTGCCAGGGGGTCACCTGCGGCCCCTATTTCTAGTGCCCAGTCTAACAAACAACAGGCCGGAGCCTGAAACTGGTGCCAAGGGGTCACCTGTTACCCCTGCGTCTAAAGGCCAGTCTAACAAACAACAGGCCGAAGACTGAAACTGGTGCCAGGGGGTCCCTTGTGGCCCCTACGTCTAGTGCCCAGTCTAACAAATAATAGGCAGAAGCCTGAAACTGGTGCCAGGGGGTCACCTGCGACCCCTGTGTCAGCCATTCTAAGAAACAACAGGCCAGAGCTCGAAACTAGTGCCAGGGGGTCGCTTGTGGCCCCTACATCCAGTGCCCAGTCTAACAAATAATAGGCCGGAACCTGAAACTGGTGCCAGGGGGTCCCTTGTGGCCCCTAAGTCTAGTGCCCAGTCTAACAAATAATAGGCCGGAGCCTGAAACTGGTGCCAGGGGGTCACCTGTAACCCCTGTGTCTAGTGCCCAGTCTAACAAACAACAGGCCGGAGCATGAAACTGGTGCCAGGAGGTCCCTTGCGACCCCTACGTCAAGTGCCGAGTCTAAGAAACACAAGGCCGGTGTTTGTATCTGTTGGCAGGGGGTCACCGTAGGCCCCTACACATAGTGCCCAGTCTAACAAACAACAGGCCTGAGCAGGAAATTGGTGCCAGGGGGTCACATACGACCCTGATCTCTAGTGCCCAATCTAACAAACAAAAGGCCGGAGCCTGAAACTGGTGCCAGGGGGTCCCTTTCGACCTCTACGTATAGTGCCCAGTCTAACTAACAACATGCCTGAGTACGAAACTGGTGCCAGGGGGTCACCTGCGACCCCTATGTCTAGTGCCCAGTCTAAAAAACAATAGGCTGGAGACCGAAACTGGTGCCAGGGGGTCCCTTGTGGCCCCTACGTCTAGTGCCCAGTCTAACAAATAATAGGCCGGAGCCTGAAACTGGTGCAAGGGGGTCACCTGTGACCCCTGTGTCTAGTGCCTAGTCTAACAAACAACAATCCGGAGCCTGAAACTGGTGCCAGGGGGTCCTTTGTGGCCCCTTCGTCTAGTGCCCAGTCTAACAAATAATAGGCCGAGCCTGAAACTGGTGCAAGGGGTTCACCTGTGACCCCTGCGTCTAGAGCCCAGTCTAACAAACAGCAGGCTGGAGCGTGAAACTGGTGCCAGGGGGTCACCTGTGACCCCTGCGTCTAGAGCCCAGTCTAACAAACAACAGGCTGGAGCCTGAAACTGGTGCCAGGGGTCACCTGCGACCCCTGTGTCTAGTGCCCAGTCTAAGAAACAACAGGCCGGAGCATGAAACTGATGCCAGGAGGTCCCTTGCGACCCCTACGTCAAGTGCCCAGTCTAAGAAACACCAGGCCGGTGTTTGTATCTATTGGCAGGGGGTCACGGTAGGCCCCTACACATACTGCCCAGTCTAACAAACAACAGGCCTGAGCAGGAAATTGGTGCCAGGGGGTCACATACGACCCTGATCTCTAGTGCCCAATCTAACAAACAAAAGGCCGGAGCCTGAAACTGGTGCCAGGGGGTCCCTTTCGACCTCTACGTATAGTGCCCAGTCTAACTAACAACATGCCTGATTAAGAAACTGGTGCCAGGTGGTCACCTGCGACCCCTATGTCTAGTGCCCAGTCTAAAAAACAATAGGCTGGAGACCGAAACTGGTGCCAGGGGGTCCCTTGTGGCCCCTACGTCTAGTGCCCAGTCTAACAAATAATAGGCCGGAACCTGAAACTGGTGCCAGGGGGTCCCTTGTGGCCCCTACGTCAAGTGCCCAGTCTAAGAAACACCAGGCCGGTGTTTGTATCTATTGGCAGGGGGTCACCGTAGGCCCCTACACATAGTGCCCAGTCTAACAAACAACAGGCCTGAGCAGGAAATTGGTGCCAGGGGGTCACATACGACCCTGATCTCTAGTGCCCAATCTAACATCCTGTGACCCCTGCGTCTAGAGCCCAGTCTAACAAACAACAGGCTGGAGCGTGAAACTGGTGCCAGGGGGTCACCTGTGACCCCTGCGTCTAGAGCCCAGTCTAACAAACAACAGGCTGGAGCCTGAAACTGGTGCCAGGGGGTCACCTGCGACCCCTGCATCTAGAGCCCAGTCTAGCAAACAACAGGCCGGAGCCTGAAACTGGTGCCAGGAGGTCCCTTGCGACCCCTACGTCCAGTGTCCAGTCTAAGAAACAGCAGGCCGGGGTTTGGAACTGGTGCCAGGGGGTCACCTTAGGCCCCTACATCTAGTGCCCAGTCTAACAAACAACAGGCCTGTGCAGGAAATTGGTGCCAGGGGGTCACATGCGACCCTGTTCTCTAGTGCCCAATCTAACAAATAAAAGGCCGGAGCCTGAAACTGGTGCCAGGGGGTCCCTTTCGACCTCTACGTATAGTGCCCAGTCTAACTAACAACATGCCTAAGTACGAAACTGGTGCCAGGGGGTCACCTGCGGCCCCTATTTCTAGTGCCCAGTCTAACAAACAACAGGCCGGAGTCTGAAACTGGTGCCAAGGGGTCACCTGTTACCCCTGCGTCTAAAGGCCAGTCTAACAAACAACAGGCCGAAGACTGAAACTGGTGCCAGGGGGTCCCTTGTGGCCCCTACGTCTAGTGCCCAGTCTAACAAAGAATAGGCAGAAGCCTGAAACTGGTGCCAGGGGGTCACCTGCGACCCCTGTGTCAGCCAGTCTAAGAAACAACAGGCCAGAGCTCGAAACTAGTGCCAGGGGGTCCCTTGTGGCCCCTACATCTAGTGCCCAGTCTAACAAATAATAGGCCGGAACCTGAAACTGGTGCCAGGGGGTCCCTTGTGGCCCCTAAGTCTAGTGCCCAGTCTAACAAATAATAGGCCGGAGCCTGAAACTGGTGCCAGGGGGTCACCTGTAACCCCTGTATCTAGTGCCCAGTCTAAGAAACAACAGGTCGGGCCCAAAACTGGTGCCAGGGGGTCACCTGTGACCTCTGCGTCTAGAGCCCAGTCTAACAAACAACAGGCCGGAGCATGAAACTGGTGCCAGGAGGTCCCTTGCGACCCCTACGTCAAGTGCCCAGTCTAAGAAACACCAGGCCGGTGTTTGTATCTATTGGCAGGGGGTCACCGTAGGCCCCTACACATAGTGTCCAGTCTAACAAACAACAGGCCTGAGCAGGAAATTGGTGCCAGGGGGTCACATACGACCCTGATCTCTAGTGCCCAATCTAACAAACAAAAGGCCGGAGCCTGAAACTGGTGCCAGGGGGTCCCTTTCGACCTCTACGTATAGTGCCCAGTCTAACTAACAACATGCCTGAGTACGAAACTGGTGCCAGGGGGTCACCTGCGACCCCTATGTCTAGTGCCCAGTCTAAAAAACAATAGGCTGGAGACCGAAACTGGTGCCAGGGGGTCCCTTGTGGCCCCTACGTCTAGTGCCCAGTCTAACAAATAATAGGCCGGAGCCTGAAACTGGTGCAAGGGGGTCACCTGTGACCCCTGTGTCTAGTGCCTAGTCTAACAAACAACTATCCGGAGCCTGAAACTGGTGCCAGGGGGTCCTTTGTGGCCCCTACGTCTAGTGCCCAGTCTAACAAATAATAGGCCGGAGCCTGAAACTGGTGCAAGGGGTTCACCTGTGACCCCTGCGTCTAGAGCCCAGTCTAACAAACAACAGGCTGGAGCGTGAAACTGGTGCCAGGGGGTCACCTGTGACCCCTGCGTTTAGAGCCCAGTCTAACAAACAACAGGCTGGAGCCTGAAACTGGTGCCAGGGGGTCACCTGCGACCCCTGCATCTAGAGCCCAGATTAACAAACAACAGGCCGGAGCCTGAAACTGGTGCCAGGAGGTCCCTTGCGACCCCTACGTCCAGTACCCAGTTTAAGAAACAGCAGGCCGGGGTTTGGAACTGGTGCCAGGGGGTCACCTTAGGCCCCTACATCTAGTGCCCAGTCTAACAAACAACAGGCCTGAGCAGGAAATTGGTGCCAGGGGGTCACATGCGACCCTGATCTCTAGTGCCCAATCTAACAAACAAAAGACCGGAGCCTGAAACTGGTGCCAGGGGGTCCCTTTCGACCTCTACGTATAGTGCCCAGTCTAACTAACAACATGCCTGAGTACGAAACTGGTGCCAGGGGGTCACCTGCGGCCCCTATATCTAGTGCCCAGTCTAACAAATAACAGGCCGGAGCCTGAAACTGGTGCTAAGGGGTCACCTGTTACCCCTGCGTCTAAAGGCCAGTCTAACAAACAACAGGCCGAAGACTGAAACTGGTGCCAGGGGGTCCCTTGTGGCCCCTACGTCTAGTGCCCAGTCTAACAAATAATAGGCAGAAGCCTGAAACTGGTGCCAGGGGGTCACCTGCGACCCCTGTGTCTAGTGCCCAGTCTAAGAAACAACAGGCCAGAGCCCAAAACTAGTGCCAGGGGGTCCCTTGTGGCCCCTACATCTAGTGCCCAGTCTAACAAATAATAGGCCGGAACCTGAAACTGGTGCCAGGGGGTCCCTTGTGGCCCCTAAGTCTAGTGCCCAGTCTAACAAATAATAGGCCGGAGCCTGAAACTGGTGCAAGGGGGTCACCTGTGACCCCTGTGTCTAGTGCCCAGTCTAAGAAACAACAGGTTGGGCCCAAAACTGGTGCCAGGGGGTCACCTGTGACCTCTGCGTCTAGAGCCCAGTCTAACAAACAACAGGCCGGAGCATGAAACTGGTGCCAGGAGGTCCCTTGCGATCCCTACGTCAAGTGCCCAGTCTAAGAAACACCAGGCCGGTGTTTGTATCTATTGGCAGTGGGTCACCGTAGGCCCCTACACATAGTGCCCAGTCTAACAAACAACAGGCCTGAGCAGGAAATTGGTGCCAGGGGGTCAAATACGACCCTGATCTCTAGTGCCCAATCTAACAAACAAAAGGCCGGAGCCTGAAACTGGTGCCAGGGGGTCCCATTCGACCTCTACGTATAGTGCCCAGTCTAACTAACAACATGCCTGAGTACGAAACTAGTGCCAGGGGGTCACCTGCGACCCCTATGTCTAGTGCCCAGTCTAAAAAACAATAGGCTGGAGACCGAAACTGGTGCCAGGGGGTCCCTTGTGGCCCCTACGTCTAGTGCCCAGTCTAACAAATAATAGGCCGGAGCCTGAAACTGGTGCAAGGGGGTCACCTGTGATCCCTGTGTCTAGTGCCTAGTCTAACAAACAACAATCCGGAGCCTGAAACTGGTGCCAGGGGGTCACCTGTGACCCCTGCGTCTAGAGCCCAGTCTAACAAACAACAGGCTGTAGCCTGAAACTGGTGCCAGAGGGTCACCTGCGACCCCTGCATCTAGAGCCCAGTCTAACAAACAACAGGCCGGAGCCTGAAACTGGTGCCAGGAGGTCCCTTGCGACCCCTACGTCCAGTGCCCAGTGTAAGAAACAGCAGGCCGGGGTTTGGAACTGGTGCCAGGGGGTCACCTTAGGCCCCTACATCTAGTGCCCAGTCTAACAAACAACAGGCCTGAGCAGGAAATTGGTGCCAGGGGGTCAAATACGACCCTGATCTCTAGTGCCCTATCTAACAAACAAAAGGCCGGAGCCTGAAACTGGTGCCAGGGGGTCCCTTTCGACCTCTACGTATAGTGCCCAGTCTAACTAACAACATGCCTGAGTACGAAACTGGTGCCAGGGGGTCACCTGCGACCCCTATGTCTAGTGCCCAGTCTAAAAAACAAAAGGCTGGAGACCGAAACTGGTGCCAGGGGGTCCCTTGTGGCCCCTACGTCTAGTGCCCAGTCTAACAAATAATAGGCCGGAGCCTGAAACTGGTGCAAGGGGTTCACCTGTGACCCCTGCGTCTAAAGCCCAGTCTAACAAACAACAGGCTGGAGCCTGAAACTGGTGCCGGGGGTCACCTGTGACCCCTGCGTCTAGAGCCCAGTCTAACAAACAACAGGCTGGAGCCTGAAACTGGTGCCAGGGGGTCCCTTGTGGCCCCTACGTCTAGTGCCCAGTCTAACAAATAATAGGCAGAAGCCTGAAACTGGTGCCAGGGGGTCACCTGCGACCCCTGTGTCTAGTGCCCAGTCTAAGAAACAACAGGCCAGAGCCCAAAACTAGTGCCAGGGGGTCCCTTGTGGCCCCTACATCTAGTGCCCAGTCTAACAAATAATAGGCCGGAACCTGAAACTGGTGCCAGGGGGTCCCTTGTGGCCCCTAAGTCTAGTGCCCAGTCTAACAAATAATAGGCCGGAGCCTGAAACTGGTGCAAGGGGGTCACCTGTGACCCCTGTGTCTAGTGCCCAGTCTGAGAAACAACAGGTTGGGCCCAAAACTGGTGCCAGGGGGTCACCTGTGACCTCTGCGTCTAGAGCCCAGTCTAACAAACAACAGGCCGGAGCATGAAACTGGTGCCAGGAGGTCCCTTGCGATCCCTACGTCAAGTGCCCAGTCTAAGAAACACCAGGCCGGTGTTTGTATCTATTGGCAGTGGGTCACCGTAGGCCCCTACACATAGTGCCCAGTCTAACAAACAACAGGCCTGAGCAGGAAATTGGTGCCAGGGGGTCAAATACGACCCTGATCTCTAGTGCCCAATCTAACAAACAAAAGGCCGGAGCCTGAAACTGGTGCCAGGGGGTCCCATTCGACCTCTACGTATAGTGCCCAGTCTAACTAACAACATGCCTGAGTACGAAACTAGTGCCAGGGGGTCACCTGCGACCCCTATGTCTAGTGCCCAGTCTAAAAAACAATAGGCTGGAGACCGAAACTGGTGCCAGGGGGTCCCTTGTGGCCCCTACGTCTAGTGCCCAGTCTAACAAATAATAGGCCGGAGCCTGAAACTGGTGCAAGGGGGTCACCTGTGATCCCTGTGTCTAGTGCCTAGTCTAACAAACAACAATCCGGAGCCTGAAACTGGTGCCAGGGGGTCACCTGTGACCCCTGCGTCTAGAGCCCAGTCTAACAAACAACAGGCTGTAGCCTGAAACTGGTGCCAGAGGGTCACCTGCGACCCCTGCATCTAGAGCCCAGTCTAACAAACAACAGGCCGGAGCCTGAAACTGGTGCCAGGAGGTCCCTTGCGACCCCTACGTCCAGTGCCCAGTGTAAGAAACAGCAGGCCGGGGTTTGGAACTGGTGCCAGGGGGTCACCTTAGGCCCCTACATCTAGTGCCCAGTCTAACAAACAACAGGCCTGAGCAGGAAATTGGTGCCAGGGGGTCAAATACGACCCTGATCTCTAGTGCCCAATCTAACAAACAAAAGGCCGGAGCCTGAAACTGGTGCCAGGGGGTCCCTTTCGACCTCTACGTATAGTGCCCAGTCTAACTAACAACATGCCTGAGTACGAAACTGGTGCCAGGGGGTCACCTGCGACCCCTATGTCTAGTGCCCAGTCTAAAAAACAAAAGGCTGGAGACCGAAACTGGTGCCAGGGGGTCCCTTGTGGCCCCTACGTCTAGTGCCCAGTCTAACAAATAATAGGCCGGAGCCTGAAACTGGTGCAAGGGGTTCACCTGTGACCCCTGCGTCTAAAGCCCAGTCTAATAAACAACAGGCTGGAGCCTGAAACTGGTGCCGGGGGTCACCTGTGACCCCTGCGTCTAGAGCCCAGTCTAACAAACAACAGGCTGGAGCCTGAAACTGGTGCCAGGGGGTCACCTGCGACCCCTACGTCAAGTGCCCAGTCTAAGAAACACCAGGCCGGTGTTTGTATCTATTGGCAGGGGGTCACCGTAGGCCCCTACACATAGTGCCCAGTCTAACAAACAACAGGCCTGAGCAGGAAATTGGTGCCAGGGGGTCACATACGACCCTGATCTCTAGTGCCCAATCTAACAAACAAAAGGCTGGAGCCTGAAACTGGTGCCAGGGCGTCCCTTTCGACCTCTACGTATAGTGCCCAGTCTAACTAACAACATGCCTGAGTACGAAACTGGTGCCAGGGGGTCACCTGCGACCCCTATGTCTAGTGCCCAGTCTAAAAAACAATAGTCTGGAGACCGAAACTGGTGCCAGGGGGTCCCTTGTGGTCCCTACGTCTAGTGCCCAGTCTAACAAATAATAGGCTGGAGTCTGAAACTGGTGAAAGGGGGTCACCTGTGACCCCTGTGTCTAGTGCAGGGGTGGGCAATTATTTCAGCTGGGGGGCCACTTAACACTTCCAGCGAATATTCGAGGGCCACACACAAAATACTCAAAAAGAGTCCCCTTTTTACACATTACGGCAGATAGCGTCCCCTTTTTACACATTACGGCAGACATTGTTCCCCTTTTTACACATTACGGCAGACTGCGTCCACTTTTTACACATTACGGCAGGACTTCATCCCCCTTTTTACACATTACAGCAGACAGCGCCCCCGTTTTTACACATTACGGCAGACATTGTCCCCCTTTTTACACATTACGGCAGACTGCGTCCACTTTTTACACATTACGGCAGACTGCGTCCCCTTTTTACACATTACGGCAGACTGCGTCCCCTTTTTACACATTACGGCAGGACATCATCCCCCTTTTTACACATTACGGCAGGACATCATCCCCCTTTTTACACATTACAGCAGACAGCGCCCCCGTTTTTACACATTACGGCAGACATTGTCCCCCTTTTTACACATTACGGCAGACTGCGTCCACTTTTTACACATTACGGCAGACTGCGTCCCCTTTTTACACATTACGGCAGACTGCGTCCCCTTTTTACACATTACGGCAGACATCGTCCCCCTTTTTACACATTACGGCAGACTGCGTCCCCTTTTTACACATTATGGCAGACATCGTCCCCCTTTTTACACATTACAGCAGACAGTGCCCCCGTTTTTACACATTACGGCAGACATCGTCCCCCTTTTTACACATTACAGCAGACAGTGCCCCCGTTTTTACACATTACGGCAGACATCGTCCCCCTTTTTACACATTACAGCAGACAGTGCCCCCGTTTTTACACATTACGGCAGACATCATCCCCCTTTTTACACATTACGGCAGACAGCATCACCCTTTTTTACACATTACGGCAGACAGTCCCTACCCCCCTATCCCCTCCCTCCCCTAAACCCATATTGTAGTTTTTAACTCAGCTGCCTCCCCACCCTTAAACCTATATGGCAGCTTAAGCAGTGATCCAGGGGCTGGCAGGACAGGGGGTTTACCTGTTCGTCACAGTGGCAGACGATCCCCGCTGTCCGATGATGCCGCCTGGAGTCACTGCTGATGTGGCCTCTTGCTCCCGCTCGCTGGCCGCTGCTTCTTCTCCTCACTCAGCCGCCAAGCGCAGTGCCCGCCCCCCGTGCCGCCCAGCGCGCTTGGTAACAGAGGAAATCCCGGTCAGCTGACCTTGTGACGAGACCGGGATTTCCTCAGCGGCGCCTCGTCTGAGAGCAGTGCAATGACAAGCGGCCTGTCGGGCCGCTTGTCATTGCACTCTAATGGGGCACAGCGGGCCAGGCACGATCGGTCCGCAGGCCGCATCCGGCCCGCGGGCCGCCTGTTGCCCACCCCTAGTCTAGTGCCTAGTCTAACAAACAACAATCCGGAGCCTGAAACTGGTGCCAGGGGCTCCTTTGTGGCCCCTACGTCTAGTGCCCAGTCTAACAAATAATAGGCCGGAGCCTGAAACTGGTGCAAGGGGTTCACCTGTGACCCCTGCGTCTAGAGCCCAGTCTAACAAACAACAGGCTAGAGCCTGAAACTGGTGCCAGGGGGTCACCTGTGACCCCTGCGTCTAGAGCCCAGTCTAACAAACAACAGGCTGGAGCCTGAAACTGGTGCCAGGGGGTCACCTGCGACCCCTGCGTCTAGAGCCCAGTCTAACAAACAACAGGCCGGAGCCTGAAACTGGTGCCAGGAGGTCCCTTGCGACCCCTACGTCCAGTGCCCAGTCTAAGAAACAGCAGGCCGGTGTTTGGAACTGGTGCCAGGGAGTCACCTTAGGCCCCTACATCTAGTGCCCAGTCTAACAAACAACAGGCCTGAGCAGGAAATTGGTGCCAGGGGGTCAAATACGACCCTGATCTCTAGTGCCCAATCTAACAAACAAAAGGCCGGAGCCTGAAACTGGTGCCAGGGGGTCCCTTTCGACCTCTACGTATAGTGCCCAGTCTAACTAACAACATGCCTGAGTACGAAACTGGTGCCAGGGGGTCACCTGCGACCCCTATGTCTAGTGCCCAGTCTAAAAAACAAAAGGCTGGAGACCGAAACTGGTGCCAGGGGGTCCCTTGTGGCCCCTACGTCTAGTGCCCAGTCTAACAAATAATAGGCCGGAGCCTGAAACTGGTGCAAGGGGTTCACCTGTGACCCCTGCGTCTAAAGCCCAGTCTAACAAACAACAGGCTGGAGCCTGAAACTGGTGCCGGGGGTCACCTGTGACCCCTGCGTCTAGAGCCCAGTCTAACAAACAACAGGCTGGAGCCTGAAACTGGTGCCAGGGGGTCACCTGCGACCCCTACGTCAAGTGCCCAGTCTAAGAAACACCAGGCCGGTGTTTGTATCTATTGGCAGGGGGTCACCGTAGGCCCCTACACATAGTGCCCAGTCTAACAAACAACAGGCCTGAGCAGGAAATTGGTGCCAGGGGGTCACATACGACCCTGATCTCTAGTGCCCAATCTAACAAACAAAAGGCTGGAGCCTGAAACTGGTGCCAGGGCGTCCCTTTCGACCTCTACGTATAGTGCCCAGTCTAACTAACAACATGCCTGAGTACGAAACTGGTGCCAGGGGGTCACCTGCGACCCCTATGTCTAGTGCCCAGTCTAAAAAACAATAGTCTGGAGACCGAAACTGGTGCCAGGGGGTCCCTTGTGGTCCCTACGTCTAGTGCCCAGTCTAACAAATAATAGGCCGGAGTCTGAAACTGGTGAAAGGGGGTCACCTGTGACCCCTGTGTCTAGTGCAGGGGTGGGCAATTATTTCAGCTGGGGGGCCACTTAACACTTCCAGCGAATATTCGAGGGCCACACACAAAATACTCAAAAAGAGTCCCCTTTTTACACATAACGGCAGATAGCGTCCCCTTTTTACACATTACGGCAGACATTGTTCCCCTTTTTACACATTACGGCAGACTGCGTCCACTTTTTACACATTACGGCAGGACTTCATCCCCCTTTTTACACATTACAGCAGACAGCGCCCCCGTTTTTACACATTACGGCAGACATTGTCCCTCTTTTTACACATTACGGCAGACTGCGTCCACTTTTTACACATTATGGCAGACTGCGTCCCCTTTTTACACATTACGGCAGACTGCGTCCCCTTTTTACACATTACGGCAGGACATCATCCCCCTTTTTACACATTACGGCAGGACATCATCCCCCTTTTTACACATTACAGCAGACAGCGCCCCCGTTTTTACACATTACGGCAGACATTGTCCCCCTTTTTACACATTACGGCAGACTGCGTCCACTTTTTACACATTACGGCAGACTGCGTCCCCTTTTTACACATTACGGCAGACTGCGTCCCCTTTTTACACATTACGGCAGACATCGTCCCCCTTTTTACACATTACGGCAGACTGCGTCCCCTTTTTACACATTATGGCAGACATCGTCCCCCTTTTTACACATTACAGCAGACAGAGCCCCCGTTTTTACACATTACGGCAGACATCGTCCCCCTTTTTACACATTACAGCAGACAGTGCCCCCGTTTTTACACATTACGGCAGACATCGTCCCCCTTTTTACACATTACAGCAGACAGTGCCCCCGTTTTTACACATTACGGCAGACATCATCCCCCTTTTTACACATTACGGCAGACAGCATCACCCTTTTTTACACATTACGGCAGACAGTCCCTACCCCCCTATCCCCTCCCTCCCCTAAACCCATATTGTAGTTTTTAACTCAGCTGCCTCCCCACCCTTAAACCTATATGGCAGCTTAAGCAGTGATCCAGGGGCTGGCAGGACAGGGGGTTTACCTGTTCGTCACAGTGGCAGACGATCCCCGCTGTCCGATGATGCCGCCTGGAGTCACTGCTGATGTGGCCTCTTGCTCCCGCTCGCTGGCCGCTGCTTCTTCTCCTCACTCAGCCGCCAAGCGCAGTGCCCGCCCCCCGTGCCGCCCAGCACGCTTGGTAACAGAGGAAATCCCGGTCAGCTGACCTTGTGACGAGACCGGGATTTCCGCAGCGGCGCCTCGTCTGAGAGCAGTGCAATGACAAGCGGCCTGTCGGGCCGCTTGTCATTGCACTCTAATGGGGCACAGCGGGCCAGGCACTATCGGTCCGCAGGCCGCATCCGGCCCGCGGGCCGCCTGTTGCCCACCCCTAGTCTAGTGCCTAGTCTAACAAACAACAATCCGGAGCCTGAAACTGGTGCCAGGGGCTCCTTTGTGGCCCCTACGTCTAGTGCCCAGTCTAACAAATAATAGGCCGGAGCCTGAAACTGGTGCAAGGGGTTCACCTGTGACCCCTGCGTCTAGAGCCCAGTCTAACAAACAACAGGCTGGAGCCTGAAACTGGTGCCAGGGGGTCACCTGTGACCCCTGCGTCTAGAGCCCAGTCTAACAAACAACAGGCTGGAGCCTGAAACTGGTGCCAGGGGGTCACCTGCGACCCCTGCGTCTAGAGCCCAGTCTAACAAACAACAGGCCGGAGCCTGAAACTGGTGCCAGGAGGTCCCTTGCGACCCCTACGTCCAGTGCCCAGTCTAAGAAACAGCAGGCCGGGGTTTGGAACTGGTGCCAGGGAGTCACCTTAGGCCCCTACATCTAGTGCCCAGTCTAACAAACAACAGGCCTGAGCAGGAAATTGGTGCCAGGGGGTCACATGCGACCCTGATCTCTAGTGCCCAATCTAAAAAACAAAAGGCCGGAGCCTGAAACTGGTGCCAGGGGGCCCCTTTCGACCTCTACGTATAGTGCCCAGTCTAACTAACAACATGCCTGAGTACGAAACTGGAGCCAGGGGGTCACCTGCGGCCCCTATATCTAGTGCCCAGTCTAACAAACAACAGGCCGGAGCCTGAAACTGGTGCCAAGGGGTCACCTGTTACCCCTGCGTCTAAAGCCCAGTCTAACAAACAACAGGCCGAAGACTGAAACTGGTGCCAGGGGGTCCCTTGTGGCCCCTACGTCTAGTGCCCAGTCTAACAAATAATAGGAAGAAGCCTGAAACTGGTGCCAGGGGGTCACCTGCGACCCCTGTGTCTAGTGCCCAGTCTAAGAAACAACAGGCCAGAGCTTGAAACTAGTGCCAGGGGGTCCCTTGTGGCCCCTACATCTAGTGCCCAGTCTAACAAATAATAGGCCGGAACCTGAAACTGGTGCCAGGGGGTCCCTTGTGGCCCCTAAGTCTAGTGCCCAGTCTAACAAATAATAGGCCGGAGCCTGAAACTGGTGCAAGGGGGTCACCTGTGACCCCTGTGTCTAGTGCCCAGTCTAAGAAACAACAGGTCGGGTCCAAAACTGGTGCCAGGGGGTCACCTGTGACCTCTGCGTCTAGAGCCCAGTCTAACAAACAACAGGCCGGAGCCTGAAACTGGTGCCAGGAGGTCCCTTGCGACCCCTACGTCAAGTGCCCAGTCTAAGAAACTCCAGGCCGGTGTTTGTATCTATTGGCAGTGGGTCACCGGAGGCCCCTACACATAGTGCCCAGTCTAACAAACAACAGGCCTGAGCAGGAAATTGGTGCCAGGGGGTCAAATACGACCCTGATCTCTAGTGCCCAATCTAACAAACAAAAGGCCGGAGCCTGAAACTGGTGCCAGGGGGTCCCTTTCGACCTCTACGTATAGTGCCCAGTCTAACTAACAACATGCCTGAGTACGAAACTGGTGCCAGGGGGTCACCTGCGACCCCTATGTCTAGTGCCCAGTCTAAAAAACAATAGGCTGGAGACCGAAACTGGTGCCAGGGGTTCCCTTGTGGCCCCTACGTCTAGTGCCCAGTCTAACAAATAATAGGTCGGAGCCTGAAACTGGTGCAAGGGGGTCACCTGCGACCCCTGCGTCTAGAGCCCAGTCTAACAAACAACAGGCCGGAGCCTGAAACTGGTGCCAGGAGGTCCCTTGCGACCCCTACGTCCAGTGCCCAGTCTAAGAAACAACAGGCCGGGGTTTGGAACTGGTGCCAGGGGGTCACCTTAGGCCCCTACATCTAGTGCCCAGTCTAACAAACAACAGGCCTGAGCAGGAAATTGGTGCCAGGGGGTCACATGCGACCCTGATCTCAAGTGCCCAATCTAAAAAACAAAAGGCCGGAGCCTGAAACTGGTGCCAGGGGGCCCCTTTCGACCTCTACGTATAGTGCCCAGTCTAACTAACAACATGCCTGAGTACGAAACTGGTGCCAGGGGGTCACCTGCGGCCCCTATATCTAGTGCCCAGTCTAAGAAACAACAGGCCGGAGCCTGAAACTGGTGCCAAGGGGTCACCTGTTACCCCTGCGTCTAAAGCCCAGTCTAACAAACACAGGCCGAAGACTGAAACTGGTGCCAGGGGGTCCCTTGTGGCCCCTACGTCTAGTGCCCAGTCTAACAAATAATAGGAAGAAGCCTGAAACTGGTGCCAGGGGGTCACCTGCGACCCCTGTGTCTAGTGCCCAGTCTAAGAAACAACAGGCCAGAGCTTGAAACTAGTGCCAGGGGGTCCCTTGTGGCCCCTACTTCTAGTGCCAAGTCAAACAAATAATAGGCCGGAACCTGAAACTGGTGCCAGGGGGTCCCTTGTGGCCCCTAAGTCTAGTGCCCAGTCTAACAAATAATAGGCCGGAGCCTGAAACTGGTGCAAGGGGGTCACCTGTGACCCCTGTGTTTAGTGCCCAGTCTAAGAAACAACAGGTCGGGTCCAAAACTGGTGCCAGGGGGTCACCTGTGACCTCTGCGTCTAGAGCACAGTCTAACAAACAACAGGCCGGAGCCTGAAACTGGTGCCAGGAGGTCCCTTGCGACCCCTACGTCAAGTGCCCAGTCTAAGAAACACCAGGCCGGTGTTTGTATCTATTGGCAGTGGGTCACCGGAGGCCCCTACACATAGTGCCTAGTCTAACAAACAACAGGCCTGAGCAGGAAATTGGTGCCAGGGGGTCAAATACGACCCCGATCTCTAGTGCCCAATCTAACAAACAAAAGGCCGGAGCCTGAAACTGGTACCAGGGGGTCCCTTTCGACCTCTACGTATAGTGCCCAGTCTAACTAACAACATGCCTGAGTACGAAACTGGTGCCAGGGGGTCACCTGCGACCCCTATGTCTAGTGCCCAGTCTAAAAAACAATAGGCTGGAGACCGAAACTGGTGCCAGGGGTTCCCTTGTGGCCCCTACGTCTAGTGCCCAATCTAACAAATAATAGGTCAGAGCCTGAAACTGGTGCAAGGGGGTCACCTGTGACCCCTACGTCTAGTGCCTAGTCTAACAAACAACAATCCGGAGCCTGAAACTGGTGCCAGGGGGTCCTTTGTGGCCCCTACGTCTAGTGCCCAGTCTAACAAATAATAGGCCGGAGCCTGAAACTGGTGCAAGGGTTTCACCTGTGACCCCTGCCTCTAGAGCCCAGTCTAACAAACAACAGGCCGGAGCCTGAAACTGGTGCCAGGAGGTGCCTTGCGACCCCTACGTCTAGTGCCCAGTCTAAGAAACAGCAGGCCGGGGTTTGGAACTGGTGCCAGGGGGTCACCTTAGGCCCCTACATCTAGTGCCCAGTCTAACAAACAACAGGCCTAAGCAGGAAATTGGTGCCAGGGGGTCACATGCGACCCTGATCTCTAGTGCCCAATCTAACAAACAAAAGGCCGGAGCCTGAAACTGGTGCCAGGGGGTCCCTTTCGACCTCTACGTATAGTGCCCAGTCTAACTAACAACATGCCTGAGTACGAAACTGGTGCCAGGGGGTCACCTGCGGCCCCTATATCTAGTGCCCAGTCTAACAAACAACAGGCCGGAGCCCGAAACTGGTGCCAAGGGGTCACCTGTTACCCCTGCGTCTAAAGCCCAGTCTAACAAACAACAGGCCGAAGACTGAAACTGGTGCCAGGGGGTCCCTTGTTGCCCCTACGTCTAGTGCCCAGTCTAACAAATAATAGGCAGAAGCCTGAAACTGGTGCCAGGGGGTCATCTGCGACCCCTGTGTCTAGTGCCCAGTCTAAGAAACAACAGGCCAGAGCCCGAAACTAGTGCCAGGGGGTCCCTTGTGGCCCCTACATCTAGAGCCCAGTCTAACAAATAATAGGCCGGAACCTGAAACTGGTGCCAGGGGGTCCCTTGTGGCCCCTAAGTCTAGTGCCCAGTCTAACAAATAATAGGCCGGAGCCTGAAACTGGTGCAAGGGGGTCACCTGTGACCCCTGTGTTTAGTGCCCAGTCTAAGAAACAACAGGTCGGGCCCAAAACTGGTGCCAGGGGGTCACCTGTGACCTCTGCGTCTAGAGCCCAGTCTAACAAACAACAGGCCGGAGCCTGAAACTGGTGCCAGGAGGTCCCTTGCGACCCCTACGTCAAGTGCCCAGTCTAAGAAACCCCAGGCCGGTGTTTGTATCTATTGGCAGGGGGTCACCGTAGGCCCCTACACATAGTGCCCAGTCTAACAAACAACAGGCCTGAGCAGGAAATTGGTGCCAGGGGGTCACATACGACCCTGATCACTAGTGCCCAATCTAACAAACAAAAGGCCGGAGCCTGAAACTGGTGCCAGGGGGTCCCTTTCGACCTCTACGTAAAGTGCCCAGTCTAACTAACAACATGCCTGAGTACGAAACTGGTGCCAGGGGGTCACCTGCGACCCCTATGTCTAGTGCCCAGTCTAAAAAACAATAGGCTGGAGACCGAAACTGGTGCCAGGGGTTCCCTTGTGGCCCCTACGTCTAGTGCCCAGTCTAACAAATAATAGGCAGAAGCCTGAAACTGGTGCCAGGGGGTCACCTGCGACCCCTGTGTCTAGTGCCCAGTCTAAGAAACAACAGGCCAGAGCTTGAAACTAGTGCCAGGGGGTCCCTTGTGGCCCCTACTTCTAGTGCCCAGTCTAACAAATAATAGGCCGGAACCTGAAACTGGTGCCAGGGGGTCCATGTGGCCCCTAAGTCTAGTGCCCAGTCTAACAAATAATAGGCCGGAGCCTGAAACTGGTGCAAGGGGGTCACCTGTGACCCCTGTGTCTAGTGCCCAGTCTAAGAAACAACAGGTCGGGTCCAAAACTGGTGCCAGGGGGTCACCTGTGACCTCTGCGTCTAGAGCACAGTCTAACAAACAACAGGCCGGAGCCTGAAACTGGTGCCAGGAGGTCCCTTGCGACCCCTACGTCAAGTGCCCAGTCTAAGAAACACCAGGCTGGTGTTTGTATCTATTGGCAGTGGGTCACCGGAGGCCCATACACATAGTGCCTAGTCTAACAAACAACAGGCCTGAGCAGGAAATTGGTGCCAGGGGGTCAAATACGACCCTGATCTCTAGTGCCCAATCTAAAAAACAAAAGGCCGGAGCCTGAAACTGGTGCCAGGGGGTCCCTTTCGACCTCTACGTATAGTGCCCAGTCTAACTAACAACATGCCTGAGTACGAAACTGGTGCCAGGGGGTCACCTGCGACCCCTATGTCTAGTGCCCAGTCTAAAAAACAATAGGCTGGAGACCGAAACTGGTGCCAGGGGTTCCCTTGTGGCCCCTACGTCTAGTGCCCAGTCTAACAAATAATAGGTCGGAGCCTGAAACTGGTGCAAGGGGGTCACCTGTGTACCCTACGTCTAGTGCCTAGTCTAACAAACAACAATCCGGAGCCTGAAACTGGTGCCAGGGGGTCCTTTGTGGCCCCTACGTCTAGTGCCCAGTCTAACAAATAATAGGCCGGAGCCTGAAACTGGTGCAAGGGTTTCACCTGTGACCCCTGCGTCTAGAGCCCAGTCTAACAAACAACAGGCTGGAGCCTGAAACTGGTGCCAGAGGGTCACCTGCGACCCCTGCATCTAGAGCCCAGTCTAACATACAACAGGCCGGAGCCTGAAACTGGTGCCAGGAGGTGCCTTGCGACCCCTACGTCCAGTGCCCAGTTTAAGAAACAGCAGGCCGGGGTTTGGAACTGGTGCCAGGGGGTCACCTTAGGCCCCTACATCTAGTGCCCAGTCTAACAAACAACAGGCCTGAGCAGGAAATTGGTGCCAGGGGGTCACATGCGACCCTGATCTCTAGTGCCCAATCTAAAAAACAAAAGGCCGGAGCCTGAAACTGGTGCCAGGGGGCCCCTTTCGACCTCTACGTATAGGGCCCAGTCTAACTAACAACATGCCTGAGTACGAAACTGGTGCCAGGGGGTCACCTGCGGCCCCTATATCTAGTGCCCAGTCTAAGAAACAACAGGCCGGAGCCTGAAACTGGTGCCAAGGGGTCACCTGTTACCCCTGCGTCTAAAGCCCAGTCTAACAAACAACAGGCCGAAGACTGAAACTGGTGCCAGGGGGTCCCTTGTGGCCCCTACGTCTAGTGCCCAGTCTAACAAATAATAGGAAGAAGCCTGAAACTGGTGCCAGGGGGTCACCTGCGACCCCTGTGTCTAGTGCCCAGTCTAAGAAACAACAGGCCAGAGCTTGAAACTAGTGCCAGGGGGTCCCTTGTGGCCCCTACTTCTAGTGCCAAGTCTAACAAATAATAGGCCGGAACCTGAAACTGGTGCCAGGGGGTCCCTTGTGGCCCCTAAGTCTAGTGCCCAGTCTAACAAATAATAGGCCGGAGCCTGAAACTGGTGCAAGGGGGTCACCTGTGACCCCTGTGTTTAGTGCCCAGACTAAGAAACAACAGGTCGGGTCCAAAACTGGTGCCAGGGGGTCACCTGTGACCTCTGCCTCTAGAGCACAGTCTAACAAACAACAGGCCGGAGCCTGAAACTGGTGCCAGGAGGTCCCTTGCGACCCCTACGTCAAGTGCCCAGTCTAAGAAACAGCAGGCCGGTGTTTGTATCTATTGGCAGTGGGTCACCGGAGGCCCATACACATAGTGCCTAGTCTAACAAACAACAGTCCTGAGCAGGAAATTGGTGCCAGGGGGTCAAATACGACCCCGATCTCTAGTGCCCAATCTAACAAACAAAAGGCCGGAGCCTGAAACTGGTACCAGGGGGTCCCTTTCGACCTCTACGTATAGTGCCCAGTCTAACTAACAACATGCCTGAGTACGAAACTGGTGCCAGGGGGTCACCTGCGACCCCTATGTCTAGTGCCCAGTCTAAAAAACAATAGGCTGGAGACCGAAACTGGTGCCAGGGGTTCCCTTGTGGCCCCTACGTCTAGTGCCCAATCTAACAAATAATAGGTCAGAGCCTGAAACTGGTGCAAGGGGGTCACCTGTGACCCCTACGTCTAGTGCCTAGTCTAACAAACAACAATCCGGAGCCTGAAACTGGTGCCAGGGGGTCCTTTGTGGCCCCTACGTCTAGTGCCCAGTCTAACAAATAATAGGCCGGAGCCTGAAACTGGTGGAAGGGTTTCACCTGTGACCCCTGCCTCTAGAGCCCAGTCTAACAAACAACAGGCCGGAGCCTGAAACTGGTGCCAGGAGGTGCCTTGCGACCCCTACGTCTAGTGCCCAGTCTAAGAAACAGCAGGCCGGGGTTTGGAACTGGTGCCAGGGGGTCACCTTAGGCCCCTACATCTAGTGCCCAGTCTAACAAACAACAGGCCTAAGCAGGAAATTGGTGCCAGGGGGTCACATGCGACCCTGATCTCTAGTGCCCAATCTAACAAACAAAAGGCCGGAGCCTGAAACTGGTGCCAGGGGGTCCCTTTCGACCTCTACGTATAGTGCCCAGTCTAACTAACAACATGCCTGAGTACGAAACTGGTGCCAGGGGGTCACCTGCGGCCCCTATATCTAGTGCCCAGTCTAACAAACAACAGGCCGGAGCCCGAAACTGGTGCCAAGGGGTCACCTGTTACCCCTGCGTCTAAAGCCCAGTCTAACAAACAACAGGCCGAAGACTGAAACTGGTGCCAGGGGGTCCCTTGTGGCCCCTACGTCTAGTGCCCAGTCTAACAAATAATAGGCAGAAGCCTGAAACTGGTGCCAGGGGGTCATCTGCGACCCCTGTGTCTAGTGCCCAGTCTAAGAAACAACAGGCCAGAGCCCGAAACTAGTGCCAGGGGGTCCCTTGTGGCCCCTACATCTAGAGCCCAGTCTAACAAATAATAGGCCGGAACCTGAAACTGGTGCCAGGGGGTCCCTTGTGGCCCCTAAGTCTAGTGCCCAGTCTAACAAATAATAGGCCGGAGCCTGAAACTGGTGCAAGGGGGTCACCTGTGACCCCTGTGTTTAGTGCCCAGTCTAAGAAACAACAGGTCAGGCCCAAAACTGGTGCCAGGGGGTCACCTGTGACCTCTGCGTCTAGAGCCCAGTCTAACAAACAACAGGCCGGAGCCTGAAACTGGTGCCAGGAGGTCCCTTGCGACCCCTACGTCAAGTGCCCAGTCTAAGAAACCCCAGGCCGGTGTTTGTATCTATTGGCAGGGGGTCACCGTAGGCCCCTACACATAGTGCCCAGTCTAACAAACAACAGGCCTGAGCAGGAAATTGGTGCCAGGGGGTCACATACGACCCTGATCACTAGTGCCCAATCTAACAAACAAAAGGCCGGAGCCTGAAACTGGTGCCAGGGGGTCCCTTTCGACCTCTACGTAAAGTGCCCAGTCTAACTAACAACATGCCTGAGTACGAAACTGGTGCCAGGGGGTCACCAGCGACCCCTATGTCTAGTGCCCAGTCTAAAAAACAATAGGCTGGAGACCGAAACTGGTGCCAGGGGTTCCCTTGTGGCCCCTACGTCTAGTGCCCAGTCTAACAAATAATAGGCAGAAGCCTGAAACTGGTGCCAGGGGGTCACCTGCGACCCCTGTGTCTAGTGCCCAGTCTAAGAAACAACAGGCCAGAGCTTGAAACTAGTGCCAGGGGGTCCCTTGTGGCCCCTACTTCTAGTGCCCAGTCTAACAAATAATAGGCCGGAACCTGAAACTGGTGCCAGGGGGTCCATGTGGCCCCTAAGTCTAGTGCCCAGTCTAACAAATAATAGGCCGGAGCCTGAAACTGGTGCAAGGGGGTCACCTGTGACCCCTGTGTCTAGTGCCCAGTCTAAGAAACAACAGGTCGGGTCCAAAACTGGTGCCAGGGGGTCACCTGTGACCTCTGCGTCTAGAGCACAGTCTAACAAACAACAGGCCGGAGCCTGAAACTGGTGCCAGGAGGTCCCTTGCGACCCCTACGTCAAGTGCCCAGTCTAAGAAACACCAGGCCGGTGTTTGTATCTATTGGCAGTGGGTCACCGGAGGCCCATACACATAGTGCATAGTCTAACAAACAACAGGCCTGAGCAGGAAATTGGTGCCAGGGGGTCAAATACGACCCTGATCTCTAGTGCCCAATCTAACAAACAAAAGGCCGGAGCCTGAAACTGGTGCCAGGGGGTCCCTTTCGACCTCTACGTATAGTGCCCAGTCTAACTAACAACATGCCTGAGTACGAAACTGGTGCCAGGGGGTCACCTGCGACCCCTATGTCTAGTGCCCAGTCTAAAAAACAATAGGCTGGAGACCGAAACTGGTGCCAGGGGTTCCCTTGTGGCCCCTACGTCTAGTGCCCAGTCTAACAAATAATAGGTCGGAGCCTGAAACTGGTGCAAGGGGGTCACCTGTGACCCCTACGTCTAGTGCCTAGTCTAACAAACAACAATCCGGAGCCTGAAACTGGTGCCAGGGGGTCCTTTGTGGCCCCTACGTCTAGTGCCCAGTCTAACAAATAATAGGCCGGAGCCTGAAACTGGTGCAAGGGTTTCACCTGTGACCCCTGCGTCTAGAGCCCAGTCTAACAAACAACAGGCTGGAGCCTGAAACTGGTGCCAGAGGGTCACCTGCGACCCCTGCATCTAGAGCCCAGTCTAACATACAACAGGCCGGAGCCTGAAACTGGTGCCAGGAGGTGCCTTGCGACCCCTACGTCCAGTGCCCAGTCTAAGAAACAGCAGGCCGGGGTTTGGAACTGGTGCCAGGGGGTCACCTTAGGCCCCTACATCTAGTGCCCAGTCTAACAAACAACAGGCCTGAGCAGGAAATTGGTGCCAGGGGGTCACATGCGACCCTGATCTCTAGTGCCCAATCTAACAAACAAAAGGCCGGAGCCTGAAACTGGTGCCAGGGGGTCCCTTTCGACCTCTACGTATAGTGCCCAGTCTAACTAACAACATGCCTGAGTACGAAACTGGTGCCAGGGGGTCACCTGCGGCCCCTATATCTAGTGCCCAGTCTAACAAACAACAGGCAGGAGCCTGAAACTGGTGCCAAGGGGTCACCTGTTACCCCTGCGTCTAAAGCCCAGTCTAACAAACAACAGGCCGAAGACTGAAACTGGTGCCAGGGGGTCCCTTGTGGCCCCTACGTCTAGTGCCCAGTCTAACAAATAATAGGCAGAAGCCTGAAACTGGTGCCAGGGGGTCATCTGCGACCCCTGTGTCTAGTGCCCAGTCTAAGAAACAACAGGCCAGTGCCCGAAACTAGTGCCAGGGGGTCCCTTGTGGCCCCTACATCTAGAGCCCAGTCTAACAAATAATAGGCCGGAACCTGAAACTGGTGCCAGGGGGTCCCTTGTGGCCCCTAAGTCTAGTGCCCAGTCTAACAAATAATAGGCCGGAGCATGAAACTGGTGCAAGGGGGTCACCTGTGACCCCTGTGTTTAGTGCCCAGTCTAAGAAACAACAGGTCGGGCCCAAAACTGGTGTCAGGGGGTCACCTGTGACCTCTGCGTCTAGAGCCTAGTCTAACAAACAACAGGCCGGAGCCTGAAACTGGTGCCAGGAGGTCCCTTGCGACCCCTACGTCAAGTGCCCAGTCTAAGAAACCCCAGGCCGGTGTTTGTATCTATTGGCAGGGGGTCACCGTAGGCCCCTACACATAGTGCCCAGTCTAACAAACAACAGGCCTAAACAGGAAATTGGTGTCAGGGGTTCACATACGACCCTGATCTCTAGTGCCCAATCTAACAAACAAAAGGCCGGAGCCTGAAACTGGTGCCAGGGGGTCCCTTTCGACCTCTACGTAAAGTGCCCAGTCTAACTAACAACATGCCTGAGTATGAAACTGGTGCCAGGGGGTCACCTGCGACCCCTATGTCTAGTGCCCAGTCTAAAAAACAATAGGCTGGAGACCGAAACTGGTGCCAGGGGTTCCCTTGTGGTCCCTACGTCTAGTGCCCAGTCTAACAAATAATAGGCCGGAGTCTGAAACTGGTGCAAGGGGGTCACCTGTGACCCCTGTGTCTAGTGCCTAGTCTAACAAACAACAATTCGGAGCCTGAAACTGGTGTGAGGGGGTCCTTTGTGGCCCCTACGTCTAGTGCCCAGTCTAACAAATAATAGGCCGGAGCCTGAAACTGGTGCAAGGGGTTCACCTGTGAACCCTGCGTCTAGAGCCCAGTCTAACAAACAACAGGCTGGAGCCTGAAACTGGTGCCAGGGGGTCACCTGTGACCCCTGCATCCAGAGCCCAGTCTAACAAACAACAGGCTGGAGCCTGAAACTGGTGCCAGGGGGTCACCTGCGACCCCTGCGTCTAGAGCCCAGTCTAACAAACAACAGGCCGGAGCCTGAAACTGGTGCCAGGAGGTCACTTGCGACCCCTACGTCCAGTGCCCAGTCTAAGAAACAGCAGGCCGGGGTTTGGAACTGGTGCCAGGGGGTCACCTTAGGCCCCTACATCTAGTGCCCACTCTAACAAACAACAGGCCTGAGCAGGAAATTGGTGCCAGGGGGTCACATGCGACCCTGATCTCTAGTGCCCAATTTAACAAACAAAAGGCCGGAGCCTGAAACTGGTGCCAGGGGGTCCCTTTCGACCTCTACGTATAGTGCCCAGTCTAACTAACAACATGCCTGAGTATGAAACTGGTGCCAGGGGGTCACCTGCGGCCCCTATATCTAGTGCCCAGTCTAACAAACAACAGGCCGGAGCCTGAAACTGGTGCCAAGGGGTCACCTGTTACCCCTGCGTCTAAAGCCCAGTCTAACAAACAACAGGCCGAAGACTGAAACTGGTGCCAGGGGGTCCCTTGTGGCCCCTACGTCTAGTGCCCAGTCTAACAAATAATAGGCAGAAGCCTGAAACTGGTGCCAGGGGGTCACCTGCGACCCCTGTGTCTAGTGCCCAGTCTAAGAAACAACAGGCCAGAGCCCAAAACTGGTGCCAGGGGGTCCCTTGTGGTCCCTACATCTAGTGCCCAGTCTAACAAATAATAGGCCGGAACCTGAAACTGGTGCCAGGGGGTCCCTTGTGGCCCCTAAGTCTAGTGTCCAGTCTAACAAATAATAGGCCGGAGCCTGAAACTGGTGCCAGGGGGTCACCTGTGACCCCTGTGTCTAGTGCCCAGTCTAAGAAACAACAGGTCGGGCCCAAAACTGGTGCCAGGGGGTCAACTGCGACCCCTGCGTCTAGAGCCCAGTCTAACAAACAACAGGCCGGAGCCTGAAACTGGTGCCAGGAGGTCCCTTGTGACCCCTATGTCCAGTGCCCAGTCTAAGAAACAGCAGGCTGGGGTTTGGAACTGGTGCCAGCGGGTCACCTTAGGCCCCTACATCTAGTGCCCAGTCTACCAAACAACAGGCCTGAGCAGGAAATTGGTGCCAGGGGATCACATGCGACCCTGATCTCTAGTGCCCAATCTAACAAACAAAAGGCGGAGCCTGAAACTGGTGCCAGGGGGTCTCTTTCGACCTCTACGTATAGTGCCCAGTCTAACTAACAACATGCCTGAGTACGAAACTGGTGCCAGGGGGTCACCTGCGGCCCCTATATCTAGTGCCCAGTCTAACAAACAACAGGCTGGAGCCTGAAACTGGTGCCAAGGGGTTACCTGTTACCCCTACGTCTAAAGCCCAGTCTAACAAACAACAGGCCGAAGACTGAAACTGGTGCCAGGGGGTCCCTTGTGGCCCCTACGTTTAGTACCCAGTCTAACAAATAATAGGCAGAAGCCTGAAACTGGTGCCAGGGGGTCACCTGCGACCCCTGTGTCTAGTGCCCAGTCTAAGAAACAACAGGCCAGAGCCCGAAACTAGTGCCAGAGTGTCCCTTGTGGCCCCTACATCTAGTGCCCAGTCTAACAAATAATAGGCCGGAACCTGAAACTGGTGCCAGGGGGTCCCTTGTGGCCCCTAAGTCTAGAGCCCAGTCTAACAAATAATAGGCCGGAGCCTGAAACTGGTGCAAGGGGGTCACCTGTAACCCCTGTGTCTAGTGCCCAGTCTAAGAAACAACAGGTCGGGCCCAAAACTGGTGCCAGGGGGTCACCTGTGACCTCTGCGTCTAGAGCCCAGTCTAACAAACAACAGGCCGGAGCCTGAAACTGGTGCCAGGAGGTCCCTTGCGAGCCCTACGTCAAGTGCCCAGTCTAAGAAACACCAGGCCGGTGTTTGTATCTATTGGCAGGGGGTCACCGTAGGCCCCTACACATAGTGCCCAGTCTAACAAACAACAGGCCTGAGCAGGAAATTGGTGTCAGGGGGTCACATACGACCCTGATCTCTAGTGCCCAATCTAACAAACAAAAGGCCGGAGCCTGAAACTGGTGCCAGGGGGTCCCTTTCGACCTCTACGTATAGTGCCCAGTCTAACTAACAACATGCCTAAGTACGAAACTGGTGCCCAGTCTAAAAAACAATAGGCTGGAGACCGAAACTGGTGCCAGGGGGTCCGTTGTGGCCCCTACGTCTAGTGCCAAGTCTAACAAATAATAGGCCGGAGCCTGAAACTGGTGCAAGGGGGTCACCTGTGACCCCTGTGTCTAGTGCCTAGTCTAACAAACAAAAATCCGGAGCCTGAAACTGGTGCCAGGGGGTCCTTTGTGGCCCCTACGTCTAGTGCCCAGTCTAACAAATAATAGGCCGGAGCCTGAAACTGGTGCAGGGGGTTCACCTGTGACCCCTGCCTCTAGATCCCAGTCTAACAAACAACAGGCTGGAGCCTGAAACTGGTGCCAGGAGGTCACCTGTGACCCCTGCGTCTAGAGCCCAGTCTAACAAACAACAGGCTAGAGCCTGAAACTGGTGCCAGGGGGTCACCTGCGACCCCTGCGTCTAGAGCCCAGTCTAACAAACAACAGGCCGGAGCCTGAAACTGGTGCCAGGAGGTCCCTTGCGACCCCTACGTCCAGTGCCCAGTCTAAGAAACAGCAGGCCGGGGTTTGGAACTGGTGCCAGGGGGTCACCTTAGGCCCCTACATCTAGTGCCCAGTCTAACAAACAACAGGCCTGAGCAGGAAATTGGTGCCAGGGGGTCACATGCGACCCTGATCTCTAGTGCCCAATCTAACAAACAAAAGGCCGGAGCCTGAAACTGGTGCCAGGGGGTCCCTTTCGACCTCTACGTATAGTGCGCAGTCTAACTAACAACATGCCTGAGTACGAAACTGGTGCCAGGGGGTCACCTGCGGCCCCTATATCTAGTGCCCAGTCTAACAAACAACAGGCCGGAGACTGAAACTGGTGCCAAGGGGTCACCTGTTACCCCTGCGTCTAAAGGCCAGTCTAACAAACAACAGGCCGAAGACTGAAACTGGTGCCAGGGGGTCCCTTGTGGCCCCTACGTCTAGTGCCCAGTCTAACAAATAATAGGCAGAAGCCTGAAACTGGTGCCAGGGGGTCACCTGCGACCCCTGTGTCTAGTGCCCAGTCTAAGAAACAACAGGCCAGAGCCCGAAACTGGTGCCAGGGGGTCCCTTGTGGCCCCTACATCTAGTGCCCAGTATAACAAATAATAGGCCGGAACCTGAAACTGGTGCCAGGGGGCCCCTTGTGGCCCCTAAGTCAAGTGCCCAGTCTAACAAATAATAGGCCGGAGCCTGAAACTGGTGCAAGGGGGTCACCTGTGAACCCTGTGTCTAGTGCCCAGTCTAAGAAACAACAGGTCGGGCCCAAAACTGGTGCCAGGGGGTCACCTGCGACCCCTGCGTCTAGAGCCCAGTCTAACAAACAACAGGCCGGAGCCTGAAACTGGTGCCAGGAGGTCCCTTGCGACCCCTACGTCCAGTGCCCAGTCTAAGAAACAGCAGGCTGGGGTTTGGAACTGGTACCAGGGGGTCACCTTAGGCCCCTACATCTAGTGCCCAGTCTAACAAACAACAGGCCTGAGCAGGAAATTGGTGCCAGGGGGTCACATGCGACCCTGATCTCTAGTGCCCAATCTAATAAACAAAAGTCGGAGCCTGAAACTGGTGCCAGTGGGTCCCTTTCGACCTCTACGTATAGTGCCCAGTCTAACTAACAACATGCCTGAGTACGAAACTGGTGCCAGGGGGTCACCTGCGGCCCCTATATCTAGTGCCCAGTCTAACAAACAACAGGCCGGAGCCTGAAACTGGTGCAAGGGGGTCCCTTGTGGCCCCTACGTCTAGTGCCCAGTCTAACAAATAATAGGCCGGAGCCTGAAACTGGTGCAAGGGGGTCACCTGTGACTCCTGTGTCTAGTGCCTAGTCTAACAAACAACAATCCGGAGCCTGAAACTGGTGCCAGGGGGTCCTTTGTGGCCCCTACGTCTAGTGCCCAGTCTAACAAATAATAGGCCGGAGCCTGAAACTGGTGCAGGGGGTTCATCTGTGACCCCTGCCTCTAGAGCCCAGTCTAACAAACAACAGGCTGGAGCCTGAAACTGGTGCCAGGGGGTCACCTGTGACCCCTGCATCTAGAGCCCAGTCTAACAAACAACAGGCAGGAGCCTGAAACTGGTGCCAGGGGGTCACCTGCGACCCCTGCGTCTAGAGCCCAGTCTAACAAACAACAGGCCGGAGCCTGAAACTGGTGCCAAGAGGTCCCTTGCGACCCCTACGTCCAGTGCCCAGTCTAAGAAACAGCAGGCCGGGGTTTGGAACTGGTGACAGGGGTCAGCTTAGTCTCCTACATCTAGTGCCCAGTCTAACAAACAACAGGCCTGAGCAGGAAATTGGTGCCAGGGGGTCACATGCGACCCTGATCTCTAGTGCCCAATCTAACAAACAAAAGGCCGGAGCCTGAAACTGGTGCCAGGGGGTCCCTTTCGACCTCTACGTATAGTGCCCAGTCTAACTAACAAGATGCCTGAGTACGAAACTGGTGTCAGGGGGTCACCTGCGGCCGCTATATCTAGTGCCCAGTCTAACAAACAACAGGCCGGAGCCTGAAACTGGTGCCAAGGGGTCACCTGTTACCCCTGCGTCTAAAGGCCAGTCTAACAAACAACAGGCCGAAGACTGAAACTGGTGCCAGGGGGTCCCTTGTGGCCCCTACGTCTAGTGCCCAGTCTAACAAATAATAGGCAGAAGCCTGAAACTGGTGCCAGGGGGTCCCCTGCGACCACTGTATCTAGTGCCCAGTCTAAGAAACAACAGGCCAGAGCCCGAAACTAGTGCCAGGGGGTCCCTTGTGGCCCCTACATCTAGTGCCCAGTCTAACAAACAACAGGCAGGAGCCTGAAACTGGTGCCAGGGGGTCACCTGCGACCCCTGCGTCTAGAGCCCAGTCTAACAAACAACAGGCCGGAGCCTGAAACTGGTGCCAGGAGGTCCCTTGCAACCCCTACGTCCAGTGCCCAGTCTAAGAAACAGCAGGCCGGGGTTTGGAACTGGTGCCAGGGCCCCTACATCTAGTGCCCAGTCTAACAAACAACAGGCCTGAGCAGGAAATTGGTGCCAGGGGGTCACATGCGACCCTGATCTCTAGTGCCCAATCTAACAAACAAAAGGCGGAGCCTGAAACTGGTGCCAGGGGGTCCCTTTCGACCTCTACGTATAGTGCCCAGTCTAACTAACAACATGCCTGAGTACGAAACTGGTGCCAGGGGGTCACCTGCGGCCCCTATATCTAGTGCCCAGTCTAACAAACAACAGGCCGAAGACTGAAACTGGTGCCAGGGGGTCCCTTGTGGCCCCTACGTCTAGTGCCCAGTCTAACAAATAATAGGCAGAAGCCTGAAACTGGTGCCAGGGGGTCACCTGCGACCCCTGTGTCTAGTGCCCAGTCTAAGAATCAACAGGCCAGAGCCCGAAACTAGTGCCAGGGGGTCCCTTGTGGCCCCTACATCTAGAGCCCAGTCTATCAAATAATATGCCGGAACCTGAAACTGGTGCCAGGGGGTCCCTTGTGGCCCCTAAGTCTAGTGTCCAGTCTAACAAATAATAGGCCGGAGCCTGAAACTGGTGCAAGGGGGTCAGCTGTGACCCCTGTGTCTAGTGCCCAGTCTATGAAACAACAGGTCGGGCCCAAAACTGGTGCCAGGGGGTCACCTGTGACCTCTGCGTCTAGAGCCCAGTCTAACAAACAACAGGCCGGAGGCTGAAACTGGTGCCAGGCGGTCCCTTGAGACCCCTACGTCAAGTGCCCAGTCTAAGAAACACCAGGCCGGGGTTTGTATATATTGGCAGGGGGTCACCGTAGGCCCCTACACATAGTGCCCAGTCTAACAAACAACAGGCCTGAGCAGGAAATTGGTGCCAGGGGGTCACATGCGACCCTGATCTCTAGTGCCCCATCTAATAAACAAAAGTCGGAGCCTGAAACTGGTGCCAGTGGGTCCCTTTCGACCTCTACGTATAGTGCCCAGTCTAACTAACAACATGCCTGAGTACGAAACTGGTGCCAGGGGGTCACCTGCGGCCCCTATATCTAGTGCCCAGTCTAACAAACAACAGGCCGGAGCCTGAAACTGGTGCCAAGGGGTCACCTGTTACCCCTGCGTCTAAAGCCCAGTCTAACAAACAACAGGCCGTAGACTGAAACTGGTGCAAGGGGGTCCCTTGTGGCCCCTACGTCTAGTGCCCAGTCTAACAAATAATAGGCCGGAGCCTGAAACTGGTGCAAGGGGGTCACCTGTGACCCCTGTGTCTAGTGCCTAGTCTAACAAACAACAATCCGGAGCCTGAAACTGGTGCCAGGGGGTCCTTTGTGGCCCCTACGTCTTGACAATGCTAAATTCCTTTGTCGTATAAATAACCCTTAATGAAGTCTAAGAACACTGTACGCTGTTTACTTAAGAAGTACCGTAAGGGTACGCTAGTTGCGTAACGATCGCTCAGCCGTAGGCGAGACGCTCAAGCGCCACGTTCGCTCACGGCCCAGTGATCACAGGACAGCACGTTATTGGTTATGTCTAGAGTAATGATTCGCTATGGCGTAGCGTACGCTCGAGACCACGAGGAGATCACCAGCGGCGCAGACGCTCACAACGCTATACCTTTATGTCTAAATCTTTTATCAATGAAATACACAGAATACCTTAATGTGAATACAGGGTGTATGTGCAACCTTGTGTAACCTAACTAACTACAAAGCTGCTTGAGCGTCACCGACGCTCAAGGGAACACTTAAAACTATAGAAAATACACAGATACTGGTTTAGGGTCCAAAGCCTATCAACTGTATTATATCTAATATACTTGTAAAAGAGAATAACAGTACAAATGATACACTACAATATAACAGAGACTTCCTAACCAAAATACAATACTATTTAATACAATACAATACTAGTCTAGGGGAGATATGAGAGAAAAGAGAATAGAGAGAGAGAAATGGAGAGAGATGAGAGAAATTGGCTCACAGTAAGACAATGATTACGGAGAGAAACTTACGCACAAAGGGTATGATGGCATGCGCCTCGATATCCAGCTCCCGATTGTCAGCAAGACAACCGTTGATGAGAGAGTGAAGTTGGATATGGTCGGCCTGCCTATTTATGCCCCACACACAATGCAATCTCACAGTCCCTACAATCCCATTGTCCATTGGACGTCGGAATTCGGCCCTGCATCATAACAAAAGGTCATAGGTTGATTCATACAGGTGGGCTGTGACGATTTCAAACAGCTCAGGTGGGTGGGGAACTAGGTTTCCCGCCGCATACCTGAGTATGAGTAAATAGTAGAAATGGACATAAACTTCTTATGTCCATAACTATTCGCACGAGCGATTAATACGCTCCAAACCAACACCGGAATATTGCTATTTAAATACTCTTCCGATGGGTACCAAACACTACTGCATGACTCCTGTTAGACCCTTCCTACGATACAAAGAGGGATTCCTCAGCTCAGGGACATTCTATATTAACCAAACTTTCAGAATCTATCAAAGGGACCATGATCTACAAACTACATTAATTGTGAAAATATGTAACGAATGAGTCGCACGCTACGACTTCATAAACTCTACCGTAAATACGCATACCGTGCGCCCGCGGGTGCACGCTATTGCGGGTATGCGCCTTCACGGGAGAGCGTACGCATGCGCAGCGCGGACCAGTGTGCGGTGCAAATATGGCAGTGTGTATGGGGATATTTTCTGACTTTGACAGTCCACCCTTTGGCAGTCAATAATAACTGCCACCTTCAAAACATTTCAAAAGGAGAAAAATATAAGTCAGGGGTTAATTGATTTCCATGGTTGGGTAGGGGAGGAGAGAGGAGTAGGTGTGAAGAGGGTATGACCTAGTGAGAAAGCAGAAGCATGTGTGTATGAGTCCATGTTTGGAGGGTCATGTATCATCGTGCCGTACGTGTGGTAAATCAAGCTTCGAGGTATTGCGAAGTATACATTTGAATTCCTTCTTATCCCGTACCAAGGGTCTGTGGATGGGCTGTCAAACTCTACCGAGCTCATTTCGGCTGTGGTTGTAACAAAATGGGGATGCACATTTTAGTTGATGATACATGAATGGGGGAGGTATGTGGTTGCTGATATCTGTGCCTGTATTCCCTATCGACTATGTGTGTCATTACCTGAGGGTTGTAGAGATGAAGATAAAGAACACTTATGAAATATGCAATGATATTCTATGTCAGGGAAATGTACATCTGTTGTTGAAGTTTTGTTCGGTATCTGTTGAGAGTCGTCTTCTTTGCGCTGTATTGCTCCTTGGGCATGAGCAAATAGCTTTGTCAGTGCCATCAGATTTACAAAAAATGTTGGGCTAGCGTGAGTTTAAAAATACTAGGGAAACTGGGGATCCATGGCAAAGTTCATCAAGTGTCCATATCATAGGTTGTCAAAACTTCATCTTTGGTGCTTGTCTGTTGTCTGTATAGCGTCTCGTCAACTTCCTCGTCCAAGGGGGTCTTTGTATCTTGGAGAAAAGCAGAAAAACAGGTGAAAGAAACGGACCGTATAATCGCATTTTCATCACATTCTGGTTTCTATCATTGGGTCATAAATCAAATCCAGGTTAATTACGGTTTCCTCACTCCTCAAGCTCATCACTTTTGTACTTTGTTTGCACCTCATTAAAGCCTGCCCGCATCTAAATATCAATCCAATCGATATAACGACACCCAAGATACATAGTAGAAACTTTCCAACATCCATTATGACTCCTTGAGCCCAGTCTCCTAAACCGGAGAACCAATTTCGCGGGTTCAACCATGACACCCAACCAGTCAGCTCATTACCTACAGCAGCAAGGGTGAGATTGTGTTTTCGACGAAATTCCCACTTCAATTGGAGAATATCGTCCATCTTTTGGTCTATGACCTCTACCGGATCCTCGGTGCTATTTGTGATATACGTGCAACACTTTATGCCGTACTGTGTTGCCAATGTAACACAATATCCGCCTGTTACTGCTGTAAGATAATTAAGAACCATCCTATGCTGAACTAGTTCTGTTTTGTAAGCTTGAAGTTCTCTTCCAGTGTATCTAAACGTGTCATCATACATTTCAGTGATATTATCTAACAAATTGGCGAGTGCGGAAATGTATCTATAATTCATCACTCCTCGAGCGGTGCGAGTGAAATCTAACGCTACCAGAACCTGAATCCCGGTGGATTCATGGATAAGATCAGAGGCCGGATGCTCTAACCTTTCTGACAGTTGTCTTTTAACTCGGTGCTCGTAATGAGTGTGAGTATAAGGAGCTTGGGCACCACGGTGTATGTCCTTCATTTTGTCATGTGTAACAGTCATCACTTCAGGCAATACTTTTC
Organism: Pseudophryne corroboree; assembly: GCF_028390025.1. Lineage (NCBI taxonomy): Eukaryota > Metazoa > Chordata > Amphibia > Anura > Myobatrachidae > Pseudophryne > Pseudophryne corroboree. Next base: position 64,472,595 of record NC_086446.1, on the reverse strand, counting down.
CAATATAACACAATCCTTCAGAGTTTGGGGCAAGCCACTTGTACGCCTTTCTCCCGCATATGAAATATGCGTCATCGGGGAGAACATATGGGACGGAGAAGGACATGACCATGTTACAAACCTTCCAGGTGAAATCTCCTGATCCTAATTCTTCCATCTGCTTAATGCACGTATCGGTTTGTACGATATGTGCACAGTATCCTGGTGATACCTCTCCAACTCTAGTAATCCTATTTCCTAAGGTATATCGATACCGGAAAGATTTTCCTCTACTGGCTATGTGGCGTACAAGCTCTGTATCTGTTGGCATTCTATCTGCTCTGTGTGAAAAGGTCATGGTAAGGTTGCTCCATGACACTTCCAAATTTCCCGGATTACGGGGATTGGAGATGTTGAAACATAAGAGGGACCTATCCACATGGTATTGGTGGAGCTTCAAACTAGGAGGGCTGGAGATGTTAAACCTCCGGTCCACCGGTCTCCCACCACTTAGCTCAAGTACCTCCCCTAACGTTAAAGGAAATGGTACTAGCCCTGATTTGCTATGACCCTGAGGTACTTGGGAGCATACCCAACAATCTGTTTGGTTTAACACGTTACCCACTAAGGAGTGATAGTCACTCAATGGATGCCGGTCCATATGGATATTAAAACTGGATTGGCATTTCTTTATGCATCCATCTTCAACCAAATTGTCACAAAGCCTACAGATACAATTTTCTTCAGCTAACAATCCATCACAATTTCTTCTATCGGATCGTTTTCTGATACTCGCCTTTGCTTGTTGGTTTGGTTGATCTTGGAAAACTACGCCTCCATCATCATAATCGGAACCCATTCCAGAACCTCTCTCGACCTCTATGGTACTCTCGCCGGAACAGACTGCTCTGGTCAACATCATGGTTAACATCAAAATCCGGATCACAGTCTCTTGGGGCAAGTCCATCTTTGAGGAGGAAATAGAGAAGAATGAGAAGGGGGAAAAAGAAATTTTAAGGGAGAGGGGATGGGAAGTGGAGGAAAACAATAAAAGGGAGTGGGGAGTCGACAGCTGCTTTCGGTCTTCAAGGCTCAGGTGCCGCCTCAGTCCTCCTGGAACAGACACTCCAGTGATACAACCTCTACCGTCTGTTCCTTATCACGGGACTTCTCTGGATCAGCAACCTTTTTGCAGTGGGATGAATGGACCCAAGTCTCTCTCTCAGCAACCTTCAATGCTGTGGTGCTAGTCAATAAGACCTGGTATGGTCCTTCCCATCTATCAATAAGACAACCTGAGCGTAGAAAATTTTGTATCATTACATAATCCCCAGGTTCAATGTCATGACAATTACTATCTGGTAAATCAGGAATCACCAATCTCAGATTATCATTTTGATTCCTCAACTGTTTACTCATGTTAATCAAGTACTTTACAGTTACTTCATTGTTACATTTCAAATCATCCTGAGGGTTAATCATGACATGCGGTTGTCGACCAAACAAGATTTCAAAAGGGGACAGATTAAGAGGGGACCTGGGAGTGGTTCTGATGCTATACAAAACAATGGGTAAAGCTTCTGGCCACGTCAATCCTGTCTCTGCCATTACTTTACTCAATTTATTTTTAATAGTGCTGTTCACTCTTTCGACCTTCGCACTCGCCTGTGGACGGTACGGAGTGTGCAGCTTGCTATCAATACCCATTAATTTACACATTCCTTGAAAGACATCACCTGTAAAATGGGTACCCCTATCACTTTCAATGATTCTAGGGATACCATATCTACATACAAATTCCTGCACAATTTTCTTAGCTGTAAACATAGCGGTATTTGTAGCTGCTGGAAAAGCTTCGACCCAATTTGAGAAAACATCTATACAAACAAGTACATATTTCAAATTTCGACATGGGGGTAATTGAATGAAGTCAATTTGTATTACCTGGAAAGGGCCGCCGGCAGGTGGGATATGGGATGGTTCTGTAGGTATTGCCTTTCCAATATTCTTTCTCAGACAGGTAAGGCATGACATTGCTCTTTTACTCGCATGAGAGGAGAATCCTGGGGCGCACCAGTATGCTCTTACCAATTTGCACATTCCCTCCTTGCCTAGATGAGTCAACCCATGAGCTGCTTCAGCCAGATATGGAAGATATGCTCTGGGGGCCACTGGTTTACCATGTCCATCCGTCCAGAGCCCTGAGGACTCCTGGCCATATCCCTTTGCCTTCCAGACTGCTCTTTCCTGTGTGGAACACAAATTCTGCATCTCACACAACTTTTGTGTGTTGATGGTATTAAATGCCATCAGTTGTGTGGTGTCTGTCTGTATGGGGGTAGCAGCTGCAAGCTTAGCTGCTTCGTCTGCTCGGCTGTTACCAAGTGACACTGGGTCTTGACTATATGTATGTGCTTTACATTTGATAACAGCCACTCTGTCGGGTTCCTGTATTGCTGTTAGAAGCCTTTTTATGTGAGCTGCATGCGCTATCGGTGTACCAGCTGCCGTTATGAAATTTCTGAGGCGCCATAGGGCTCCGAAATCATGTACTACCCCGAAGGCGTATCTAGAATCGGTGTAGATATTGGCTGACTTGCCCTTAGCCAATTCACATGCTCTGGTTAGGGCGACCAGTTCAGCAACCTGGGCTGAGTGAGGTGGGCCTAGCGGTTCCGCTTCTATGGTGTCTTGGTCATCTACGACTGCGTATCCAGTACACAAGTCTCCCGAGTCTGACTGTCTATGACAACTACCGTCAGTGTAGAACGTGAGTTCTGCATCTTCCAGTGGATTGTCACTGATGTCAGGCCTTGCGGTAAAATTTTGGGTCAAATATTCCATACAATCATGTGTATCTTCCTTTGCATTAAATCCTCCTTCCCCATCACTCTCACCTTCCACCCTTTGTGTCTGACCAGGCACACCTGGGAGAAATGTTGCAGGATTTAATGCGCTGCATCTCCTTATGGTGATGTTTACTGGGGCCATTAATGCCAATTCCCATCTTGTAAACCTTGCTGATGAGACGTGTCTGGTTTGGGCAGAATTCAATAAGGCAGATACCGCATGTGGTGTATGGATTGTGAGGTTGTGGCCTAGCACGACATCTTCGCTTTTTGTCACTAGCAATGCTATCGCAGCAACGCTTCGCAAGCATGTGGGGAGGGATCGCGCTACCGTATCTAGCTGAGCGCTGTAGTATGCAACTGGCCTGCTGGCGTCACCGTGTTTTTGGGTTAGTACACCTGCTGCGCACCCAGCACTTTCTGTTCCGTATAGTTCAAAGGGTTTCCCATAGTCTGGCATACCTAGTGCTGGTGCCTGCGTTAGGCATTGCTTAAGTCTCTCAAATGCTGTTTCGGATTCGTCGGTATGCGAAATCCGATCAGGTTTGTTTGAGGAGACCATTTCCTGCAAAGGTAGCGCCAATATGGAAAACCCTGGGATCCAATTACGGCAATACCCACACATTCCTAAAAACGTTCTGATCTGTTGCTGGGTTTGTGGCAGGGTCATGTCTCTAATTGCTTGGATTCTATCAGCGGTCAGGTGTCTCAGTCCTTGTGTTAGACAGTGTCCCAAATATTTTACCTTAGTCTGGCATAATTGTAACTTGTCTTTGGAAACCTTGTGACCTGTGTCTGAAAGATGAAACAGGAGCTGTTTCGTATCCTTCAGAGAGGCTTCCAGTGAATCTGAACACAGCAGTAAATCGTCCACGTAGTGTATCAATACTGATCCACTCTCTGGTTGGAAAGACTGTAAACAATCATGCAGAGCCTGAGAAAATATACTTGGACTATCTATGAAACCTTGGGGTAACCGAGTCCATGTGTATTGGACTCCTCTGTATGTGAATGCAAACAAATATTGGCTGTCAGGATGCAGAGGTACCGAAAAGAAAGCGGAGCAGAGGTCAATAACAGTGAAAAATTTGGCAGTGGGAGGAATTTGCATTAGGATGACAGCTGGATTTGGCACTACGGGGAACTGACTCTCAACTATTTTGTTAATCCCCCTTAGATCCTGCACTAGCCTGTAACCCCTCCCCCCACTCTTTTTAACAGGGAAGATGGGACTATTGGCTGTGCTGGACGTTCTTACCAGAATGCCCTGTTGCAGCAAGCGTTCTATTACTGGGAAAACTCCTAACTCCACCTCTGGCTTCAGAGGATACTGTGGGATTTTTGGAGCTATCCTACCATCTTTTACTTGTACAACTACTGGAGCTACGTTTGCCATTAATCCAGTGTCCTGTCCATCTTTTGTCCAAAGTGACTCTGGTATCTGAGATGTCATCTCTTCTATTTGGGATGGATTCCTATTTGTCATAATGGAATGTGACATTAATTTTGATGGGGAGTCTAACATGTCTCGTACCTCCTGAGCGTGATTCTCAGGAATGTCCAAGAATACACCTTCAGGAGTACAATAACTGACGCAACCCATTTTACATAGTAAGTCTCTACCCAGGAGATTAGTTGGTGCAGATGCAGCCAGCAAAAAGGAATGCTTGGTGTGCAAAGGCCCTATTGTAATCTCGGCTGGTTTGCTAACAGGGTAGTGCTGGACTACTCCTGTTACTCCCATGGCTGGAATTGTCCTACCAGTGGTTCTCATTAGAGATGAGCGGGTTCGGTTTCTTTGAATCCGAACCCGCACGAACTTCACTTTTTTTTTCACGGGTCCGAGCGACTCGGATCTTCCCGCCTTGCTCGGTTAACCCGAGCGCGCCCGAACGTCATCATGACGCTGTCGGATTCTCGCGAGACTCGGATTCTATATAAGGAGCCGCGCGTCGCCGCCATTTTCACACGTGCATTGAGATTGATAGGGAGAGGACGTGGCTGGCGTCCTCTCCATTAGAATAGATTAGAAGAGAGAGAGAGAGAGAGAGATTGTGCAGACAGAGTTTACCACAGTGACCAGTGCAGTTGTTGTTAAGTTAACTTTTATTTAATATATCCGTTCTCTGCTATATCCGTTCTCTGCCTGAAAAAAACGATACACAGCAGTCACACAGTGTGACTCAGTCTGTGTGCACTCAGCTCAGCCCAGTGTGCTGCACATCAATGTATAAAAGCTTATAATAATTGTGGGGGAGACTGGGGAGCACTGCAGGTTGTTATAGCAGGAGCCAGGAGTACATAATATATTATATTAATTTAAAATTAAACAGTGCACACTTTTGCTGCAGGAGTGCCACTGCCAGTGTGACTAGTGGTGACCAGTGCCTGACCACCAGTATAGTAGTATATTGTTGTATACTATCTCTTTATCAACCAGTCTATATTAGCAGCAGACACAGTACAGTGCGGTAGTTCACGGCTGTGGCTACCTCTGTGTCGGCAGTCGGCACTCGGCAGGCAGTCCGTCCATCCATAATTGTATAATTATATACCACCTAACCGTGGTATTTTTTTTTCTTTCTTTATACCGTCGTCATAGTCATACTAGTTGTTACGAGTATACTACTATCTCTTTATCAACCAGTGTACAGTGCGGTAGTTCACGGCTGTGGCTACCTCTGTGTCGGCAGTCGGCAGGCAGTCCGTCCATCCATAATTGTATTATTATAATATATACCACCTAACCGTGGTTTTTTTTTCATTCTTTATACCGTCATAGTGTCATACTAGTTGTTACGAGTATACTACTATCTCTTTATCAACCAGTGTACAGTGCGGTAGTTCACGGCTGTGGCTACCTCTGTGTCGGCAGTCGGCAGGCAGTCCGTCCATCCATAATTGTATTATAATATATACCACCTAACCGTGGTTTTTTTTTCATTCTTTATACCGTCATAATGTCATACTAGTTGTTACGAGTATACTACTATCTCTTTATCAACCAGTGTACAGTGCGGTAGTTCACGGCTGTGGCTACCTCTGTGTCGGCAGTCGGCAGGCAGTCCGTCCATCCATAATTGTATTATAATATATACCACCTAACCGTGGTTTTTTTTTCATTCTTTATACCGTCATAGTCAGTCATACTAGTTGTTACGAGTATACTACTATCTCTTTATCAACCAGTGTACAGTGCGGTAGTTCACGGCTGTGGCTACCTCTGTGTCGGCACTCGGCAGGCAGTCCGTCCATCCATAATTGTATTATAATATATACCACCTAACCGTGGTTTTTTTTTCATTCTTTATACCGTCATAGTGTCATACTAGTTGTTACGAGTATACTACTATCTCTTTATCAACCAGTGTACAGTGCGGTAGTTCACGGCTGTGGCTACCTCTGTGTCGGCAGTCGGCAGGCAGTCCGTCCATCCATAATTGTATTATAATATATACCACCTAACCGTGGTTTTTTTTTCATTCTTTATACCGTCATAGTGTCATACTAGTTGTTACGAGTATACTACTATCTCTTTATCAACCAGTGTACAGTGCGGTAGTTCACGGCTGTGGCTACCTCTGTGTCGGCAGTCGGCAGGCAGTCCGTCCATCCATAATTGTATTATAATATATACCACCTAACCGTGGTTTTTTTTTCATTCTTTATACCGTCATAGTCAGTCATACTAGTTGTTACGAGTATACTACTATCTCTTTATCAACCAGTGTACAGTGCGGTAGTTCACGGCTGTGGCTACCTCTGTGTCGGAACTCGGCAGGCAGTCCGTCCATCCATAATTGTATTACAATATATACCACCTAACCGTGGTTTTTTTTTCATTCTTTATACCGTCATAGTCAGTCATACTAGTTGTTACGAGTATACTACTATCTCTTTATCAACCAGTGTACAGTGCGGTAGTTCACGGCTGTGGCTACCTCTGTGTCGGAACTCGGCAGGCAGTCCGTCCATCCATAATTGTATTACAATATATACCACCTAACCGTGGTTTTTTTTTCATTCTTTATACCGTCATAGTCAGTCATACTAGTTGTTACGAGTATACTACTATCTCTTTATCAACCAGTGTACAGTGCGGTAGTTCACGGCTGTGGCTACCTCTGTGTCGGAACTCGGCAGGCAGTCCGTCCATCCATAATTGTATTATTATAATATATACCACCTAACCGTGGTTTTTTTTTCATTCTTTATACCGTCATAGTGTCATACTAGTTGTTACGAGTATACTACTATCTCTTTATCAACCAGTGTACAGTGCGGTAGTTCACGGCTGTGGCTACCTCTGTGTCGGCAGTCGGCAGGCAGTCCGTCCATCCATAATTGTATTATAATATATACCACCTAACCGTGGTTTTTTTTTCATTCTTTATACCGTCATAGTCAGTCATACTAGTTGTTACGAGTATACTACTATCTCTTTATCAACCAGTGTACAGTGCGGTAGTTCACGGCTGTGGCTACCTCTGTGTCGGAACTCGGCAGGCAGTCCGTCCATCCATAATTGTATTACAATATATACCACCTAACCGTGGTTTTTTTTTCATTCTTTATACCGTCATAGTCAGTCATACTAGTTGTTACGAGTATACTACTATCTCTTTATCAACCAGTGTACAGTGCGGTAGTTCACGGCTGTACTCTGTAGAGCCAGTTTGTGCAAGGAGAGATTAATTGCTTCTTTTTTGGTGGGGGTCCAAACCAACCCGTCATATCAGTCACAGTCGTGTGGCAGACCCTGTCACTGAAATGATGGGTTGGTTAAAGTGTGCATGTCCTGTTTTGTTTATACAACATAAGGGTGGGTGGGAGGGCCCAAGGATAATTCCATCTTGCACCTCTTTTTTCTTTTCTTTTTCTTTGCATCATGTGCTGATTGGGGAGGGTTTTTTGGAAGGGACATCCTGCGTGACACTGCAGTGCCACTCCTAGATGGGCCCGGTGTTTGTGTCGGCCACTAGGGTCGCTAATCTTACTCACACAGCTACCTCATTGCGCCTCTTTTTTTCTTTGCGTCATGTGCTGCTTGGGGAGGGTTTTTTGGAAGGGACATCCTGCGTGACACTGCAGTGCCACTCCTAGATGGGCCCGGTGTTTGTGTCGGCCACTAGGGTCGCTAATCTTACTCACACAGTCAGCTACCTCATTGCGCCTCTTTTTTTCTTTGCGTCATGTGCTGTTTGGGGAGGGTTTTTTGGAAGGGCCATCCTGCGTGACACTGCAGTGCCACTCCTAGATGGGCCCGGTGTTTGTGTCGGCCACTAGGGTCGCTAATCTTACTCACACAGCTACCTCATTGCGCCTCTTTTTTTCTTTGCGTCATGTGCTGTTTGGGGAGGGTTTTTTGGAAGGGCCATCCTGCGTGACACTGCAGTGCCACTCCTAGATGGGCCCGGTGTTTGTGTCGGCCACTAGGGTCGCTAATCTTACTCACACAGCTACCTCATTGCGCCTCTTTTTTTCTTTGCGTCATGTGCTGTTTGGGGAGGGTTTTTTGGAAGGGACATCCTGCGTGACACTGCAGTGCCACTCCTAGATGGGCCCGGTGTTTGTGTCGGCCACTAGGGTCGCTTATCTTACTCACACAGCGACCTCGGTGCAAATTTTAGGACTAAAAATAATATTGTGAGGTGTGAGGTATTCAGAATAGACTGAAAATGAGTGTAAATTATGGTTTTTGAGGTTAATAATACTTTGGGATCAAAATGACCCCCAAATTCTATGATTTAAGCTGTTTTTTAGTGTTTTTGGAAAAAAACACCCGAATCCAAAACACACCCGAATCCGACAAAAATAATTCGGTGAGGTTTTGCCAAAACGCGTTCGAACCCAAAACACGGCCGCGGAACCGAACCCAAAACCAAAACACAAAACCCGAAAAATTTCAGGCGCTCATCTCTAGTTCTCATGCCCACTGTCGAATTTATCACTGACTTGGCCGCCCCTGTGTCTACAAGAAAGTTTAAGGTTTTACCAGCTACATTGATTGCAATCTCTGGTTCACTTCCAAGACTGGCAATCAACTTAACTGGCTGCAGATTACAGGTATGGCCACACCCCTAGTGGGTATGCTGACCTCCCTGGATCCCGCTGGCAGCGACTACTTGTGAGGGGGTTAGCTGGGAACTACCAGAGGCATGCCAATCTCTGTTCGGGGGATATCTTTTTGTTTCCCCTGTATGTGGCTCAAAACTCCGCCTCTGTGGACCCTGCTCCCAATGTCGTGTGTCGTGTCGTTGTCTAGGGGGTTGAAAAGATTTTGGTACATTTCTTACTCTACATTCTCGTGCATAGTGTCCCGGTCTGTTACAGGAATAACAAGTTATTACAGTTGACTTACTTACAGGATTCGATGGTACATACGCAGGCTGCTTTGTGGTCAGCGCCTGTATACTTACTGACATTAATTTATCACTTTGCGACTCTCTGTGCCTGGTGATGTTTCTGTCGTGATCAATAGCAGCCTCTCTCAAGGTGGACACTGACAGACCTCGCCAACATGGTTGCGTGGTCTGTACCCTAGCTTTTAATGTTTCCTTTAAACCATCCATCAGTACAGATACTGCTACTTCTTGATGGTTTGGGTTGGTCCTAATGTCTTCTATACCAGTGTATTTTGCCATTTCTAATAGTGCCCGGTGAAAATATTCTGTTGCCGTTTCGGACTCCTTTTGCTTAATGGAAAATATTTTATTCCATTTAGCAACGGCTGGGAAATACTCTTTTAGCTGCAAATTTATCCTTTTTACATTATCCTTGTTGTACACGTCTGTAAGCGGTACATCTTTATCCAATGCACAGTCAGCTAAGAATTGAGTTGAGTCGACATTGGAAGGTAAACAAGCTCTTAGCAGTATCTGCCAATCCTTGTTGTTGGGTTCTACAGTGTTACCTAGATCCCTGATGTATTTTTGGCTAGCAACTAAGTCTTTCCTGGGGTCAGGAAATTCAGACACTATTGTTCTTAATTCCATTCGGGAGAATGGAGTGTACATGGCAATGTTCCTTATGGGAGTGGCTCCAGACACATCTGTTTTTCCATTGGGAACTGCTATTACCCTTACAGGAGCAATTCTAACAGCCTCTTCCTGTGTAGATTCTACAGCTTGTTGTGGTACAATTGTTTCAGTGTAGTGCATGGTGCCGTACTTACCCGTTGACACGACCTCACCTATCCCTCCGCTAGGGGCCTTTGCTAATCTCGTGGGTGTTGCTGTGCCTACTGTGGTTTCTGATATGGTGGCCGCTAGAGAGAGCGCTGAAATTGTTGCCGAATCTCTTCTTGATCACACTCCTGAGGAAAGTTCAAAACAGGGTACAACTTGCACGGGTTAATAATTGCCTGGGTTACTTGGTTAACATCATTAACATTTACAGGGTTACTAAGAGTTTGTGTTTTACAACCCAGTGCGTTTCTCTCCGCAATCAACTTCTCTCCTGCAATGTATGGTGGAGGAGGGGCTGTGGCTATCAGCTTCCTGACTGCCCCAGATCCCGCCGCCAGAGCCAAACCTCTCTGTATCTCACCTTCCTGCTGCCACAACTGTAAATAATCATGATGCTGAATTCGTCTCTTTGTTGATTTTATGAGACATATCCTCCTCCTTAAATTTTGTAACACTTCTGGACTGAAGCTACCTATTCTTGGGAATTTCTCCCTGTCTTGTACAGTCATTCTCTCCCATTCATCACATAAAACCTCTGTGTGACTTCCGTATTTTTCACACATGATGTATCTTGCCGACCCGACTGGTCGGTTCTCTGAATCAACCCGAACCGAGGTTGATCGCCCCCTACCTGAACAACTGGCCCCCATAATCTGCAGGTGTTGCTTATTCCTCCTTGGATCTTTATATCAAGGTTTTCAGCGAACCCTTACAAACAAACCAAGATGTCCTGGGCAGGCTGGCGGTGGCGGTTTACCAAGTACCCCACTCACTTCTCGCCCACGTTGGCCAGTACTGCAATCACTGTATCCAGAGCTGCTGTACCCAACTCAGGGCCCCTGTGAACCTTTATTTACTGGGGCGCGTTCCCCAGCAAGTATTGGTTGTTGGATAGTTCCTGAGTGACCAGCGAACCTCCCTTCCAAAAATAATAAATTACACAAATCACGTCAGAATGTACAAATAGCGTTTGTGACCACTTTACTCTAATGGTATTAGGTCAGATTACTAACTACTGCACACAATTACGTGCGGTACAATCGTTCAGTACATAAGCACTACTTGTCATGTACTGAAAGATCAATGGAATCGAAAATTTCGGCTGCGAATTCCTTCAGCATGAGCTTGTATGGCCTATATGGGTTCTGCACCAACACCCCTGGCGTTGTGCCTCTTGTACCTTTATAGCGGACCTCTTTGTCTATTTTACCTGTTACCTTATGACCTCCTGGTCTGTTACCTTATGACCTCCTGGTCTGTTACCTTATGACCTCCTGGTCTGTTACCTTATGGTCCGCTATACTCTAATGCTCAAATATTATTTAACCAGGGATGCCTCCCTAGCCACCGTATATGTCACTTACACGTATGTTCCTCGACGAGTACCCGACTTTCCTTTTGGTTCAACCTCTAAGTTATATAAACTTATGTGATAAAAACACACTCACTCAACACATGTACACTTTGTTTCTATATCTATTTCTGCGCAGAAATTTTCTTCAGCCCAGCTGTGTTACCAATTAGGAGCAGGATCTGTTAAACTAAATTTCAGATTTTTCCAAAAATAGATTTGTGTTATTTACCGCGTCGCGTTATCTACCGCTGTGCGTTATTTATCGCCTTTGCGTTAATTATCGCTTTGCGCTAAAATCCAACTTTTCGTGACGAGCTACGTGGGCGTAACCGGACGCTACGTTGCGTAATGTACGCTGCGTGCGTCTGCCTCTGGATTGCGTACGCTAGTCTTTGTTAGAGACACGTGTACGCAAAGCAAAGATCCACCGTAACACAATTTCTACCTTTATCAATGTAGATGATCCCTGATCATCTACCGCACACCACACTGACTGCCTTATCTCCCAGACAAGCCGTGTGTTGGTCTATACTTTAACTATTACCTCTACTATGAAATAACAGCAAATCTCTTTTAGCACTTTCTATCAACTATAAAAATTGGCAAACAGGAATAGTGATATACGAAATTGAAAAAGAAATGCAGATATATATGTATGCGTGCGTGTATACGCAAGACAGAAGAGAAATAAACAGTTTTAAAAAAAACACAAGCGTTTTGTTCTTACCTCCGGTTCCCGGATTCCTTCAGCACTCTTTATCTAAGCAAAGCAGACACTTATCCCGTCAGCACTGCGAGACAACCTCCCGCCCTTTGCTGAGGGATAATGTCTGCTGATCTACCTAGTGCAGATGTGAGAAGGACAGGACGAGTCCCCAATTGACAATGCTAAATTCCTTTGTCGTATAAATAACCCTTAATGAAGTCTAAGAACACTGTACGCTGTTTACTTAAGAAGTACCGTAAGGGTACGCTAGTTGCGTAACGATCGCTCAGCCGTAGGCGAGACGCTCAAGCGCCACGTTCGCTCACGGCCCAGTGATCACAGGACAGCACGTTATTGGTTATGTCTAGAGTAATGATTCGCTATGGCGTAGCGTACGCTCGAGACCACGAGGAGATCACCAGCGGCGCAGACGCTCACAACGCTATACCTTTATGTCTAAATCTTTTATCAATGAAATACACAGAATACCTTAATGTGAATACAGGGTGTATGTGCAACCTTGTGTAACCTAACTAACTACAAAGCTGCTTGAGCGTCACCGACGCTCAAGGGAACACTTAAAACTATAGAAAATACACAGATACTGGTTTAGGGTCCAAAGCCTATCAACTGTATTATATCTAATATACTTGTAAAAGAGAATAACAGTACAAATGATACACTACAATATAACAGAGACTTCATAACCAAAATACAATACTATTTAATACAATACAATACTAGTCTAGGGGAGATATGAGAGAAAAGAGAATAGAGAGAGAGAAATGGAGAGAGATGAGAGAAATTGGCTCACAGTAAGACAATGATTACGGAGAGAAACTTACGCACAAAGGGTATGATCGCATGCGCCTCGATATCCAGCTCCCGATTGTCAGCAAGACAACCGTTGATGAGAGAGTGAAGTTGGATATGGTCGGCCTGCCTATTTATGCCCCACACACAATGCAATCTCACAGTCCCTACAATCCCATTGTCCATTGGACGTCGGAATTCGGCCCTGCATCATAACAAAAGGTCATAGGTTGATTCATACAGGTGGGCTGTGACGATTTCAAACAGCTCAGGTGGGTGGGGAACTAGGTTTCCCGCCGCATACCTGAGTATGAGTAAATAGTAGAAATGGACATAAACTTCTTATGTCCATAACTATTCGCACGAGCGATTAATACGCTCCAAACCAACACCGGAATATTGCTATTTAAATACTCTTCCGATGGGTACCAAACACTACTGCATGACTCCTGTTAGACCCTTCCTACGATACAAAGAGGGATTCCTCAGCTCAGGGACATTCTATATTAACCAAACTTTCAGAATCTATCAAAGGGACCATGATCTACAAACTACATTAATTGTGAAAATATGTAACGAATGAGTCGCACGCTACGACTACATAAACTCTACCGTAAATACGCATACCGTGCGCCCGCGGGTGCACGCTATTGCGGGTATGCGCCTTCACGGGAGAGCGTACGCATGCGCAGCGCGGACCAGTGTGCGGTGCAAATATGGCAGTGTGTATGGGGATATTTTTCTGACTTTGACAGTCTAGTGCCCAGTCTAACAAATAATAGGCCGGAGCCTGAAACTGGTGCAGGGGGTTCATCTGTGACCCCTGCCTCTAGAGCCCAGTCTAACAAACAACAGGCCGGAGCCTGAAACTGGTGCAAGGGGGTCACCTGTGACCCCTGTGTCTAGTGCCTAGTCTAACAAACAACAGGCCGAAGACTGAAACTGGTGCCAGGGGGTCCCTTGTGGCCCCTACGTCTAGTGCCCAGTCTAACAAATAATAGGCAGAAGCCTGAAACTGGTGCCAGGGGGTCACCTGCGACCACTGTATCTAGTGCCCAGTCTAAGAAACAATAGGCCAGAGCCCGAAACTAGTGCCAGGGGGTCCCTTGTGGCCCCTACATCTAGTGCCCAGTCTAACAAACAACAGGCAGGAGCCTGAAACTGGTGCCAGGGGGTCACCTGCGAACCCTGCGTCTAGAGCCCAGTCTAACAAACAACAGGCCGGAGCCTGAAACTGGTGCCAGGAGGTCCCTTGCGACCCCTACGTCCAGTGCCCAGTCTAAGAAACAGCAGGCCGGGGTTTGGAACTGGTGCCAGGGCCCCTACATCTAGTGCCCAGTCTAACAAACAACAGGCCTGAGCAGGAAATTGGTGCCAGGGGGTCACATGCGACCCTGATCTCTAGTGCCCAATCTAACAAACAAAAGGCGGAGCCTGAAACTGGTGCCAGGGGGTCCCTTTCGACCTCTACGTATAGTGCCCAGTCTAACTAACAACATGCCTGAGTACGAAACTGGTGCCAGGGGGTCACCTGCGGCCCCTATATCTAGTGCCCAGTCTAACAAACAACAGGCCGAAGACTGAAACTGGTGCCAGGGGGTCCCTTGTGGCCCCTACGTCTAGTGCCCAGTCTAACAAATAATAGGCAGAAGCCTGAAACTGGTGCCAGGGGGTCACCTGCGACCCCTGTGTCTAGTGCCCAGTCTAAGAATCAACAGGCCAGAGCCCGAAACTAGTGCCAGGGGGTCCCTTGTGGCCCCTACATCTAGTGTCCAGTTTAACAAATAATAGGCCGGAGCCTGAAACTGGTGCAAGGGGGTCACCTGTGACCCCTGTGTCTAGTGCCCAGTCTATGAAACAACAGGTCGGGCCCAAAACTGGTGCCAGGGGGTCACCTGTGACCTCTGCGTCTAGAGCCCAGTCTAACAAACAACAGGCCGGAGACTGAAACTGGTGCCAGGCGGTCCCTTGAGACCCCTACATAAAAGTGCCCAGTCTAAGAAACACCAGGACGGGGTTTGTATCTATTAGTAGGGGGTAACCGTAGGCCCCTACACATAGTGCCCAGTCTAACAAACAACAGGCCTGAGCAGGAAATTGGTGCCAGGGGGTCACATGCGACCCTGATCTCTAGTGCCCAATCTAATAAACAAAAGTCGGAGCCTGAAACTGGTGCCAGTGGGTCCCTTTCGACCTCTACGTATAGTGCCCAGTCTAACTAACAACATGCCTGAGTACGAAACTGGTGCCAGGGGGTCACCTGCGGCCCCTATATCTAGTGCCCAGTCTAACAAACAACAGGCCGGAGCCTGAAACTGGTGCCAAGGGGTCACCTGTTACCCCTGCGTCTAAAGCCCAGTCTAACAAACAACAGGCCGTAGACTGAAACTGGTGCAAGGGGGTCCCATGTGGCCCCTACGTCTAGTGCCCAGTCTAACAAATAATAGGCCGGAGCCTGAAACCGGTGCAAGGGGGTCACCTGTGACCCCTGTGTCTAGTGCCTAGTCTAACAAACAACAATCCGGAGCCTGAAACTGGTGCCAGGGGGTCCTTTGTGGCCCCTACGTCTAGTGCCCAGTCTAACAAATAATAGGCCGGAGCCTGAAACTGGTGCAGGGGGTTCATCTGTGACCCCTGCCTCTAGAGCCCAGTCTAACAAACAACAGGCTGGAGCCTGAAACTGGTGCCAGGGGGTCACCTGTGACCCCTGCATCTAGAGCCCAGTCTAACAAACAACAGGCAGGAGCCTGAAACTGGTGCCAGGGGGTCACCTGCGACCCCTGCGTCTAGAGCCCAGTCTAACAAACAACAGGCCGGAGCCTGAAACTGGTGCCAAGAGGTCCCTTGCGACCCCTACGTCCAGTGCCCAGTCTAAGAAACAGCAGGCCGGGGTTTGGAACTGGTGACAGGGGTCACCTTAGTCTCCTACATCTAGTGCCCAGTCTAACAAACAACAGGCCTGAGCAGGAAATTGGTGCCAGGGGGTCACATGCGACCCAGATCTCTAGTGCCCAATCTAACAAACAAAAGGCCGGAGCCTGAAACTGGTAACAGGGGGTCCCTTTCGACCTCTACGTATAGTGCCCAGTCTAACTAACAACATGCCTGAGTACGAAACTGGTGCCAGGGGGTCACCTGCGGCCCCTATATATAGTGCACAGTCTAACAAATAACAGGCCGGAGCCTGAAACTGGTTCCAAGGGGTCACCTGTTACCCCTGCGTCTAAAACCCAGTCTAACAAACAACAGGCCGAAGACTGAAACTGGTGCCAGGGGGTCCCTTGTGGCCCCTACGTCTAGTGCCCAGTCTAACAAATAATAGGCAGAAGCCTGAAACTGGTGCCAGGGGGTCACCTGCGACCCCTGTGTCTAGTGCCCAGTCTAATAAACAACAGGCCGGAGCCTGAAACTGGTGCCAGGGGGTCCCTTGTGGCCCCTACAACGAGTGCCCAGTCTAACAAACAACAGGCCAGAGCCTGAAACTGGTTCCAGGAGGTCCAGTGCGACACCTACGTCCTGTGCCCAGTCTAAAAAAACACCAGTCCGTAGCTCGGAACTGGTGCCAGGGGGTCACCTGCGGCCCCTACATCTAGTGCCCAGTCTAACAAACAACAGGCCTGAGCAGGAAATTGGTTCCAGGGGGTCACCTGCGACCATGATGTCTAGTGCCCAGTCTATAAAACAAAAGGTTGGAGACCGAAACTGGTGCCAGGGGGTCCCTTGTGGCCCCTACATCTAGTGCCCAGTCTAACAAATAATAGGCCAGAGCCTGAAACTGGTGCCAGGGGGTCCCTTGTGGCCCCTACGTCTAGTGCCCAGTCTAACAAATAATAGGCCGGAGCCTGAAACTGGTGCAAGGGGGTCACCTGTGACCCCTGTGTCTAGTGCCCAGTCTAAGAAACAACAGGTCAGGCCCAAAAATGGTGCCAGGGGGTCACCTGTGACCTCTGCGTCTAGAGCCCAGTCTAACAAACAACAGGCCGGAGCCTGAAACTGGTGCCAGGCGGTCCCTTGCGACCCCTACATAAAAGTGCCCAGTCTAAGAAACACCAGGCAGGGGTTTGTATCTATTAGTAGGGGGTCACCGTAGGCCCCTACACATAGTGCCCAGTCTAACAAACAACAGTCCTAAGCAGGAAATTGGTGCCAGGGGGTCACATGTGACCCTGATCTCTAGTGCTCAATCTAACAAACAAAAGGCCGGAGCATGAAACTGGTGCCAGGGGGTCCGTTTCGACCTCTACGTATAGTGCCCAGTCTAACTAACAACATGCCTGAGTACGAAACTGGTGCCAGGAAGTCACCTGCGACCCAGAGGTCTAGTGCCCAGTCTAAAAAACAAAAGTCTGGAGACCGAAACTGGTGCAAGGGGGTCCCTTGTGGCCCCTACGTCTAGTGCCTAGTCTAACAAATAATAGGCCGGAGCCTGAAACTGGTGCCAGGGGGTCCCTTGTGGCCCTTACATCTAGTGCCCAGTCTAACAAATAATAGGCCGGAGCCTGAAACTGGTGCCAGGGGGTCACCTGTGGCCCCTACGTCTAGTGCCCAGTCTAACAAATAATAGGCCGGAGCCTGAAACTGGTGCCAGGGGGTCACCTGTGACCCCTGTGTTTAGTGCCCAGTCTGAGAAACAACAGGTCGGTCCCCAAAGTCACCTGCGACCCCTGCGTCTAGTGCCCAGTCTGACAAACAACAGGCCGGAGCCTGAAACTGGTGCCAGGAGGTCTTTTGCGACCCCTGTGTCTAAAGCCCAGTCTAACAAACAACAGGCTGGAGCCTGAAACTGGTTCCAGGGGGTCCCTTGCGACCCCTTCATCTAGTGCCCAGTCTAACAAACAACAGGCCTGAGCAGGAAACTGGTGCCAGTGGGACACCTACGACCCTGATCTGTAGTGCCCAATCTAACAAACAAAAGGCGTAGCTTGAAACTGGTGCCTGGGTGTCAATTTTGACGTCTACGTATAGTGCCCAGTCTAATTAACAACATGCCTGAGTACGAAACTGGTGCCAGGCGGTCGCTTTCGACCTCTACGTAATATGGTGGGCGCCGGGGGCGTGCTGAGGCAGTAGGGAGCGGTGACTGTGTGGTCTGCAGCTGCTGGAGTGCTGCTGCTGGGAGGCTAGGTAGTTAGTTCCCGATCTCTGGCGTGTATGCAGTGCTGGGGGCCGCCATGTTGGATCAATTCCCAGTTTGCCAATGGAGTTTAGTTCCTCATCTCTTCTAGCCAATAACGGGCTGTCTGCTCTGGAAAGGGGCGAGCCAAGTCTCAAACCTTGCCAGTGCTTTATGTTTCTGCTTTAGTGCAGGTGTTCTAGCCCTGAGCTCCCCACAGTTCTCATTTGCGGACATTCCAGCATTCTAAGCATATTTTTAAGTCCACTGAATTGTCACTGTGATTTGCCTTCTACTGCACGAACCGCCACTGGTTACCCCAGCTCCGCTGTCTACAGTCCTATCCATAGAGGGAAGACCCCGTGTCCCGTTTGTTCTTCAGCCACGTCTAACAATCATCCACTCTGCAAAACATTCAGTGTTCTTCAGCCACGTCTACCAATCATCCATTCTGCAAAAACTCTCTCAGTGGTTTTTCACCCACAAATAACAATCATCCATTCTGCAAAACTACTTCAGTGTTCTTCAGTCATGTCTAACTAACATGCATTATACAAACTCTTTCAATAAACTCTGCTCCATGAATATTTTGCATTTGAATTCTTCATCTTTGTTACTCAAATATTTGCTCTTATATGTCTTTTCGTTAATAAAAGTATATGAGAAGAAAGAAACTACATTCGTCCTCCTCGTTTTCTCCTTACAGAGGCGTTCACTTCTACAGCTAGCACACACCCAACGGATTCACAAATTCCGCCGTCTGTGACAGATGGTGAAAAGTATCGCCAGTGACCATACTCCTGCATGTAGTGCATCCTGAGGGGTGTAGTAGTGCTGAACAGGAGACCGCCGGTCAGCTTACCGATGCCGGGATCCCGGCAGCATACCGACGCCGGGATCCAGACGGGGAGGGGCGAGTGCAGCAAGCCCCTTGCGGGCTCGCTCCGCTCGCCACGCTGCCGGCTCGGTGGCGACCTGCGGTCGCCACGGGTTCTATTCCCACTCTATGGATGTCGTGGACACCCACGAGTGGAAATAGTCCCTGTTGGCCGGCATGCCGACCATCGGGATACTGACCCGTTGGGCTGTTGGAGGAGGTCATGTGACTGTCGGTCAGCTGACCAGTGGTCACATGAATACCACCCCATCCTGAGCACCTGTAGCACCCCTGCTTTTGTGTCTTAAGCAGTAGCGGATCTTGCCACGGGCAAGCAGGACTTTTGCCCGGGGCGCCGCCTTCCGGAGGGCGCCGCACCAGGGCAAGATCCGCTACTGCCCAGCTGCCCTCCGCCACTGCCCGCTGTGACCCGCTGCCCGCTCCCCTCTCCGAAGGGAGCATCTAGTTCCCTTCATGGAGAGGACCTTTACTGTGCTGTGCGTGATGACGTCATCGCGCACCGCCCAGCAAAGGTCCTCTCCACGAAGGGAACTAGTCTAGTTTCTCTTCGTGGAGAGGACCTTTGCTTTGCGGTGCGCGATGACGTCATCGCGCACCGCACAGCGTTTCAGCAGTGCTACTCTGAACAAGGGGCGTAACTGACCCGCCCCCTGCACGAAACCACGCCCCCTACTTCCCGCCCGGGGCGCAAACAGTGCTGGAACCGGCCCTGGTCTTAAGCCATCTAGTAGCTATTTGTTTCAGATACACATCTGGTCGCATCAATAGAGTCTTGATTAAGCAAATAGCTACTAGACTAGACAAAGAGCACACACACTAATACCAGGTCACATCCTTTGTAAATCACCGGACCTAGCAAAATGCAACACTCACAGGAACAGACAAATAATAACTCTGGGATTTCTACCCCAGAAAAGTCAGTTCTGTATTAAGGGGGTAATTCCAAGTTGATCGCAGCAGGAATTTTGTTAGCAGTTGGGCAAAACCATGGCCCTCATTCCGAGTTGTTCGCTCGGTAAATTTCATCGCATCGCAGCGATTTTCCGCTTAGTGCGCATGCGCAATGTCCGCACTGCGACTGCGCCAAGTAAATTTGCTATGAAGGTAGTATTTTTACTCACGGCTTTTTCTTCGCTCCGGCGATCGTAGTGTGATTGACAGGAAATGGGTGTTACTGGGCGGAAACAGGCCGTTTTATGGGCGTGTGGGGAAAAACGCTACCGTTTCCGGAAAAAACGCGGGAGTGGCTGGAGAAACGGGGGAGTGTCTGGACGAACGCTGGGTGTGTTTGTGACGTCAAACCAGAAACGACAAGCACTGAACTGATCGCAGATGCCGAGTAAGTCTGAAGCTACTCTGAAACTGCTAAGAAGTTTGTAATCGCAATATTGCGAATACGTCGTTCGCAATTTTAAGAAGCTAAGATTCACTCCCAGTAGGCGGCGGCTTAGCGTGAGCAACTCTGCTAAAATCGCCTTGCGAGCGAACAACTCGGAATGACCTCCCATGTGCACTGCAGGGGGGGGGGGGGGGGGGCAGATGTAACATGTGCAGAGAGTGTTAGATTTGGGTGGGGTGTGTTCAATCTGCAATCTAATTTGCAGTGTAAAAATAAAGCAGCCAGTATTTACCCTGCACAGAAACAAAATAACCCACCTAAATCCAACTCTCTCTGCACATGTTATATCTGCCTCCCCTGCAGTGCACATGGTTTTGCCCAACTGCTAAAAATTTTCCTGCTGCGATCAACTTGGAATTACCCCCTAAATTTTCTGCATTTACAGTATACACTTTGGGCACTGCACTAGCAAGGCAAATAAGTAAAATACAATAAATTACTTTCCATTCTTATGTCAGGGAAAGGAATTAAGGACCTTATTCAGTAAGAATTGCAATTTCTTTTAAAAAGCAGTTTCAGCGATCAAATAGTTGCCGCCAAGAAATAGAGAAAAGATGCCCATTGCAGAAATTGCGAATGCATCGCAGTATGCGGGCTGATCGCAGAACCATACGTAATTACCGGAACATCAAAGATTTTTCTTATCTGCGCCAGGCAAGGTCGTCCAAAAATCTTGCAACACAAGAGGCTGCAAGTGGTCATCGCTGACGTCAGAGGCCCTCCTTGAAAACCCCTGGGCATGCCTGCGTTTTTTCACATACACCCAGAAAACGGCGGGTGTCCGCCCAGAAACGCCAGCTTCCTGTCAGTTGAGCAGCGTCTGCATTGCGATCACGATGTGTATGCATTTTCTGTTGCAATTGTTACTCACCCATGCGTAATGCGAATACTGCGCATTCGCAGTCGTTTGATAATCGGGCAGATTGCGATTTTGCTAATTTTTCAATCCTTACTGAATGAGGTCCTAAGCCAGATACAAAGTATTCCCTTCACTGCCAGAAACACCAGTATCAATCTCCCATTGTACCATGGTCCTTTTTTAGCACTGGGGAATAAATAAGATTTTACTCACCGGTAAATCTATTTCTCGTAGTCCGTAGTGGATGCTGGGAAGTCCGTAAGGACCATGGGGAATAGCGGCTCCGCAGGAGACTGGGCACAACTAAAAGAAAGCTTTTAGACTACCTTGTGTGCACTGGCTCCTCCCACCATGACCCTCCTCCAAGCCTCAGTTAGGATACTGTGCCCGGAAGAGCTGACACAATAAGGAAGGATTTTGAATCCCGGGTAAGACTCATACCAGCCACACCAATCACACCGTACAACTCGTGATAAGAAACCCAGTTAACAGTATGATAACAATGGAGCCTCTGAACAGATGGCTCTCAATAATAACCCGATTTGTTAACAATTACTATTTACAAGTATTGCAGACAATCCGCACTTGGGATGGGCGCCCAGCATCCACTACGGACTACGAGAAATAGATTTACCGGTGAGTAAAATCTTAATTTCTCTGACGTCCTAGTGGATGCTGGGAACTCCGTAAGGACCATGGGGATTATACCAAAGCTCCCAAACGGGTGGGAGAGTGCGGATGACTCTGCAGCACCGAATGAGAAAACTCAAGGTCCTCCTCAGCCAGGGTATCAAATTTGTAGAATCTTGCAAACGTATTTGACCCCGACCAAGTAGCAGCTCGGCAAAGTTGTAAAGCCGAGACCCCTCGGGCAGCCGCCCAAGAAGAGCCCACCTTCCTCGTGGAATGGGCTTTTACTGATTTAGGATGCGGCAGTCCAGCCGCAGAATGCGCCAGCTGAATTGTGCTACAAATCCAGCGAGCAATAGTCTGCTTAGAAGCAGGAGCACCCAGTTTGTTGGGTGCATACAGGATAAATAGCGAGTCAGTTTTCCTGACTCCAGCCGTCCTGGAAACATACATTTTCAAGGCCCTGACTACGTCCAGCAACTTGAAATCCTCCAAGTCCCTAGTAGCCGCAGGCACTACAATAGGTTGGTTCAAGTGAAAAGCTGATACCACTTTAGGGAGAAACTGGGGACGAGTCCTCAATTCCGCCCTATCCATATGGAAAATCAGATAAGGGCTTTTACATGACAAAGCCGCCAATTCTGACACACGCCTGGCCGAAGCCAAGGCCAATAACATGACCACTTTCCACGTGAGATATTTCAGATCCACGGTTTTAAGTGGTTCAAACCAATGTGATTTTAAGAAACTCAACACCACGTTGAGATCCCAAGGTGCCACTGGAGGCACAAAAGGGGGCTGAATATGCAGCACTCCCTTTACAAAAGTCTGAACTTCAGGCAGAGAAGCCAGTTCTTTCTGAAAGAAAATCAACAGAGCCGAAATCTGGACCTTAATGGAACCCAATTTTAGGCCCATAGTCACTCCTGACTGTAGGAAGTGCAGAAATCAACCCAGCTGAAATTCCTCTGTTGGGGCCTTCCTGGCCTCACACCACGCAACATATTTTCGCCAAATACGGTGATAATGGTTTGCGGTTACTTCTTTCCTAGCTTTAATCAGTGTAGGAATGACTTCCTCCGGAATGCCCTTTTCCTTTAGGATCCGGTGTTCAACCGCCATGCCGTCAAACGCAGCCGCGGTAAGTCTTGGAACAGACAGGGCCCCTGCTGTAGCAGATCCTGTCTGAGCGGTAGAGGCCATGGGTCCTCTGATACCATTTCTTGAAGTTCTGGGTACCAAGCTCTTCTTGGTCAATCCGGAACCACGAGTATCGTCCTTACTCCTCGTCTTCTTATTATTCTCAGTACCTTTGGTATGAGAGGCAGAGGAGGGAACACATAAACCGACTGGTACACCCACGGTGTCACTAGAGCGTCCACAGCTATTGCCTGAGGGTCCCTTGACCTGGTGCAATATCTCTCTAGCTTCTTGTTTAAGCGGGACGCCATCATGTCCACCTGTGGCCTTTCCCAACGGTTTACCAGCAGTTGGAAGACTTCTGGATGAAGTCCCCACTCTCCCGGGTGTAGGTCGTGTCTGCTGAGGAAGTCTGCTTCCCAGTTGTCCACTTCCGGAATGAACACTGCTGACAGTGCTAACACGTGATTTTCCGCCCATTGGAGAATCCTTGTGGCTTCTGCCATCGCCATCCTGCTTCTTGTGCCACCCTGGCCGTTTTTGAAGCAGGGGCCTTGCCTGACTTAGGTCATTGTAAATGGCCCTCAGTTCCAGAATATTTATGTGTAGGGAAGTCTCTTGACTTGACCAAAGTCCTTGGAAGTTTCTTCCCGGTCTGACTGCCCCCCAGCCTCGAAGGCTGGCATCCGTGGTCACCAGGACCCAGTCCTGTATGCCGAACCTGCGGCCCTCTTGAAGATGAGCACTCTGCAGCCACCACAGCAAAGATATCCTGGTCCTTGGAGACAGGGTTATCAGCCGATGCATCTGAAGATGCGAGCCGGACCACTTGTCCAACAGGTCCCACTGAAAAGTTCTTGCATGTAACCTGCCGAATGGGATTGCTTCGTAGGAAGCCACCATTTTTCCCAGGACTCGCGTGCAGTGATGCACCGATACCCGTTTTGGTTTCAGGAGGTCTCTGACTAGAGATGACAGCTCCATGGCTTTCTTCTCCGGGAGAAACACTTTTTTTCTGGTCTGTGTCCAGAAACATCCCCAGGAACAGTAGACGTGTGGTAGGAACCAGCTGTGACTTTGGAATGTTTAGAATCTATCCGTGCTGTTGTAGCACATCCCGAGATAATGCTACCCCGACCGACAACTGCTCCTTGGACCTCGCCTTTATAAGGAGATCGTCCAAGTACGGGATAATTAAAACTCCCTTTTTTCGAAGGAGTATCATCATTTCTGCCATTACCTTCGTAAACACCCTTGGTGCGGTGGACAGTCCAAACGGCAGTGTCTGGAATTGGTAATGGCAATCCTGTACCACAAATCTGAGGTACTCCTGGTGAGGATGGTAAATGGGAACATGCAGGTAAGCATCCTTGATGTAATCCCCCTCGTCCAGGCTTGCAATAACCGCCCTAAGCAATTCCATCTTGAACTTGAATTTCTTCATGTATGTGTTCAAGGACTTCAAATTTAAAATGGGTCTGACCGAACCGTCCGGTTTCGGCACCTCAAATAGAGTGGAATAGTAACCCCATCCTTGTTGAAGTAGGGGCACCTTGACTATCACCTGCTGGGAATACAGCTTGTGAATTGCCTCTAGCACAGCCTCCCTGCCTGAGGGAGTTGTCGGTAAGGCAGATTTGAGGAAACGGCATGGCGGATACGTCTCGAATTCCAGCCTGTACCCCTGAGATACTACTTGAAGGATACAGGGATCCACCTGTGAGCGAGCCCACTGATCGCTGAAATTTTTGAGGCGGCCCCCCACCGTACCTGGCTCCGCCTGTGGAGCCCCACCATAATGCGGTGGACTTGGAAGAAGCGGGGGAGGACTTTTGTTCCTGGGAACCTGCTGCTTGTGGCAGTCTTTTCCCTCTACCTCTGCCCTTGGGCAGAAAGGACCCGCCTTTCCCCAGCCTGCTTTTCTGGGGTCGAAAGGACTGTACCTGATAATACGGCGCTTTCTTAGGTTGTGAGGGAACATGGGGCAAAAAAGCTGACTTCCCAGCTGTTGCTGTGGAAACTAGGTCTGAGAGACCATCCCCGAACAACTCCTCACCCTTATAAGGAAAAACTTCCATGTGCCTTTTAGAATCTGCATCCCCTGTCCACTGCCGAGTCCATAAGCCTCTCCTCGCAGAAATGGACATTGCACTTATTTTAGATGCCTGCCGGCAGATCTCCCTCTGTGCATCTCTCATGTATAAGACAGAGTCTTTTATATGCTCTATGGTTAGCAGAATAGTGTCCCTGTCTAGGGTGTCAATATTTTCCGACAGGGAGTCTGACCACGCAGCAGCAGCACTGCACATCCATGCTGACGCAATAGCTGGTCTCAATATAATGCCTGAGTGTGTATATACAGACTTCAGGATGGCCTCCTGCTTCCTATCAGCAGGCTCCTTGAGGGCGGACGTATCCGGGGACGGTAGTGCCAGCTTTTTTGACAAACGTGTGAGCGCTTTATCCACCCTAGGTGGTGTTTCCCAACGTGACCTATCCTCTGGCGGGAAAGGGTACGCCATTAGTAACTTTTTAGAGATTACCAATTTCTTATCGGGAAAAGCCCACGCTTCTTCACACACTTCATTTCATTCTTCAGATGGGGGAAAAACTACTGGAAGTTATTTCTCTCCAAACATAATACCCTTTTTTGTGGTACCTGGGGTAATATCAGAAATATGTAATACCTCTTTCATAGCCTCAATCATGTAACGAATGGCCCTACTGGACATTAAATTAGTCTCATCGTCGTCGACACTGGTATCTGAATCCGTGTCGACATCCGTGTCTGCCATCTGAGGTAGCGGGCGTTTTAGAGCCCCTGATGGCTTTTGAGGCGTCTGGGCAGGCACGAGCTGAGAAGCCGGCTGTCCCGCATTTGGCATGTCGTCAAATTTCTTATGTAAGGAGTCGACACTAGCTCGTAATTCCTTCCATAAATCCATCCATCCAGGTGTCTGCCCCGCAAGGGGTGACATCACATTTACAGGCATTTGCTCTGCCTCCACATCAGTCTCCTCATCAAACATGTCGTCACAGCCGTACCGACACACCGCACACACACAGGGAATGCTCTGATTGAGGACAGGACCCCACAAAAAGCCCTTTGGGGAGCCAGAGAGAGAGTATGCCAGCACACACCAGAGCGCTATATAATGCAGGGACTAACTGAATTATGACCTCTTATAGCTGCTTATTGTATTAAACTGCGCCTAAATTTAGTGCCCCCCCCCCTCTCTTTTTTACCCTTTCTGAAGTGTAGACTGCAGGGGAGAGCCAGGGAGCTCCCTTCCAGCGGACCTGTGAGGGAAAAAATGGCGCCAGTGTGCTGAGGGAGATAGCTCCGCCCCTTTTTCGGCTGAATTTTCTCCCGCTTTTTTATGGATTCTGGCAGGGGTATTAATCACATATATAGCCTCTGGGGCTATATATTGTGATTATTTTGCCAGCCAAGGTGTTTTTATTGCTGCTCAGGGCGCCCCCCTCCCCCAGCGCCCTGCACCCTCAGTGACCGGAGTGTGAAGTGTGTATGAGGAGCAATGGCGCACAGCTGCAGTGCTGTGCGCTACCTTGGTGAAGACTGATGTCTTCTGCCGTCGATTTTCCGGACCTCTTCTTGCTTCTGGCTCTGTAAGGGGGACGGCGGCGCGGTTCTGGGACCGAACACCAAGGACGGGTCCTGCGGTCGATCCCTCTGGAGCTAATGGTGTCCAGTAGCCTAAGAAGCCCAAGCTAGCTGCAAGCAGGCAGGTTCGCTTCTTCTCCCCTTAGTCCCTCGCTGCAGTGAGCCTGTTGCCAGCAGATCTCACTGTAAAATAAAAAACCTAAAATATACTTTCTTTCTAGGAGCTCAGGAGAGCCCCTAGTGTGCATCCAGCTCGGCCGGGCACAAAAATCTAACTGAGGCTTGGAGGAGGGTCATGGTGGGAGGAGCCAGTGCACACCAGGTAGTCTAAAAGCTTTCTTTTAGTTGTGCCCAGTCTCCTGCGGAGCCGCTATTCCCCATGGTCCTTACAGAGTTCCCAGCATCCACTAGGACGTCAGAGAAATATGGATCAAGTATAGAATTGATAAGCGAGGAGTTAACCACCACTTACCTGGCATGGTGGCATCAGATGCGACCACACCAGGCAGTGTTTTATCTGACCTGGGCGCACAGGATGTGACCAGTCAGATAAACAGTGTTTGCAGCGGCAGTGAAGGGAAACTTCCCTCCGCTGCTGCTGTCAGAGGGACCGGAAGGTCCCTCTGTCTCCCGACACCCTCCCCTTAGTGTTGCCGCGCTGTCAATCACTGCTGATCAGTCAGCAAGGCAGGACCCCCCACCCAGCGGCTGCAGACAATGGCAGCCGCTGGGAAAGTGTAAAACAGCCCCCTCAAGCCACCCCAGACCCCCCCTGTGTACCTGGCAGCTGTCTTGGGGGTAAAAAGTAACGTTACAATGGTTGCGATGTTACCGATGTTACTGAACTTCCCATAAATATATATTTTTTTTACTAAAATCATTTTGGACTGGGTTAAATTCATGTTCTTCACCTAATTCACTCATAAAATTAAAAAAAAGTAAATTTCGGAGCGGTTAAGTTGTTAAAAAAAAAAAAAGATAATTCTTAGTACCGAAATAAGGACCAGTATATCATAGAGACTGGTGGAGCTGGTCACAGGGATGAGCCACAAATATGTAGTGTTTGGCCATTATATCAGTCTGACGTTTGCTGAGCTGTGTATAAAAGTATGGAAAGTATAGAAAGCTAAACAGACAGTGGGCCTAATTCAGAGTTGATCGCAGCAGCAAATTGGCAAATGGGCAAAACCATGTGCAGTGCAGGGGGTGGGGGAGATATCAGAACCTTTGCTGGGCGCCGCGGTGCGCGATGACGTCATCATGCACAGCACAGTAAAGGTCCTCTCCATGAAGGGAACTAGACGCTCCCTTCGGAGCGGGGAGCGGGCAGCGGGTCACAGCGGGCAGTGGCGGTGGGCAGCTGGGCAGTAGCGGATCTTGCCCTGGTGCGGCGCCCTCCGGAAGGCGGCGCCCCGGGCAAAAGTCCTGCTTGCCCGTGGCAAGATCAACTACTGCTTAAGACACAAAAGCAGGGGTGCTACAGGTGCTCAGGATGGGGTGGTATTCACGTGACCACTGGTCAGCTGACCGACAGTCACATGACCTCCTCCAACAGCCCAACGGGTCAGTATCCCGATGGTCGGCATGCCGACCAACAGGGACTATTTCCACTCGTGGGTGTCCACGACATCCATAGAGTGGGAATAGAACCCGTGGCGACCGTAGGTCGCCACCGAGCCGGCAGAGTGGCGAGCGGAGCGAGCCCGCAAGGGGCTTGCTGCACTCGCCCCTCCCCGTCGGGATCCCGGCGTCGGTATGCTGCCGGGATCCCGGCATCGGTAAGCTGACCGGCGGTCTCCTGTTCAGCACTACTACACCCCTCAGGATGCACTACATGCAGGAGTATGGTCACTGGCGATACTTTTCACCATCTGTCACAGACGGCGGAATTTGTGAATCCGTTGGGTGTGTGCTAGCTGTAGAAGTGAACGCCTCTGTAAGGAGAAAACGAGGAGGACGAATGTAGTTTCTTCTCATATACTTTTATTAACGAAAAGACATATAAGAGCAAATATTTGAGTAACAAAGATGAAGAATTCAAATGCAAAATATTCATGGAGCAGAGTTTATTGAAAGAGTTTGTATAATGTATGTTAGTTAGACGTGACTGAAGAACACTGAAGTAGTTTTGCAGAATGGATGATTGTTATTTGTGGGTGAAAAACTACTGAGAGAGTTTTTGCAGAATGGATGATTGGTAGACGTGGCTGAAGAACACTGAAGGAGTTTTGCAGAGTGGATGATTGTTAGACGTGGCTGAAGAACAAACGGGACACAGGGTCTTCCCTCTATGGATAGGACTGTAGACAGCGGAGCTTGGGTAACCAGTGGCGGTTCGTGCAGTAGAAGGCAAATCACAGTGACAATTCAGTGGACTTAAAAATATGCTTAGAATGCTGGAATGTCCGCAAATGAGAACTGTGGGGAGCTCAGGGCTAGAACACCTGCACTAAAGCAGAAACATAAAGCACTGGCAAGGATTGAGACTGGGCTCGCCCCTTTCCAGAGCAGACAGCCCGTGATTGGCTGGAAGAGATGAGGAACTAAACTCCATTGGCAAACTGGGAATTGATCCAACATGGCGGCCCCCAGCACTGCAGACACGCCAGAGATCGGGACGACGGGATCTCACTAGCCAGCCTCCCAGCAGCAGCACTCCAGCAGCTGCAGACCACACAGTCATCGCTCCCTACTGCCTCAGCACTCCCCCGGCGCCCACCATATTACGTAGAGGTCGAAAGCGACCGCCTGGCACCAGTTTCGTACTCAGGCATGTTGTTAGTTAGACTGGGCACTATACGCAGACGTCAAAATTGACACCCTCGCACCAGTTTCAAGCTACGCCTTTTGTTTGTTAGATTGGGCACTACAGATCAGGGTCGCAGGTGTCCCACTGGCACCAGTTTCCTGCTCAGGCCTGTTGTTTGTTAGACTGGGCACTAGATGAAGGGGTCGCAAGGGACCCCCTGGAACCAGTTTCAGGCTCCAGCCTGTTGTTTGTTAGACTGGGCTTTAGACGCAGGGGTCGCAAGGGACCTCCTGGCACCAGTTTCAGGCTCCGGCCTGTTGTTTGTCAGACTGGGCTCTAGACGCAGGGGTCGCAGGTGACCCCCTGGCACCAGTTTGGGGCCCGACCTGTTGTTTCTCAGACTGGGCACTAAACACAGGGGTCACAGGTGACCCCCTGGCACCAGTTTCAGGCTCCGGCCTATTATTTGATAGAGTGGGCACTAGACGTAGGGGACACAGGTGACCCCCTGGCACCAGTTTCAGGCTCCGGCCTATTATTTGTTAGACTGGGCACTAGATGTAGGGGCCACAAGGGACCCCCTGGCACCAGTTTCAGGCTCCGGCCTATTATTTGTTAGACTGGGCACTAGACGTAGGGGCCACAAGGGACCCCCTGGCACCAGTTTCGGTCTCCAGACTTTTGTTTTTTAGACTGGGCACTAGACATAGGGGTCGCAGGTGACCTTCTGGCACCAGTTTCGTACTCAGGCATGTTGTTAGTTAGACTGGGCACTATACGTAGAGGTCGAAAGGGACCCCCTGGCACCAGTTTCATGCTCCGGCCTTTTGTTTGTTAGATTGAGCACTAGAGATCAGGGTCGCATGTGACCCCCTGGCACCTATTTCCTGCTTAGGCCTGTTGTTTGTTAGACTGGGCACTATGTGTAGGGGCCTACGGTTACCCCCTACTAATAGATACAAACCCCGTCCTGGTGTTTCTTAGACTGGGCACTTTTATGTAGGGGTCTCAAGGGACCGCCTGGCACCAGTTTCAGGCTCCGGCCTGTTGTTTGTTAGACTGGGCTCTAGACGCAGAGGTCACAGGTGACTCCCTGGCACCAGTTTTGGGCCCGACCTGTTGTTTCTTAGACTGGGCTCTAGACACAGGGGTCACAGGTGACCCCCTTGCACCAGTTTCAGGCTCCGGCCTATTATTTGTTAGACTGGGCACTAGACGTAAGGGGCCACAAGGGACCCACTGGCACCAGTTTCAGGCTCCGGCCTATTATTTGTTAGACTGGGCACTAGATGTAGGGGCCACAAGGGAACCCCTGGCACCAGTTTCGGTCTCCAACCTTTTGTTTTATAGACTGGGCACTAGACATCAGGGTCGCAGGTGACCCCCTGGAACCAATTTCCTGCTCAGGCCTGGTGTTTGTTAGACTGGGCACTAGATGTAGGGGCCGCTGGTGACCACCTGGCACCAGTTTTGGGCCCGACCTGTTGTTTCTTAGACTGGGCACTAGACACAGGGGTCACAGGTGACCCCCTTGCACCAGTTTCAGGCTCCGGCCTATTATTTGTTAGACAGGGCACTAGACTTAGGGGCCACAAGGGACCCCCTGGCACCAGTTTCAGGTTCCGGCCTATTATTTGTTAGACTGGGCACTAGATGTAGGGGCCACAAGGGACCCCCTGGCACCAGTTTCGGGCTCTGGCCTGTTGTTTCTTAGACTGGGCACTATGTGTAAGGGCCTACGGTGACCCCCAGCCAATAGATACAAACACCGGCCTGGTGTTTCTTAGACTGGGCACTTGACGTAGGGGTCGCAAGGGACCTCCTGGCACCAGTTTCAGTTTCCGGCCTATTATTTGTTAGACTGGGCACTAGATGTAGGGGCCACAAGGGACCCCCTGGCACCAGTTTCAGGCTTCAGCCTTTTGTTTGTTAGACTGGGCTTTAGACACAGGGGTCACAGGTGACCCCTTTGAACCAGTTTCAGGCTCCGGCCTGTTGTTTGTTAAACTGGGCACTAGTTGTAGGGGCCACAAAGGACCAAATGGCATCAGTTCCAAACCCCGGCCTGCTGTTGACTGGGCAGTGGACGTAGGGGTCGCAAGGGACCTCCTGGCACCAGTTTCAGGCTCCAGCCTGTTGTTTGTTAGACTGGGCTCTAGAAGCAGGGGTCGCAGGTGACCCCATGGCACCAGTTTTGGGCCCGACCTGTTGTTTCTTATACTGGGCACTAGAGACAGGGGTCACAGGTGACCCCCTTGCACCAGTTTCAGGCTCCGGCCTATTATTTGTTAGACTGGGCACTAGATGTAGGGGCCACAAAGGACCCCCTGGCACCAGTTTCGGGCTCTGGCCTGTTGTTTCTTAGACTGGATTCTAGATGTAGGGGCCACAAGGGACCCCCTGGCACCGGTTTCGGGCTCTGGTCTGTTGTTTCTTAGACTGGGCACTATGTGTAAGGGCCTACGGTGACCCCCAGCCAATAGATACAAACACTGGCCTGGTGTTTCTTAGACTGGGCACTTGACGTAGGGGTCGCAAGGGACCTCCTGGCACCAGTTTCAGTTTCCGGCCTATTATTTGTTAGACTGGGCACTAGATGTAGGGGCCACAAGGGACTCCCTGGCACCAGTTTCAGGCTTCGGCCTTTTGTTTGTTAGACTGGGCTTTAGACACAGGGGTCACAGGTGACCCCTTTGAACCAGTTTCATGCTCCGGCCTGTTGTTTGTTAAACTGGGCACTAGTTGTAGGGGCCACAAAGGACCAAATGGCATCAGTTCCAAACCCCGGCCTGCTGTTGACTGGGCAGTGGACGTAGGGGTCGCAAGGGACCTCCTGGCACCAGTTTCAGGCTCCAGCCTGTTGTTTGTTAGACTGGGCTCTAGAAGTAGGGGTCGCAGGTGACCCCATGGCACCAGTTTTGGGCCCGACCTGTTGTTTCTTATACT
The DNA here is from genome assembly GCF_028390025.1 of Pseudophryne corroboree. Classification (NCBI taxonomy): domain Eukaryota; kingdom Metazoa; phylum Chordata; class Amphibia; order Anura; family Myobatrachidae; genus Pseudophryne; species Pseudophryne corroboree. Next base: position 64,440,348 of record NC_086446.1, on the reverse strand, counting down.
GGGCACTAGAGACAGGGGTCACAGGTGACCCCCTTGCACCAGTTTCAGGCTCCGGCCTATTATTTGTTAGACTGGGCACTAGATGTAGGGGCCACAAGGGACCCCCTGGCACCAGTTTCGGGCTCTGGCCAGTTGTTTCTTAGACTGGGCACTAGACACAGGGGTCGCAGGTGACCCCCTGGCACCAGTTTCAGGCTTCTGCCTATTATTTGTTAGATTGGGCACTAGACGCAGGGGTAACAGGTGACCCCTTGGCACCAGTTTCAGGCTCCGGCCTGTTGTTTGTTAGACTTAGCACTAGATATAGGGGCCGCAGGTGACCCCCTGGCACCAGTTTCGTACTCAGGGATGTTGATAGTTAGACTGGGCACTATACGTAGAGGTCAAAAGGGACCCCCTGGCACCAGTTTCAGGCTTCGGCCTTTTGTTTGTTAGATTGGGCACTAGAGATCAGGGTCGCATGTGACCCCCTGGCACCAATTTCCTGCTCAGGCCTGCTGTTTGTTAGACTGGGCACTAGATGTAGGGGCCTAAGGTGACCCTCTGGCACCAGTTCCATACCCCGGCCTGCTGTTTCTTAGACTGGGCACTGGACGTAGGGGTCGCAAGGGACCTCCTGGCACCAGTTTCAGGCTCCGGCCTGTTGTTTGTTAGACTGGGCTCTAGACGCAGGGGTCGCAGGTGACCCCCTGGCACCAGTTTTGGGCCCGACCTGTTGTTTCTTAGACTGGGCACTAGACACAGGGGTCACAGGTGACTCCCTTGCACCAGTTTCAGGCTCCGGCCTATTATTTGTTAGACTGGGCACTAGACTTAGTGGCCACAAGGGACCACCTCGCACCAGTTTCAGTTTCCGGCCTATTATTTGTTAGACTGGGCACTAGACATAGGGGCCACAAGGTACCCCCTGGCACCAGTTTCAGGCTTCGGCCTTTTGTTTGTTAGACTGGGCTTTAGACAAAGGGGTAACAGGTGACCCCTTTGAACCAGTTTCAGGCTCCGGCCTGTTGTTTGTTAAACTGGGCACTAGTTGTAGGGGCCACAAAGGACCAAATGGCATCAGTTCCAAACCCCGGCCTGCTGTTTCTTAGACTGGGCAGTGGACGTAGGGGTCGCAAGGGACCTCCTGGCACCAGTTTCAGGCTCCAGCCTGTTGTTTGTTAGACTGGGCTCTAGAAGCAGGGGTCGCAGGTGACCCCCTGGCAACAGTTTTGGGCCCGACCTGTTGTTTCTTATACTGGGCACTAGACACAGGGGTCACAGGTGACCCCGTGGCACCAGTTTCAGGCTACGGCCTATTATTTGTTAGACTGGGCACTAGATGTAGGGGCCACAAGGGACCCCCTGGCACCAGTTTCGGGCTCTGGCCTGTTGTTTCTTAGACTGGGCACTAGACTCAGAGATCGCAGGTGACCCCCTGGCACCAGTTTTGGGCCAGACCTGTTGTTTCTTAGACTGGACACTAGACACAGGGGTCACAGGTGACCCCCTGGCACCAGTTTCAGGCTCCGGTATATTATTTGTTAGAGTGGGCACTAGACGTAGGGGCCACAAAGGACCCCCTGGCACCAGTTTCAGGCTTTGGCCTTTTGTTTGTTAGACTGGGCTTTAGACACAGGGGTAACAGGTGACCCCTTTGAACCACTTTCAGGATCCGGCCTGTTGTTTGTTAAACTGGGCACTAGTTGTAGGGGCCACAAAGGACCAAATGGCATCAGTTCCAAACCCCGGCCTGCTGTTTCTTAGACTGGGCAGTGGACGTAGGGGTCGCAAGGGACCTCCTGGCACCAGTTTCAGGCTCCAGCCTGTTGTTTGTTAGACTGGGCTCTAGAAGCAGGGGTCGCAGGTGACCCCCTGGCACCAGTTTTGGGCCCGACCTGTTGTTTCTTATACTGGGCACTAGACACAGGGGTCACAGGTGACCCCCTGGCACCAGTTTCAGGCTCCGGCCTATTATTTGTTAGACTGGGCACTAGACGTAGGGGCCACAAAGGACCCATGGCACCAGTTTCAGGCTCCGTCCTGTTGTTTGTTAGACTAGGCACTAGACACAGGGGTCACAGGTGACCCCCTTGCACCAGTTTCAGGCTCCGGCCTATTATTTGTTAGACTGGGCACTAGACGTAGGGGCCACAAGGGACCCCCTGGCACCAGTTTCGGTCTCCAGACTTTTGTTTTTTAGACTGGGCACTAGACATAGGGGTCGCAGGTGACCCCCTGGCACCAGTTTCGTACTCAGGCATGTTGTTAGTTAGACTGGGCACTATACGTAGAGGTCGAAAGGGACCTCCTGGCACCAGTTTCAGGCTTCGGCCTTTTGTTTGTTAGATTGGGCACTAGAGATCAGGGTCGCATTTGACCCCCTGGCACCAATTTCCTGCTCAGGCCTGTTGTTTGTTAGACTGGGCACTATGTGTAGGGGCCTACGGTGACCCCCAGCCAATAGATACAAACACCGGCCTGGTGTTTCTTAGACTGGGCACTTGACGTAGGGGTCGCAAGGGACCTCCTGGCACCAGTTTCAGTTTCCGGCCTATTATTTGTTAGACTGGGCACTAGATGTAGGGGCCACAAGGGACCCCCTGGCACCAGTTTCAGGCTTTGGCCTTTTGTTTGTTACACTGGGCTTTAGACACAGGGGTCACAGGTGACCCCTTTGAACCAGTTTCAGGCTCCGGCCTGTTGTTTGTTAAACTGGGCACTAGTTGTAGGGGCCACAAAGGACCAAATGGCATCAGTTCCAAACCCCGGCCTGCTGTTGACTGGCCAGTGGACGTAGGGGTCGCAAGGGACCTCCTGGCACCAGTTTCAGGCTCCAGCCTGTTGTTTGTTAGACTGGGCTCTAGAAGCAGGGGTCGCAGGTGACCCCCTGGCACCAGTTTCGGGCCCGACCTGTTGTTTCTTATACTGGGCACTAGACACAGGGGTCACAGGTGACCCCTGGCACCAGTTTCAGGCTACGGCCTATTATTTGTTAGACTGGGCACTAGATGTAGGGGCCACAAGGGACCCCCTGGCACCAGTTTCGGGCTCTGGCCTGTTGTTTCTTAGACTGGGCACTAGACACAGGGATCGCAGGTGACCCCCTGGCACCAGTTTTGGGCCAGACCATTTGTTTCTTAGACTGGACACTAGACACAGGGGTCACAGGTGACCCCCTGGCACCAGTTTCAGGCTCCGGTATATTATTTGTTAGAGTGGGCACTAGACGTAGGGGCCACAAAGGACCCCCTGGCACCAGTTTCAGGCATCGGCCTTTTGTTTGTTAGACTGGGCTTTAGACACAGGGGTAACAGGTGACCCCTTTAAACCACTTTCAGGATCCAGCCTGTTGTTTGTTAAACTGGGCACTAGTTGTAGGGGCCACAAAGGACCAAATGGCATCAGTTCCAAACCCCGGCCTGCTGTTTCTTAGACTGGGCAGTGGACGTAGGGGTCGCAAGGGACCTCCTGGCACCAGTTTCAGGCTCCAGCCTGTTGTTTGTTAGACTGGGCTCTAGAAACAGGGGTCGCAGGTGACCTCCTGGCACCAGTTTTGGGCCCGACCTGTTGTTTCTTATACTGGGCACTAGACACAGGGGTCACAGGTGACCCCCTGGCACCAGTTTCAGGCTCCGGCCTATTATTTGTTAGACTGGGCACTAGACGTAGGGGCCACAAAGGACCCATGGCACCAGTTTCAGGCTCCGTCCTGTTGTTTGTTAGACTAGGCACTAGACACAGGGGTCACAGGTGACACCTTGGAACCAGTTTCAAGCTCCGGCCTGTTGTTTGTTAGACTGGGCACTAGATATAGGGGCCGCAGGTGACCCCCTGGCACCAGTTTCGGACTCAGGGATGTTGTTAGTTAGACTGGGCACTATACGTAGAGGTCGAAAGGGACCCCCTGGCACTAGTTTCAGGCTCCGGCCTTTTGTTTGTTAGATTGGGCACTAGAGATCAGGTTTGCATGTGACCCCCTGGCACCAGTTTCCTGCTCAGGCCGGTTGTTTGTTAGACTGGGTACTAGATGTAGGGGACTAAGGTGACCCCCTGGCACCAGTTCCAAACCCCGGCCTGCTGTTTCTTAGACTGGGCACTGGACGTAGGTGCCACAAAGGACCCCCTGGCACCAGTTTCAGGCTCCGGCCTGTTGTTTGTTAGACTGGGCTCAAGACGCAGGGGTCGCAGGTGACCCCCTGGCACCAGTTTTGGGCCCGACCTGTTGTTTCTTAGACTGGACACTAGACACAGGGGTCACAGGTGACACCCTGGCACCAGTTTCAGGCTCCGTCCTGTTGTTTGTTGGACTGGTCACTAGTTGTAGGGGAAACAAGGGACCACCTGGCACCAGTTTCGGTCTCCTGCCTTTTGTTTTTTAGACTGGGCACTAGACATAGGGGTCGCAGGTGACTCCCTGGCACCAGTTTCATACTCAGGCATGTTATTAGTTAGACTGGGCACTATACGTAGAGGTCGAAAGGGACCCCCTGGCACCAATTTCAGGCTCCGGCCTTTTGTTTGTTAGATTGGGCTCTAGAGATCAGGGTCGCATGTGACCCCCTGGCACCAATTTCCTGCTCAGGCCTGTTGTTTGTTAGACTGGGCACTAGATGTAGGGGCCTAAGGTGACCCCCTGGCACCAGTTCCAAACCCCGGCCTGCTGTTTCTTAGACTGGGCACTGGACGTAGGGGTCGCAAGGGACCTCCTGGCACCAGTTTCAGGCTCCGTCCTGTTGTTTGTTAGACTAGGCACTAGACAGAGGGGTCACAGTTGACCCTCTTGCTCCAGTTTCAGGCTCCGGCCTATTATTTGTTAGACTGGGCACTAGACGTAGGGGCAACAAGGGACCCCCTGGCACCAGTTTCGGTCTCCAGACTTTTGTTTTTTAGATTGGGCACTAGACATAGGGGTCGCAGGTGACCCCCTGGCACCAGTTTCGTACTCAGGCATGTTGTTAGTTAGACTGGGCACTATACGTAGAGGTCGAAAGGGACCCCCTGGCACCAGTTTCAGGCTCCGGCCTTTTGTTTGCTAGATTGGGCACTAGAGATCAGGATCGCATGTGACCCCCTGGCACAAATTTCCTGCTCAGGACTGTTGTTTGTTAGACTGGGCACTATGTTTAGGGGCCTACGGTGACCCCCAGCCAATAGATACAAACATCGGCCTGGTGTTTCTTAGACTGGGCACTTGACGTAGGGGTCGCAAGGGACCTCCTGGCACCAGTTTCAGTTTCCGGCCTATTATTTGTTAGACTGGGCACCAGATGTAGGGGCCACAAGGGACCCCCTGGCACCAGTTTCAGGATTCGGCCTTTTGTTTGTTAGACTGGGCTTTAGACACAGGGGTAACAGGTGACCCCTTTGAACCACTTTCAGGATCCGGCCTGTTGTTTGTTAAACTGGGCACTAGTTGTAGGGGCCACAAAGGACAAAATGGCATCAGTTCCAAACCCCGGCCTGCTGTTTCTTAGACTGGGCAGTGGACGTAGGGGTCGCAAGGGACCTCCTGGCACCAGTTTCAGGCTCCAGCCTGTTGTTTGTTAGACTGGGCTCTAGAAGCAGGGGTCGCAGGTGACCCCATGGCACCAGTTTTGGGCCCGACCTGTTGTTTCTTATACTGGGCACTAGACACAGGGGTCACAGGTGACCCCCTGGCACCAGTTTCAGGCTCCGGCCTATTATTTGTTAGACTGGGCACTAGATGTAGGGGCCACAAGGGACCCCCTGGCACCAGTTTCGGGCTCTGGCCTGTTGTTTCTTAGACTGGGCACTAGACACAGGGGTCGCAGGTGACCCCCTGGCACCAGTTTCAGGCTTCTGCCTATTATTTGTTAGACTGGGCACTAGACGTAGGGGCCACAAGGGACCCCCTGGCACCAGTTTCAGTCTTCGGCCTGTTGTTTGTTAGACTGGGCACTAGATATAGGGGCCGCAGGTGACCCCCTGGCACCAGTTTCGTACTCAGGCATGTTGTTAGTTAGACTGGGCACTATACGTAGAGGTCAAAAGGGACCCCCTGGCACCAGTTTCAGGCTCCGGCCTTTTGTTTGTTAGATTGGGCACTAGAGATCAGGGTCGCATGTGACCCCCTGGCACCAATTTCCTGCTCAGGCCTGTTGTTTGTTAGACTGGGCACTAGATGTAGGGGCCGAAGGTGACCCCCTGGCACCAGTTCCAAACCCCGGTCTGCTGTTTCTTAGACTGGGCACTGGACGTAGGGGTCGCAAGGGACCTCCTGGCACCAGTTTCAGGCTCCGGCCTGTTGTTTGTTAGACTGGGCTCTAGACGCAGGGGTCGCAGGTGACCCCCTGGCACCAGTTTTGGGCCCGACCTGTTGTTTCTTAGACTGGGCACTAGACACAGGATTCACAGGTGACCCCCTTGCACCAGTTTCAGGCTCCGGCCTATTATTTGTTAGACTGGGCACTAGAATTAGGGGCCACAAGGGACCCCCTGGCACCAGTTTCAGTTTCCGGCCTATTATTTGTTAGATTGGGCACTAGATGTAGGGGCCACAAGGGACCCCCTGGCACCAGTTTCAGGCTTCGGCCTTTTGTTTGTTAGACTGGGCTTTAGACACAGGGGTAACAGGTGACCCCTTTGAACCAGTTTCAGGCACCGGCCGGTTGTTTGTTAAACTGGGCACTAGTTGTAGGGGCCACAAAGGACCAAATGGCATCAGTTCCGAGCTCCGGCCTGCTGTTTCTTAGACTGGGCAGTGGACGTAGGGGTCGCAAGGGACCTCCTGGCACCAGTTTCAGGCTCCAGCCTGTTGTTTGTTAAACTGGGCTCTAGAAGCAGGGGTCGCAGGTGACCCCCTGGCACCAGTTTTGGGCCCGACCTGTTGTTTCTTATACTGGGCACTAGACACAGGGGTCACAGGTGACCCCCTGGCACCAGTTTCAGGCTCCGGCCTATTATTTGTTAGACTGGGCACTAGACGTAGGGGCCACAAAGGACCCATGGCACCAGTTTAAGGCTCCGTCCTGTTGTTTGTTTGACTGGTCACTAGTTGTTGGGGCCACAAGGGACCTCCTGGCACCAGTTTCGGTCTCCAGCCTTTTGTTTTTTAGACTGGGCACTAGACATAGGGGTCGCAGGTGACCCCCTGGCACCAGTTTCATACTCAGGCATGTTGTTAGTTAGACTGGGCACTATACGTAGAGGTCGATAGGGACCCCCTGGCACCAGTTTCAGGCTCCGACCTTTTGTTTGTTAGATTGGGCACTAAAGATCAGGTTTGCAATGCATGTGACCCCCTGGCACCAGTTTCCTGCTCAGGCCGGTTGTTTGTTAGACAGGGCACTATCTGTAGGGGCCTACGGTGACCCCCTGGCACCAGTTCCATACCCCGGCCTGCTGTTTCTTAGACTGGGCACTGGACGTAGGGGTCGCAAGGGACCTCTTGGCACCAGTTTCAGGCTCCGGCCTGTTGTTTGTTAGACTGGGCTCTAGACACAGAGGTCGCAGGTGACCCCCTGGCACCAGTTTTGGGCCCGACCTGTTGTTTCTTAGACTAGACACTAGACACATGGGTCACAGGTGACCCCCTGGCACCAGTTTCAGGCTCCGGCCTATTATTTGTTAGAGTGGGCACTAGACGTAGGGGCCACAAAGGACCCCCTGGCACCAGTTTCAGGCTTCGGCCTTTTGATTGTTAGACTGGGCTTTAGACACAGGGGTAACAGGTGACCCCTTTGAACCAGTTTCAGGCTCCGGCCTGTTGTTTGTTAAACTGGGCACTAGTTGTAGGGGCCACAAAGGACCAAATGGCATCAGTTCCAAACCCCGGCCTGCTGTTTCTTAGACTGGGCAGTGGACGTAGGGGTCGCAAGGGACCTCCTGGCACCAGTTTCAGGCTCCAGCCTGTTGTTTGTTAAACTGGGCTCTAGAAGCAGGGGTTGCAAGTGACCCCCTGGCACCAGTTTTGGGTCCGACCTGTTGTTTCTTATACTGGGCACTAGACACAGGGGTCACAGGTGACCCCCTGGCACCAGTTTCAGGCTCCGGCCTATTATTTGTTAGACTGGGCACTAGACGTAGGGGCCACAAAGGACCCATGGCACCAGTTTCAGGCTCCGTCCTGTTGTTTGTTAAACTAGCACTAGACACAGGGGTCACAGGTGATCCCCTTGCACCAGTTTCAGGCTCCGGCCTATTATTTGTTAGACTGGGCACTAGATGTAGGGGCCACAAGGGACCCCCTGGCACCAGTTTCAGGTACTGGCCTGTTGTTTCTTAAACTGGGCACTAGACACAGGGGTCGCAGGTGACCCCCTGGCACCAGTTTCAGGCTTCTGCCTACTATTTGTTAGACTGAGCACTAGACGTAGGGGCCACAAGGGACCCCCTGGCACCAGTTTCAGTCTTCGGCCTGTTGTTTGTTAGACTGGGCTTTAGACGCAGGGGTAACAGGTGACCCCTTGGCACCAGTTTCAGGCTCCTCCCTGTTGTTTGTTAGACTGGGCACTAGATATAGGGGCCGCAGGTGACCCCCTGGCACCAGTTTCGTACTCAGGCATGTTGTTAGTTAGACTGGGCACTATACGTAGAGGTCGAAAGGGACCCCCTGGCACCAGTTTCAGGCTCTGGCCTTTTGTTTGTTAGATTGGGCACTAGAGATCAGGGTCGCATGTGACCCCCTGGCACCAATTTCCTGCTCAGGCCTGTTGTTTGTTAGACTGGGCACTAGATGTAGGGGCCTAAGGTGACCCCCTGGCACCAGTTCCAAACCCCGGCCTGCTGTTTCTTAGACTAGGCACTGGACGTAGGGGTCGCAAGGGACCTCCTGGCACCAGTTTCAGGCTCCGGCCTGTTGTTTGTTAGACTGGGCTCTAGACACAGGGGTCGCAGGTGACCCCCTGGCACCAGTTTTGGGCCCGACCTGTTGTTTCTTAGACTGGGCACTAGACACAGGGGTCACAGGTGACCCCCTTGCACCAGTTTCAGTATTCGGCCTGTTGTTTGTTAGACTGGGCTTTAGACGCAGGGGTAACAGGTGACCCCCTTGCACCAGTTTCAGGCTCCGTCCTGTTGTTTGTTAGACTAGCACTAGACACAGGGGTCACAGGTGATCCCCTTGCACCAGTTTCAGGCTCCGGCCTATTATTTGTTAGACTGGGCACTAGACTTAGGGGCCACAAGGGACCCCCTGGCACCAGTTTCAGGTTCCGGCCTATTATTTGTTAGACTGGGCACAAGATGTAGGGGCCACAAGGGACCCCCTGGCACCAGTTTCGGGCTCTGGCCTGTTGTTTCTTAGACTGGGCACTAGACACAGGGGTCGCAGGTGACCCCCTGGCACCAGTTTCAGTATTCGGCCTGTTGTTTGTTAGACTGGGCTTTAGACGCAGGGGTAACAGGTGACCCCCTTGCACCAGTTTCAGGCTCCGTCCTGTTGTTTGTTAGACTAGCACTAGACACAGGGGTCACAGGTGATCCCCTTGCACCAGTTTCAGGCTCCGGCCTATTATTTGTTAGACTGGGCACTAGACTTAGGGGCCACAAGGGACCCCCTGGCACCAGTTTCAGGGTCCGGCCTATTATTTGTTAGACTGGGCACTAGATGTAGGGGCCACAAGGGACCCCCTGGCACCAGTTTCGGGCTCTGGCCTGTTGTTTCTTAGACTGGGCACTAGACACAGGGGTCGCAGGTGACCCCCTGGCACCAGTTTCAGTATTCGGCCTGTTGTTTGTTAGACTGGGCTTTAGACGCAGGGGTAACAGGTGACCCCTTGGCAACAGTTTCAGGCTCCGGCCTGTTGTTTGTTAGACTGGGCACTAGATATAGGGGCCGCAGGTGATCGCCTGGCACCAGTTTCGTACTCAGGCATGTTGTTAGTTAGACTGGGCACTATACGTAGAGGTCGAAAGGGACCCCCTGGCACCAGTTTCAGGCTCCGCCTTTTGTTTGTTAGATAGGGCACTAGAGATCAGGGTCGCATGTGACCCCCTGGCACCAATTTCCTGCTCAGGCCTGTTGTTTGTTAGACTGGGCACTAGATGTAGGGGCCTAAGGTGATCCCCTGGCACCAGTTCCAAACCCCGGCCTGTTGTTTGTTAGACTGGGCTCTAGACGCAGGGGTCGCAGGTGACCCCCTGGCACCAGTTTTGGGCCCGACCTGTTGTTTCTTTGACTGGGCACTAGACACAGGGGTCACAGGTGACCCCCTTGCACCAGTTTCAGGCTCCGGCCTATTATTTGTTAGACTGGGCACTAGACATAGGCGCCACAAGGGACCCCCTGGCACCAGTTTCAGGTTCCGGCCTATTATTTGTTAGACTGGGCACTAGATGTAGGGGCCACAAGGGACCCCCTGGCATAAGTTTCGGGCTCTGGCCTGTTGTTTCTTAGACTGGGCAATAGACACAGGGGTCGCAGGTGACCCCCTGGCACCAGTTTCAGGCTTCTGCCTACTATTTGTTAGACTGGGCACTAGACGTAGGGGCCACAAAGGACCCCCTGGCACCAGTTTCAGTCTTCGGCCTGTTGTTTGTTAGACTGGGCTTTAGACGCAGGGGTTTCAGGTGACCCCTTGGCACCAGTTTCAGGCTCCGGCCTGTTGTTTGTTAGACTGGGCACTAGATATAGGGGCCGCAGGTGACCCCCTGGCACCAGTTTCTTACTCAGGCATGTTGTTAGTTAGACTGGGCACTATACGTAGAGGTCGAAAGGGACCCCCTGGCACCAGTTTCAGGCTCCGGCCTTTTGTTTGTTAGATTGGGCACTAGAGATCAGGGTCGCATGTGACCCCCTGGCACCAATTTCCTGCTCAGGCCTGTTGTTTGTTAGACTGGGCACTAGATGTAAGGGCCTAAGTTGACCCCCTGGCACCAGTTCCAAACCCCGGCCTGCTGTTTCTTAGACTTGGCACTGGACGTAGGGGTCGCAAGTGACCTCCTGGCACCAGTTTCAGGCTCCGGCCTGTTGTTTGTTAGACTGGGCTCTAGACGCAGGGGTCGCAGGTGACCCCCTGGCACCAGTTTCTGGCTCCAGCCTGTTGTTTGTTAGACTGGGCTCTAGACGCAGGGGTCACAGGTGACCCCCTGGCACCAGTTTCAGGCTCCAGCCTGTTGTTTGTTAGACTGGGCTCTAGACGCAGGGGTCACAGGTGAACCCCTTGCACCAGTTTCAGGCTCCGGCCTATTATTTGTTAGACTGGGCACTAGACGTAGGGGCCACAAAGGACCCCCTGGCACCAGTTTCAGGCTCCGGATTGTTGTTTGTTAGACTAGGCACTAGACACAGGGGTCACAGGTGACCCCCTTGCACCAGTTTCAGGCTCCGGCCTATTATTTGTTAGACTGGGCAGGCACTAGACGTAGGGGCCACAAGGGACCCCCTGGCACCATTTTCGGTCTCCAGCCTATTGTTTTTTAGACTAGACATAGGGGTCGCAGGTGACTCCCTGGCACCAGTTTCGTACTCAGGCATGTTGTTAGTTAGACTGGGCACTATACGTAGAGGTCAAAAGGGACCCCCTGGCACCAGTTTCAGGCTCCGGCCTTTTGTTTGTTAGATTGGGCACTAGAGATCAGGGTCGTATGTGACCCCCTGGCACCAATTTCCTGCTCAGGCCTGTTATTTGTTAGACTGGGCACTATATGTAGGGGCCTACGGTGACCCCCTGCCAATAGATACAAACACCGGCCTGGTGTTTTTTAAACTGGGCACTTGACGTAGGGTTCGCAAGGGACCTCCTGGTACCAGTTTCAGGCTCCTGCCTGTTGTTTGTTAGACTGGGCTCTAGACACAGGGGTCACAGGTGACCCCCTGGCACCAGTTTTGGGCCCGACCTGTTTTTCTTAGACTGGGCACTAGACACACACAGGGGTCACAGGTGACCCCCTTGCACCAGTTTCAGGCTCCGGCCTATTATTTGTTAGACTGGGCACTAGACTTAGGGGCCACAAGGGACCCCCTGGCACCAGTTTCAGGTTCCGTCCTATTATTTGTTAGACTGGGCACTAGATGTAGGGGCCACAAGGGACCCCCTGGCACCAGTTTTGGGCTCTTGCCTGTTGTTTCTTAGACTGGGCACTAGACACAGGGGTCGCAGGTGACCCCCTGGCACCAGTTTCAGTATTCAGCCTGTTGTTTGTTAGACTGGGCTTTAGACGCAGGGGTAACAGGTGACCCCTTGGCACCAGTTTCAGGCTCCGGCCTGTTGTTTGTTAGACTGGGCACTAGATATAGGGGCCGCAGGTGACCGCCTGGCACCAGTTTCGTACTCAGGCATGTTGTTAGTTAGACTGGGCACTATACGTAGAGGTCGAAAGGGACCCCCTGGCACCAGTTTCAGGCTCCGCCTTTTGTTTGTTAGATTGGGCACTAGAAATCAGGGTCGCATGTGACCCCCTGGCACCAATTTCCTGCTCAGGCCTGTTGTTTGTTAGACTGGGCACTAGATGTAGGGGCCTAAGGTGACCCCCTGGCACCAGTTCCAAACCCCGGCCTGCTGTTTCTTAGACTGGGCACTGGACGTAGGGGTCGCAAGGGACCTCCTGGCACCAGTTTCAGGCTCCTGCCTGTTGTTTGTTAGACTGGGCTCTAGACACAGGGGTCGCAGGTGACCCCCTGGCACCAGTTTTGGGCCCGAACTGTTGTTTCTTTGACTGGGCAATAGACACAGGGGTCGCAGGTGACCCCCTTGCACCAGTTTCAGGCTCCGGCCTATTATTTGTTAGACTGGGCACTAGACTTAGGCGCCACAAGGGACCCCCTGGCACCAGTTTCAGGTTCCGGCCTATTATTTGTTAGACTGGGCACTAGATGTAGGGGCCACAAGGGACCCCCTGGCACCAGTTTCGGGCTCTGGCCTGTTGTTTCTTAGACTGGGCACTAGACACAGGGGTCGCAGGTGACCCCCTGGCACCAGTTTCAGGCTTCTGCCTACTATTTGTTAGACTGGGCACTAGACGTAGGGGCCACAAAGGACCCCCTGGCACCAGTTTCAGTCTTCGGCCTGTTGTTTGTTAGACTGGGCTTTAGACGCAGGGGTAACAGGTGACCCCTTGGCACCAGTTTTTAGGCTCCGGCCTGTTGTTTGTTAGACTGGGCACTAGATATAGGGGCCGCAGGTGACCCCCTGGCATTAGTTTCGTACTCAGGCATGTTGTTAGTTAGACTGGGCACTATACGTAGAGGTCGAAAGGGACCCCCTGGCACCAGTTTCAGGGTCCGGCCTTTTGTTTGTTAGATTAGGCACTAGAGATCAGGGTCGCATGTGACCCCCTGGCACCAATTTCCTGCTCAGGCCTGTTGTTTGTTAGACTGGGCACTAGATGTAAGGGCCTAAGTTTACCCCCTGGCACCAGTTCCAAACCCCGGCCTGCTGTTTCTTAGACTGGGCACTGGACGTAGGGGTCGCAAGTGACCTCCTGGCACCAGTTTCAGGCTCCGGCCTGTTGTTTGTTAGACTGGGCTCTAGATGCAGGGGTCACAGGTGACCCCCTGGCACCAGTTTTAGGCTCCAGCCTGTTGTTTGTTAGACTGGGCTCTAGACGCAGGGGTCACAGGTGAACCCCTTGCACCAGTTTCAGGCTCCGGCCTATTATTTGTTAGACTGGGCACTAGACGTAGGGGCCACAAAGGACCCCCTGGCACCAGTTTCAGGCTCCGGATTGTTGTTTGTTAGACTAGGCACTAGACACAGGGGTCACAGTTTCAGGCTCCGGCCTATTATTTGTTAGACTGGGCAGGCACTAGACGTAGGGGCCACAAGGGACCCCCTGGCACCATTTTCGGTCTCCAGCCTATTGTTTTTTAGACTGGGCACTAGACATAGCGGTCGCAGGTGACTCCCTGGCACCAGTTTCGTACTCAGGCATGTTGTTAGTTAGACTGGGCACTATACGTAGAGGTCAAAAGGGACCCCCTGGCACCAGTTTCAGGCTCCGGCCTTTTGTTTGTTAGATTGGGCACTAGAGATCAGGGTCGTATGTGACCCCCTGGCACCAATTTCCTGCTCAGGCCTGTTATTTGTTAGACTGGGCACTATGTGTAGGGGCCTACGGTGACCCCCTGCCAATAGATACAAACACCGGCCTGGTGTTTTTTAGACTGGGCACTTGACGTAGGGTTCGCAAGGGACCTCCTGGCACCAGTTTCAGGCTCCTGCCTGTTGTTTGTTAGACTGGGCTCTAGATGCAGAGGTCACAGGTGACCCCCTGGCACCAGTTTTGGGCCCGACCTGTTGTTTCTTAGACTGGGCACTAGACACAGGGGTCACAGGTGACCCCCTTGCACCAGTTTCAGGCTCCGGCCTATTATTTGTTAGACAGGGCACTAGACTTAGGGGCCACAAGGGACCCCCTGGCACCAGTTTCAGGTTCCGGCCTATTATTTGATAGACTGGGCACTAGATGTAGGGGCCACAAGGGACCCCCTGGCACTAGTTTCGGGCTCCGGCCTGTTGTTTCTTAGACTGTGCACTAGACACAGGGGTCGCAGGTGACCCCCTGGCACCAGTTTCAGGCTTCTGCCTATTATTTGTTAGACTGGGCACTAGACGGAGGGGCCACAAGGGACCCCCTGGCACCAGTTTCAGTCTTCGGCCTGTTGTTTGTTAGACTGGGCTTTAGACGCAGGGGTAACAGGTGACCCCTTGGCACCAGTTTCAGGCTCCGGCCTGTTGTTTGTTAGACTGGGCACTAGCTATAGGGGCCGCAGGTGACCCCCTGGCACCAGTTTCGTACTCAGGCATGTTGTTAGTTAGACTGGGCACTATACGTAGAGGTCGAAAGGGACCCCCTGGCACCAGTTTCAGGCTCCGCCTTTTGTTTGTTAGATTGGGCACTAGAGATCAGGGTCGCATGTGACCCCCTGGCACCAATTTCCTGCTCAGGCCTGTTGTTTGTTAGACTGGGCACTAGATGTAGGGGCCTAAGGTGACCCCCTGGCACCAGTTCCAAACCCCGACCTGCTGTTTCTTAGACTGGGCACTGGACGTAGGGGTCGCAAGGGACCTCCTGGCACCAGTTTCAGGCTCCGGCCTGTTGTTTGTTAGACTGGGCTCTAGACACAGGGGTCGCAGGTGACCCCCTGGCACCAGTTTTGGGCCCGACCTGTTGTTTCTTAGACTGGGCACTAGACACAGGGGTCACAGGTGACCCCCTTGCACCAGTTTCAGGCTCCGGCCTATTATTTGTTAGACTGGGCACTAGACTTAGGGGCCACAAGGGACCCCCTGGCACCAGTTTCAGGTTCCGGCCTATTATTTGTTAGACTGGGCACTAGATGTAGGGGCCACAAGGGACCCCCTGGCACCAGTTTCGGGCTCTTGCCTGTTGTTTCTTAGACTGGGCACTAGACACAGGGGTTGCAGGTGACCCCCTGGCACCAGTTTCAGTATTCGGCCTGTTGTTTGTTAGACTGGGCTTTAGACGCAGGGGTAACAGGTGACCCCTTGGCACCAGTTTCAGGCTCCGGCCTGTTGTTTGTTAGACTGGGCACTAGATATAGGGGCCGCAGGTGACCGCCTGGCACCAGTTTCGTACTCAGGCATGTTGTTAGTTAGACTGGGCACTATACGTAGAGGCCGAAAGGGACCCCCTGGCACCAGTTTCAGGCTCCGCCTTTTGTTTGTTAGATTGGGCACTAGAGATCAGGGTCGCATGTGACCCCCTGGCACCAATTTCCTGCTCAGGCCTGTTGTTTGTTAGACTGGGCACTAGATGTAGGGGCCTAAGGTGACCCCCTGGCACCAGTTCCAAACCCCGGCCTGTTGTTTGTTAGACTGGGCTCTAGACGCAGGGGTCGCAGGTGACCCCCTGGCACCAGTTTTGGGCCCGACCTGTTGTTTCTTTGACTGGGCACTAGACACAGGGGTCGCAGGTGACCCCCTTGCACCAGTTTCAGGCTCCGGCCTATTATTTGTTAGACTGGGCACTAGACTTAGGCGCCACAAGGGACCCCCTGGCACCAGTTTCAAGTTCCGGCCTATTATTTGTTAGACTGGGCACTAGATGTAGGGGCCACAAGGGACCCCCTGGCACCAGTTTCGGGCTCTGGCCTGTTGTTTCTTAGACTGGGCACTAGACACAGGGGTCGCAGGTGACCCCCTGGCACCAGTTTCAGGCTTCTGCCTACTATTTGTTAGACTGGGCACTAGACGTAGGGGCCACAAAGGACCCCCTGGCACCAGTTTCAGTCTTCGGCCTGTTGTTTGTTAGACTGGGCTTTAGACGCAGGGGTAACAGGTGACCCCTTGGCACCAGTTTCAGGCTCCGGCCTGTTGTTTGTTAGACTGGGCACTAGATATAGGGGCCGCAGGTGACCCCCTGGCACCAGTTTCGTACTCAGGCATGTTGTTAGTTAGACTGGGCACTATACGTAGAGGTCGAAAGGGACCCCCTGGCACCAGTTTCAGGCTCCGGCCTTTTGTTTGTTAGATTGGGCACTAGAGATCAGGGTCGCATGTGACCCCCTGGCACCAATTTCCTGCTCAGGCCTGTTGTTTGTTAGACTGGGCACTAGATGTAAGGGCCTAAGTTGACCCCCTGGCACCAGTTCCAAACCCCGGCCTGCTGTTTCTTAGACTGGGCACTGGACGTAGGGGTCGCAAGTGACCTCCTGGCACAAGTTTCAGGCTCCGGCCTGTTGTTTGTTAGACTGGGCTCTAGACGCAGGGGTCGCAGCTGACCCCCTGGCACCAGTTTCAGGTTCCAGCCTGTTGTTTGTTAGACTGGGCTCTAGACGCAGGGGTCACAGGTGACCCCCTGGCACCAGTTTCAGGCTCCAGCCTGTTGTTTGTTAGACTGGGCTCTAGACGCAGGGGTCACAGGTGAACCCCTTGCACCAGTTTCAGGCTCCGGCCTATTATTTGTTAGACTGGGCACTAGACGTAGGGGCCACAAAGGACCCCCTGGCACCAGTTTCAGGCTCCGGATTGTTGTTTGTTAGACGAGGCACTAGACACAGGGGTCACAGGTGACCCCCTTGCACCAGTTTCAGGCTCCGGCCTATTATTTGTTAGACTGGGCAGGCACTAGACGTAGGGGCCACAAGGGACCCCTGGCACCATTTTCGGTCTCCAGCCTATTGTTTTTTAGACTGGGCACTAGACATAGGGGTCGCAGGTGACTCCCTGGAACCAGTTTCGTACTCAGGCATGTTGTTAGTTAGACTGGGCACTATACGTAAAGGTCAAAAGGGACCCCCTGGCACCAGTTTCAGGCTCCGGCCTTTTGTTTGTTAGATTGGGCACTAGAGATCAGGGTCGTATGTGACCCCCTGGCACCAAATTCCTGCTCAGGCCTGGTATTTGTTAGACTGGGCACTATGTGTAGGGGCCTACGGTGACCCCCTGCCAATAGATACAAACACCGGCCAGGTGTTTTTTAGACTGGGCACTTGACGTAGGGTTCGCAAGGGACCTCCTGGCACCAGTTTCAGGCTCCTGCCTGTTGTTTGTTAGACTGGGCTCTAGATGCAGAGGTCACAGGTGACCCCCTGGCACCAGTTTTGGGCCCGACCTGTTGTTTCTTAGACTGGGCACTAGACACAGGGGTCACAGGTGACCCCCTGGCACCAGTTTCAGGCTCCGGCCTATTATTTTTTAGACAGGGCACTAGACTTAGGGGCCACAAGGGACCCCCTGGCACCAGTTTCAGGTTCCGGCCTATTATTTGATAGACTGGGCACTAGATGTAGGGGCCACAAGGGACCCCCTGGCACTAGTTTCGGGCTCCGGCCTGTTGTTTCTTAGACTGGGCACTAGACACAGGGGTCGCAGGTGACCCCCTGGCACCAGTTTCAGGCTTCTGCCTATTATTTGTTAGACTGGGCACTAGACGTAGGGGCCACAAGGGACCCCCTGGCACCAGTTTCAGTCTTCGGCCTGTTGTTTGTTAGACTGGGCTTTAGACGCAGGGGTAACAGGTGACCCCTTGGCACCAGTTTCAGGCTCCGGCCTGTTGTTTGTTAGACTGGGCACTATATATAGGGGCCGCAGGTGACCCCCTGGCACCAGTTTCGTACTCAGGCATGTTGTTAGTTAGACTGGGCACTATACGTAGAGGTCGAAAGGGACCCCCTGGCACCAGTTTCAGGCTCCGCCTTTTGTTTGTTAGATTGGGCACTAGAGATCAGGGTCGCATGTGACCCCCTGGCACCAATTTCCTGCTCAGGCCTGTTGTTTGTTAGACTGGGCACTAGATGTAGGGGCCTAAGGTGGCCCCCTGGCACCAGTTCCAAACCCCGGCCTGCTGTTTCTTAGACTGGGCACTGGACGTAGGGGTCGCAAGGGACCTCCTGGCACCAGTTTCAGGCTCCGGCCTGTTGTTTGTTAGACTGGGCTCTAGACGCAGGGGTCGCAGGTGACCCCCTGGCACCAGTTTTGGGCTCCGGCCTATTATTTGTTAGACTGGGCACTAGACTTAGGGGCCACAAGGGACCCCCTGGCACCAGTTTTAGGTTCCGGCCTATTATTTGTTAGACTTGGCACTAGATGTAGGGGCCACAAGGGACCCCCTGGCACCAGTTTCGGGCTCTGGCCTGTTGTTTGTTAGACTGGGCTCTAGACGCAGGGGTCACAGTGACCCCCTGGCACCAGTTTCAGGCTCCAGCCTGTTGTTTGTTAGACTGGGCTCTAGACGCAGGGGTCACAGGTGAACCCCTTGCACCAGTTTCAGGCTCCGGCCTATTATTTGTTAGACTGGGCACTAGACGTAGGGGCCACAAAGGACCCCCTGGCACCAGTTTCAGGCTCCGGATTGTTGTTTGTTAGACTAGGCATTAGACACAGGGGTCACAGGTGACCCCCTTGCACCAGTTTCAGGCTCCGGCCTATTATTTGTTAGACTGGGCACTAGACGTAGGGGCCACAAGGGACCCCCTGGTACCATTTTCGGTCTCCAGCCTATTGTTTTTTAGACTGGGCACTAGACATAGGGGTCGCAGGTGACTCCCTGGCACCAGTTTCGTACTCAGGCAAGTTGTTAGTTAGACTGGGCACTATACGTAGAGGTCGAAAGCGACCCCCTGGCACCAGTTTCAGGCTCCGGCCTTTTGTTTGTTAGATTGGGCACTAGAGATCAGGTTTGCATGTGACCCCCTGGCACCAATTTCCTGCTCAGGCCTGTAATTTGTTAGACTGGGCACTATGTGTAGGGGCCTACGGTGACCCCCTGCCAATAGATACAAACACCGGCCTGGTGTTTTTTAGACTGGGCACTTGACGTAGGGTTCGCAAGGGACCTCCTGCCACCAGTTTCAGGCTCCGGCCTGTTGTTTGTTAGACTGGGCTCTAGATGCAGAGGTCACAGGTGACCCCCTGGCACCAGTTTTGGGCCCGACCTGTTGTTTCTTAGACTGGGCACTAGACACAGGGGTCACAGATGACCCCCTTGCAGCAGTTTCAGGCTCCGGCCTATTATTTGTTAGACTGGGCACTAGACTTAGGGGCCACAAGGGACCCCCTGGCACCAGTTTCAGGTTTCGGCCTATTATTTGTTAGACTGGGCACTAGATGTAGGGGCCACAAGGGACCCCCTGGCACTAGTTTCGGGCTCTGGCCTGTTGTTTCTTAGACTGGGCACTAGACACAGGGGTCGCAGGTGACCCCTTGGCACCAGTTTCAGGCTTCTGCCTATTATTTGTTAGACTGGGCACTAGACGTAGGGGCCACAAGGGACCCCCTGGCACCAGTTTCAGTCTTCGGCCTGTTGTTTGTTAGACTGGGCTTTAGACGCAGGGGTAACAGGTGACCCCTTGGCACCAGTTTCAGGCTCCGGCCTGTTGTTTGTTAGACTGGGCACTAGATATAGGGGCCGCAGGTGACCCCCTGGCACCAGTTTCGTACTCAGGCATGTTGTTAGTAAGACTGGGCACTATACGTAGAGGTCGAAAGGGACCCCCTGGCACCAGTTTCAGGCTCTGGCCTTTTGTTTGTTAGATTGGGCACTAGAGATCAGGGTCGCATGTGACCCCCTGGCACCAATTTCCTGCTCAGGCCTGTTGTTTGTTAGACTGGGCACTAGATGTAGGGGCCTAAGGTGACTCCCTGGCACCAGTTCCAAACCCCGGCCTGCTGTTTCTTGGACTGGCCACTGGATGTACGGGTCGCAAGGGACCTCCTGTCACCAGTTTCAGGCTCCGTCCTGTTGTTTGTTAGACTGGGCTCTAGATGCAGGGGTCGCAGGTGACCCCCTGGCACCAGTTTCAGGCTCCAGCCTGTTGTTTGTTAGACTGGGCTCTAGACGCAGGGGTCACAGATGACCCCCTTGCACCAGTTTCAGGCTCCGGCCTATTATTTGTTAGACAGGGCACTAGACTTAGGGGCCACAAGGGACCCCCTGGCACCAGTTTCAGGTTTCGGCGTATTATTTGTTAGACTGGGCACTAGATGTAGGGGCCACAAGGGACCCCCTGGCACTAGTTTCGGGCTCTGGCCTGTTGTTTCTTAGACTGGGCACTAGACACAGGGGTCGCAGGTGACCCCTTGGCACCAGTTTCAGGCTTCTGCCTATTATTTGTTAGACTGGGCACTAGACGTAGGGGCCACAAGGGACCCCCTGGCACCAGTTTCAGTCTTCGGCCTGTTGTTTGTTAGACTGGGCTTTAGACGCAGGGGTAACAGGTGACCCCTTGGCACCAGTTTCAGGCTCCGGCCTGTTGTTTGTTAGACTGGGCACTAGATATAGGGGCCGCAGGTGACCCCCTGGCACCAGTTTCGTACTCAGGCATGTTGTTAGTTAGACTGGGCACTATACGTAGAGGTCGAAAGGGACCCCCTGGCACCAGTTTCAGGCTCCGGCCTTTTGTTTGTTAGATTGGGCACTAGAGATCAGGGTCGCATGTGACCCCCTGGCACCAATTTCCTGCTCAGGCCTGTTGTTTGTTAGACTGGGCACTAGATGTAGGGGCCTAAGGTAACTCCCTGGCACCAGTTCCAAACCCCGGCCTGCTGTTTCTTGGACTGGGCACTGGATGTACGGGTCGCAAGGGACCTCCTGTCACCAGTTTCAGGCTCCGTCCTGTTGTTTGTTAGACTGGGCTCTAGATGCAGGGGTCGCAGGTGACCCCCTGGCACCAGTTTCAGGCTCCAGCCTGTTGTTTGTT